>NC_090647.1:185398937-185708659 GCF_040937935.1 Hyperolius riggenbachi | reverse complement strand
GTGGCAAAAATCTGCAACTTTTACTTATGTCCCATCAGATAATGGTAAGGATTACTAAAATGTTAATGAATTAGAAGTTATGCAGTTGCACAAACTGTGGGAAAACAAGTCAGCAAAGCTTGGAGTTTTAGTGACATGTGGATAGCTGTGATTTTGAGGGAACGGCAGGCAACAGGACCTCTACAACAATTGCACCTTTTGGAAAATGCCTCCAATAATGGCACCTTTACGTGCCCAATAGCTAACACAGAGGAGTCCTGCAACTTTTTATGTCACCTTCTGGCAGTATCTCTTGCTTAGACTGCTCTGAATGTTTTCTACCCACCAGTAGGTAGCTCTCTATAATCTTTATAGACTTAAGTGTGTGGCATGTGCCTGGACTGTGTTGTGCTTGGGGGCTTGCATTATTGCTATTCCTCTTAACACTGGTTGTGCTTTTTCCCTACTTTGTTAAGCGCAACAAAATATGTTGGCGCTTTATAAATCAACTAGTGATCTAAGCCCGTTTAAAAGCGCACAGACGCCCGCTCGGCCGGCCGTTCCAGCTCCAGGCCCCTGCGCCCTGTCCCAACGACTGTCAGTGCAGGACATGCGCAGTAGCGCAAAAGCACTGACACACGGACATGGGACGCAAAGACACTTGTACTTTATTAGGTAGAATAATAATAATTTTTTTCGGAAAATAAACACTGTTTGCTTCATCAAGGGTCTGAGTACTATGTGGGTACTTCATAAATGAACCTCTAGATCTATAACAAATAAGCTGCATGTAATCCATGTACACATAAAAGAGTTTTGTTGCAGTACACAGCTGATGCATTTTACATACATGGATGCAACTTTGTAGTTCTTTTATATAATGTATTGTTTAGAGGTTTAGTGTCCATTCATCTATGTAGATACATCTATGTAGATACATCTATGTAGATACAAAGATGGGTTACAGTATTTGGGATATCTCGACACAGCCATTTGACTGTCAGTCCTTCTATTGGGCCATCAATGAATGGGAGTAAAACACAGACGGTTATTCATTTGGTGTCAGGGTCTTCCCCATCCTCCATGGCATATGTCACTTGGGAATAAAGTCATTTGTAACCATTTGTATTATAGTCAAGATGTCAGTGGGAACTTCAATTGAGCACAGCATAGGAAAATGTATTCCCTATGCCCTTAGTTTAATTACAAGAATTAAATTACATTTACACGTTTCCCCCCCAAAAAACCAAAATTATATCTATGACAGTGAAAAATGAACTAAAGGCAATGTGTAAGAACGTTAGAATTTATTTAGATCTTTAACCACTTCCTGCCAGCTCACTGGCAGCAGAATGTAGTGGCACACTTACATATACATGCCCCCTACACCCCTCGCCACCCGCGGCTCCTGAAGGTGTACTCCAATAGGCTGCACTGCAAAACCAATCATTTTATAACATCTATTTTGAACTAAAAAGTGCAAAAACAGGACGTTTTAAAACATCCTGCAGCAACTAGTTAAACAAAATTCACATGCAGATGTCACAGAACTGTGATATGCAACTTAAAGGGAAAATGTATAGAGGTTTATATTTGTGTTCAATATATATTGATGATGACACCATTGCATGCAGGAACTAGGGATGCTCGGAAAATTCCGCGGAATTATAAATTCCGTGATTCCGGCCGGAATTAGGTCAATTCCGATTCCGGTAGTCAAATCGGTAGTCAAATCCATGCATCTCATGCATCTCATGCAGTAGGGAATTGCAGATTTTCAAAACAGCTTATATATCATAGCTGGGATTTGAACCCAGAACCTAGTGTGTAGTAGGTATCTGTCTTACCCTCTAGACCATGACCCACACTACATGCTAAAGCTGCCGGTAGCATAAACCATACTTCCATTATGATCAATTCGATAGAAAAAGTAGCATGATTAAGGATTTGTACTTTTTGAAAAGCATGCTTATTTATATACCATAGCTGGGATTTGAACCCAGAACCTAGTGTGTAGTAGGTATCTGTCTTACCCTCTAGACCATGACCCACACTACATGCTAAAGCTGCTGGTAGCATTAACCATACTTCCATTATGATCAATTCGATAGAAAAAGTAGCATGATTAAGGATTTGTACTTTTTGAAAAGCATGCTTATATACCATAGCTGGGATTTGAACCCAGGACCTAGTGTGTAGTAGGTATCTGTCTTACTAGAGGGTAAGACAGATACCTACTACACACTAGGTTCTGGGTTCAAATCCCAGCTATGGTATATAAATAAGCATGCTTTTCAAAAAGTACAAATCCTTAATCATGCTACTTTTTCTATCGAAATCGAGATGGATGGATGGATGGGAGGAGGAGGAGGAGGAGGAGGAGGGAGAGAGAGAGAGAGAGAGAGAAATTTTCCGACGGAATTCCGTGTAAATCGGAATTCCGCGGAACTGACCCGGTATACCGTCGGAATGGAACGGTAACGGAATTTCTATATGTCGGAATGCGGAATTGTGCCGGAAACGGAAATCGGCTATTCCGACCATGCCTGGCAGGAACCAGGCTATTCTTGTACCTCTGTCTCACCCTCTGCACCAACAAGAAGTTGAAAAGAAGTGTGTGGGAATGAAGGCAGGGTGTTGGGCATGCTTGTCCCTAGAGGACAGTTCTCAGAGGATGCACTGCCACTTCTGTGACAGTAGAAGTGATGAAGATGGAGGCAAAACCATGATGAATAATCAATTTGGAAATGTAGGTATGCATTTATTAGCGTACATATTGCTCCACACAACGTCCAACACATTACATTGAACCTATTAATAATCACTAAACAAACACTGATAGGTTCACTTTGATGTAAAACATTTCTATCCAGGAGGTGGACCGAGCTGTGAAACAGACTGAAGTCATTTTATGGCTTTGCCATAATCCTGAAAAAACTCAAGCCAGCTATGTTTATATTGTTTTTATTAAAGGGATACTGTAGGGGGGTCGGGGGAAAATGAGTTGAACTTACCCGGGTCTTCTAATGGTCCCCCGCAGACATCCTGTGCCCGCGCAGCCACTCCCCAATGCTCCGGCCCCACCTCTGGTTCACTTCTGGAATTTCAGACTTTAAAGTCTGAAAACCACTGCGCCTGCGTTGTCGTGTCCTCACTCCCGCTGATGGCACCAGGAGCATACTGCGCAGGCCCAGTATGGTCTGTGCCTGCACCGTATGCTCCTGGTGACATCAGGGTAAGCGAGGACACGGCAACGCTGGCGCTGTGGTTTTCAGACTTTAAAGTCTGAAATTCCAGAAGTGACCCGGAGGCGGGGCCGGAGCATCGGTGAGTGGCTGCACGGGCACAGGATGCCTGCGGGGGACCATTAGAAGCCCCAGGTAACTTCAACTCATTTTCCCCTGACCCCCATGCAGTATCCCTTTAAATGTCTTGCCCAAATCTACACGTACCAAATGTCCACATTATTCAGTAGGGATGTCCGTGAGGTGCAAATAAATGTGAGATGATTGAGAATTTTGATAATTATTATGATACAGAATTATGCTAATTGTAAATATCTACTGTAAAATGGACTAATCAAATTGTGCAGTGAAAGCTTTTGATTGGTCCATATAGATAATTCTGCATCAATTTAGAATACATTGCATATTTGCATATTTCAAGTAAAGTAGAAAAATGGCACTGAGCCAATACTTTGTACTAAGCAGAGATGGATTAAAATGGACCTGAACTCTTGCAAAGGACAGAAGGAAAAAATAGAGAAAGGCACCATGTATGTATTTAGAGAGTTTAGCCTACCTAATTCCCTCTCATTTGTGTCTAAACACAACTTGTAATTTGATCTCTCATTTGTGTCACATGACTGCCAAGGCAGAGAAGGCAGAAAAGCTGATTTGAAAGCACAGGATGTTATCAATATGTCTGCTTCTATGAATCAGGAAGTAGAAATAGTGCATATTTATTTCCGGATTTGTATCAGCTGTAACAAAGAAAAGTATTTCTTTAAATGTTTCTATGCTGTTGTGTATCTTTTAGACCAGAGAGAAAATTCTCAGTTCAGGTCCACTTTAAGAAGAAATGGGGCCCTAGACAGGGTAGTAGATTTGGGGCCGCCCCCTTGTGGTACTTTTGGTAAGCTGAAGTATTGAGAGGTCAAAGAAGGTGGCAGGTAGGCCCCTTGATAGATACCCACCTGGCCTCAAGTACCTGCCTAGGTTGCCTGGTGGATAATCCTGCTCTGAGCAGTGGTGAAGAGACTACTTGCAGTCATAGTCGAATTACTTTTTTGTTAAGAGGCTTGGACCTTGAAATCAGCATGGAGGATGCAAGCTTGTGACTCTCAGCTACAAGAAAACACTTAGGAAACCTCTTCGGTAAAGGTGTAACTACTAGTAGAGCAGCTGCTGCACCTGCAACTGCACTGCACCTGCCCCTAACCCAAGGCCAAGAGGTGACCCCAAGTTGCTTCCTTTCCTCCCTCAGAAACAAGATCCTATTTCCTTAGCAAGTTTGTTGTTGAGGCTACACCTGTTACTGGTGCCTCACTGGTAATATGACCTCTGGCAGATTAGCCCATTGGCTGTAGGGGTCACAACAAGGAAAGGAGTAAGAAAATATAAACATAGAGAGGTCCCTTCAAAGTCTGAGAGGCCCCTCAACCTCCTTAGCTGTATGCCTGACACTGTGTCGGGCATAGCGCTCTCTGGCCCCAGGAGTCCCCCTTAATGAAACTATTTTCCTAAATGACTGAAAATCCTTTAGCTAGCACTAGGCTAGCTAGTAAAGGTGTTTGGCACCCCTGGATCCCCCGTTTATACATTACCCCCCCTGGATCCAGCGATCGTGCAGCCTCCCCTCACAGCTCCAGTCTCTCTATGGGGAGGATCGGGTTTGCGCATGATGTCATGATGTCGGCGACATCATGACGTCATGTGCGATCCTCCCCATATTGAATTCCAGAGCTGTCCGTGGAGGCCGCGCCGATCGCTGGATCCAGGCTGGGTAATGTATAAACAGGGGCGCGTCGGGGATCGGGGGGGGGGGAAGGGTGCCGGAAACCTTTACTAGCTAGCCTAGTGCTAGCTAAAGGGTTTAAAGCCATGTGAGAAAATGATTTTGCTATCGGGCAAAAAGTAACAAAACCTCCTGAGCGGCGTAACGCTTAGGAGGTTAATTTGGAGTTACAACACTGTTCTTTGGTGCTCTGCCGGCGGTAGGTCTGCTCACTTCATTAACTACAATGCACCTGGCCTCTTCTATCCCATGAAACTCTTCCTACTTTCACAAAAGCATCAGCCAATCTAGGCCACCATTTTCAGTTATGAATGCTTTTGTTGGACATTTAAGATAAACATGTTATAAGTTTTCCTGGCATATGCATAAAAACGGGTGTCAGGGAAACTTGGGTGCAGGTAAATGGCTGACAGTAAAATATCGGTACATTTACCAATATTCTGCTATTTACAGTGTTAATTTTCGATAGTTAAATATCAGGAAATGTTGCCAGCTAGACCTAATTCAACTTTCACACAGCCCCCCTTCCTGATACCTAACCTTAACTGCCCCCCACATGCACAAACCCCCTTCCTGATGCCTAACTTTACAACCCCCCCGAGCAAACTCCCTTTCTGACACCTAACATTAACTGTATCCCCCCTACAACAACCCTCCCCGCACAAACCCCCTCTCTGACACGTATACTTAACCATCCCAATAGAAACGCCCTGGAAAAACAATGAAACAAACCCAACTCAAATCCGACACGAAGTGATAAAAAAATACCATGCAGGTGCACTAAAAAAAGTTAAAAGAAAAACAAAAAAACAACCAACAACAAGAAGATGACCATTTTTGCAGTGGCATACTTAAGATCAGACACCAGATAATTGTGAAATAATGCTTAAAGAGAAACTCCAACCTAAAATTGAACTTTATCCCAATCAGTAGCTGATACCCCCTTTTACATGAGAAATATAATGCTTTTCACAAACAGACCATCAGGGGGCGCTATATGACTGATTTTGTGCTGGATCCCCTCGCACAAGAAGCTCTGAGTACCGCGGTACTTTTGGCAGTTTGTTACAATTTAACAAGGTTCACAGACAGGAATTAGCTGTTTACAGCTGTCTCTAACAGCCAAAACAGCTAGGAGCAGCTACATAACCTGCCCACAGTAAAAATGTCACCATGTAATAAATGTCAGAATGTAAATCGGGGAGAGGAAAGATTTTACAATGAGCAAACACTGACTAAATCATTTATACCTAATTATGGTAAAAAATAAAGCACTTTTTTTACTACATTATTTTCACTGGAGTTCCTCTTTAAATATTACAATTAGTACACACAATATATAAAAGAAATTAGCAGCAATACAATTCAAACTTAACTAACTAAACTGACTAGCTAGCTAAATAAGAATAAACACAATATAAATAAATATGTTTACCAAAATACATAATAAAGAATTTGGCAGGCCAACGGTAAGGTCAGGCCAAAATACAACAGGTCAACACCAGTAAACAAGAAACTACACCAGTGCTATAGTTAGCAGCTCGCACATGGGTAATTCAATGTTCGCTGGACCACGAATTACATCTCCCTCTGAGTTAATACGACTCAAAGTGGGTAACTTTTTTATGCTGCCTGGAATGCAGCAAGGTGAGACGTCATTTGGCAGGCTCACCCTGCTCCCAAGTAAGCAGCGGCATACACATAAGTATGTAAGTGACTGTGCATGGCCTAGCAACTTTATATTTTGGCAAAAGATATACACAGACTTCTTTAATTACAAGCAAACAAGTCACATGCGTGGATAATTAACCACCTGAATAATCAATTAACCTGCATGTTCAACTTTGTGTATATTATCAGGCCAAAACTTTAGGGTTATGTAAACCTTTGATCAAGGCCATTTGGATGCTTCCATTCCATACAAACAAACACAATTGTGTGATAATAAATGGCTTTGTCCAGCCACGAACTATGAATTAAAGGGAACTTTTTAGGAATGGTCAGGTCGGCAGAGAGAATCATTGGCAGACCCCTCCCTTCACTTGCCCTCCTCTACAACACCAGACTGCAATCCAGAGCACTAAGGATTGCAAATGACCCCTCCCACACAGGTCACTGCTTCTTCAGCTCACTTCCATTGGGCCGGAGGTTTAGAGCCATCTACACCAGGACCGCAAGACATGGAAACTCTTTCTTACTTACAGCCGTCAGACTCCTGAACTCCCTCCACATTCTTCCACCCACCAACAGGACTAGGCCATCTAGTTAACAGGCCAATTGACTAACTGATTATATTTTTTTTTTGTAAATGCTTGCGTGATGTTCACTGTTTACTAAGCTGTTTTATGATGCCTGATGTCCACTGTTTACTAAGCTGTTTATGATAATTACTTATTTATCTATCTACCTCTATACTCTACATTGAGCTAGGCATTTGTGCCCAATCCAATTATGGGCAGGGCCCTATCATGCTTGGCAGAAATTAATGATTCTGATTTTTTTTTTAAAAGTGCCAATATTTCACAGATTGTGTCAGGGTCTGTAAACTTATGAGCACAACTGTGTCTACTGACTTTAGAGTGAACTTATGTCAATGTCATACATTTTGAAATGATAGCATAAGTGCTGTCAAGCCGGATCAGAATTCAGGGTTACTTAAATAATTTTGCAAGGTGTCCTGGAAGCTTTGAATCCAAATGTATTTTAATAAAGTAAACCATCACTGTCCTTTACAGTTGTGACTTGAGTCCCTTCTACCCGCTTGAGCCTTGCTATATACCCTTATCATTATGGTGGTTCGTCACCTAACTCAAAACAGGACAGAAATATAAACATAGCAGCTGTAAGAACTTCTATGGGGCCCAAAGCATTGAGGTACTCAAGATTTTCTGGCCTCTGTTATTAGTTCTCATATTTTGGCTGTATAATGGGAAAATTAATAATAATAATAACTAATAATATTATTATTATGAATTCCAGTGTTTGTAGAGGGCTTTCCTCCCATTGGGCTCAAAGGCCTAGTGCACACCAGAGCGGTTCGGCAGCCTTTTCAGATCCGATTGCGGATGTGGAAACGCTAGGGTAATGTATTTCAATGGGGTGGTGCACACCAGAGCGGGAGGCGTTTTCCAGAAACGCATACTCCCGGGCTGCTGCAGATTTTGGATTGCGGCGGCGTTTCTGCCTCCAATGTAAAGTATAGGAAAACCGCAAACCGCTCTGAAAAACGGCAGTTCAGAGCGGTTTTGCAGGCGTTTTTGTTACAGAAGCTGTTCAGTAACAGCTTTACTGTAACAATATATGAAATCTACTACACCAAAAACGCTTCACAAAACCACAAAATGCTAGCTGAAACGCTACAGAAAAATAAGAAAAAGCGTTTCAAAATCTGCTAGCATTTTGCGGATGTGCTAGCGGGTTTTGGTGTGCACCAGGCCAAAGTGCCTGAGCTGCATCCGTTAGGGGGCAAAGTCAGTAAGCAGTAGCAATGTTAGGGAGTCTGACCCATGTACTTCTTAATGAATAGGTGCTGTCTAACTGAAATAGGAAAATATTTGAACCCAGGTCTCCTATGTCAGAGGCAGAGCCCTTAACCAATACAAGGACTATCCAGTCACTCCAGTAAGAACAAGAGAGAACATAGGCGGGGTGTACTTTAATGTTCAGGAGGTACATCGGCACTAGAAGAAGACAGATAAACTGAGAAGTGCCTAGTGCAGCTCTGCAGAGCTAGCCAAGGGGAGGGGAGGGACTAATCAAATCAAATATTTGAGGCCTAAAGTTCCAGAGGTTTACATTATCAGTGGGACATGGGAAGCATAGATTATAATTGTGATAGCTGCATTGAACAGGTATTTGTCATATTTGCCACCACCAGTCCTCAGGAGGGACTGAGGGTGATACTATGGGAGATTTTTGATGGAATAATATGGGGAGGGGGTAATATTTACCCCCTTCAAGGGCGATAGCACTGTCATCTTACAACAAAAAAAGTGTTTCTTATGTCAGCAGTTTTCATAGTGTATGCTTTGCATGAGTGCCCACTCACATATCCAAGCATTCAGATAACAAGGTACTAGATCACAAAATCCAGATTTCAAATGCAATTTATGGGGCTTTCTAAGATAACTCTGCAGGATATTTATTGATCTGTGTGTATTTTAATACTACTATTTTTCATTAAGATTCAAAAATAACCAGACCTACAGACTAGGAAATAAATCTTCTGTTGAAAAAATATAATCACTCTTCTGTGCTTGTGTGGATATAGTGAGTTTGATACATCTGCACCGACCCTTCTTCCTTAAAAGTACCAAATACCTAACCTACTACAATGGGCATCTTAACCTTCCCACATGTCCTATGCCTGAACCTATTTATTCCACCCCCCCCCCCCCATAGCCTTAACCTTAACTTTATACCTAACTTTAACCCTTTCACCCAAGCCTTACCCTAAACTACATCCTTTAAATGACGTCTACCCCAATATATAATGCTCAACAGATAACACTAACCTAATCTAATGTTTTTCCATAACCCCAGCTGCTAACACAAATCAAACCCTAACCTCACCATAATTTTGTCTTTGTGCCTAAAACTAACCTCTATCATCATCCCAAACATTCCCGTTAAGCAGGGGCATAACTAGCACTGGGCCCCCCTGCGAAACTTTGGATGGGGCCACCCCTACCTCCCTTGCTTTCTGCACAGGAAAACCAATGTGTTTTCCCCAAGCAGATAAAAGACTAAAAGGAGATGTCAAGCAATCTATGCTACGCCTAGATCTACTTACCCGGGGCTTCCTCCAGCCCCTTGCAGACGACAAGTTCCTTGTTGCAGCTCTGCTTCCAGTACATACATACACACACAGCCATATTATTTTACTACATGAGAGCACATGCTATATAGAGGAACAACAATGACATGCTGAACATAAGATATAGTATTCACTGTAACTTTGGCAAAACATTCAGAATGTCACTGATTGATACTATTACAGTATCTTGGACTCAATATGAGACAACAAGCTCTCAATGAGGCAGCAACAGTCAGACATCAATCTTATGGCCCATACTCACGGGCTACAATTGTCGCCGCAACCACGTGGCACGCGCGTGTTGCGGCGACAGGTCGCCCGTGAGTATGGCGCGTGCACCCCGAACCGTCGCTCGTCGCTGCTGTCGCCAGGCGATTGGCGCGGTCAATCGCCTGGTGACAGTTGCTGACGCAACTTCGCCGCAACTGTCACTAGTCCGCGTGTGTATGCGGACTAGCAACAGCAACCTATAGGGGTCACACGGAGCTTCCGGCGGGGGGGGGAGGAACGTCGGCGACAGGTTTCGTCGCACCACCAGTCCCTCTTCCGCAGTGTGTATGCGGAGGGATCCGGCGACGAGCTGCTGCCGGTTTGTCGCGCACACGCTCCCGTGTGCTAGCGACAGGATGCAAAAGTAGCCCATGAGTATGGGCCATTACCCACACCATTGTGTTGTAAATGTAATCAGACACCAGGGCCGTTTCTAGCCCCGTTCAGCCGGTTCTGCTGAACGGGGCGCCGATTAAAGACAAATTGGGGGGGCGCCAGGCAGAAGGAGAAGGGTGTGGCGTCACTGCTGGCTGCTCCTAGGAGCCGGTGCAGCGCTGTGCGCACCAGCGCGATCACCGGCTTCCTAGCTTACTAGCTAGATCCTTCTGGGCGGCGAGTGAGTGCTCCTGCGTGTTGACGTCACGTGACAGGAGCGGCCACGCTATGATCCTGTCACGGACGTTTCCTGTCAGCAGTGTGTGGCGGAGGTGGAGTCTTTTTGGCCACTCGGGCTTCTCGCTGCCACTGCTGTGCCTGCTAGTGTGTGCCCAGCCTTGCCCTAGCTGCCGCTGCTTGCCCGCTAGCACCTCCGGACCCCCCCCCCACCGATCCTTCCAGTCCAGACTCCAGAGTTGCACCTGCCATGATGATGGACACCATCATGGTAAGTAGGCAGGCAGTCTATGTACTGCACTGCCAGGCAGGATCTCTCTTTCTGACGTGGGGGAGGACGGGGGGGGGGGCGCTCTTTTTGCCCTGGGCTAAAGTCAGAGCCCACCTGACAGACTGGCTACAATATACTGGGCACATATATACACCTGTCTACATAAGTCTGGGCACATATACACCTGGCTACATATACTTGGCACATATACACCTGGCTACATATACTTGGCACATATACACCTGGCTACATATACTGGGCACATATACCCCTGGCTAAATATACTTGCACATATACCCCTGGCTACATATACTGGCACATATACCCCTGGCTACATATACTGCCACATTTACCCCTGGCTACATATACTGGGCAAATATACCCCTGGCTACATATACTGGGCACATATACACCTGGCTACATATACTGGGCACATATACACCTGGCTATATATACTGGGCACATATACACCTGGCTACATATACTGGGCACATATACACCTGGCTGGCTACATATACTGGGCACATATACCCCTGGCTACATATACTGGGCACATATACCCCTGGCTACATATACTGGGCACATATACACCTGGCTACATATACTGGGCACATATACACCTGGCTATATATACTGGGCACATATACACCTGGCTACATATACTGGGCACATATACACCTGGCTGGCTACATATACTGGGCACATATACCCCTGGCTACATATACTGGGCACATATACCCCTGGCTACATATACTGGGCACATGTACCCCTGGCTACATATACTGGGCACATATACACCCCTGGCTACATATACTGGGCACATATACACCCCTGGCTACATATACTGGGCACATATACACCCCTGGCTACATATACTGGGCACATATACACCTGGTTACATATACTGGGCACATATACACCTGGTTACATATACTGGGGACATATACACCTGGATACATATACTGGGCACATATACACCTGGTTCCATATACTGGGGACATATACACATGGCTACATATACTGGCACATATACACCTGGCTACATATACTGGGCACATATAGCCCTGGCTACATATACTGGGCACATATACCCCTGGCTACATATACTGGGCACATATACACCTGGCTACATATACTGGGCACATATAGCCCTGGCTACATATACTGGGCACATATAGCCCTGGCTACATATACTGGGCACATATAGCCCTGGCTACATATACAGGGCACATATAGCTCTGGCTACATATACAGGGCACATATAGCCCTGGCTACATATACTGGGAACATATAGCCCTGGCTACATATACAGGGCACATATAGCCCTGGCTACATATACAGGGCACATATAGCCCTGGCTACATATACAGGGCACATATAGCCCTGGCTACATATACTGGGCACATATAGCCCTGGCTACATATACTGGGCACATATACCCCTGGCTACATATACTGGGCACATATTACCCTGGCTTGTTGGTTAGTTGGTTAGTCTGTTGGCTTGTTGGTTAGTCTGTAGGACTACTCTTTTTAAGTGTATTGCCTACCTTTATACTACAGTTCTCCTGTATCACCCTGCCTGCACCTTTTAGTGAAGTGTTGTAATTTATTAAAAAAAAATAAAAATGGTGAGTTGGTTTCAAGAAGACTTTTGGCATGATTTCACTTAGCAGCTATGATTTTGGGGAAGGGGGGGGGGGCATATTTTTGGACTCTCGAACTGGGTGAAATTCAGCCTAGAAACTGCCCTGTCAGACACTATAAGGTCACTAGACTGTGTGTGATAAGAATCTAGGAATCTCTTGGAGTGATTGCTAAGGGACAGCCTACAACTTTTTTCAAAATGTGATTCCTTTGTTTGTAGTGTTGTACATGAAGTCTTTAGAACTTTGCAGCAGTGAGAGACAGATGTTTTTTTACAAACCCTAGGGAGCAGGGACAGTGTACAAATTCCAAAGTGTGTATGATTCCTTATCTGTGTGGTGGACACATGCAGTCAATATAACAATGGTGCGAGAGTAGATTACGTTTTTTTGTCTCCATGCCCTTAATTGTCAATCTCTCAAACTCTTCCCCCCACGGGCCCCCTGTGGCTTCTGGGCCCCCCTGCAGAGGCATCCCTTGCAGGGTCTATTGTTATGCCCCTGCCGTTAAGGACTTAAAGTCCATATATTGCCTACCTGTAATTAATACCTAGGTCTCCTGCATGCCTTATGGTTGAGCCAAAGTCTAAAGTAATGGAGTGCAGCGTGCTGGGTGGATAACGCCACCCATTACTAATCAAAGCATTCAGATAGCTGGCACTTCTAACAAAATAAATGTATTTATCTTGGTTAGATCAAAACATGTGCCAGTTTCTAGTCCATACAGGGCCTCTTTATTAAGGCAAATATGCTCAAAGACAATAATCAAAAGGTGAACAGGAGAAAAAAAAATGATGGATAATAATCGAATAAACTACATGCCTATCCTATGAGAAATCAACAATGTGGACAACGCATGCTCGCCTACAATTGTGCAAGTGAGAAGCAATAGAAAACAGAGGAATATGCACATAAACAAATAAGTCTGCAATAAACATACAAACATCAGTATTAAAACACCTCCCGTGCAGCTTGCATGAAAAGTTGTAGGCTACAACACCAAGATTGTGAGATAAAACGTATCATAGAGGTGATAATAGCGCTTGACTATCCAGACAAGCACCCAAAAGTTTTTGCCCAACCCAAGTACATAAGAAAGACACTCGCTCCAGGGCCAGAAGTCATAAATACCAATAAGGCTGGATTCACTGCAATAGACACTGCATGTATTACAACAACACATTAATTCAAAGTTTGTATGCAGTGAGTTAAGGTGATCTGTTACAATGCAGAGATGTGAACAGGCCCATAGAATTGTATGGGCAGTGAGTTGACATACAGAAGTATTCTGCAATGCATTGGATGTAGTGTAGATAGACGCTAATCAGTAATAGCAGCTCCCTTAACTGATTGCACTTGTGGAAGTGCTCCAGGCCAGGTGCATGACTACAAACCATGGGGCCCCCCAGTTAAACTTTGACAGGGCTCCTTAATGTTCACAACCCTTTCTTTGCCACTATTGGTAACCTTGACAGCCTGGGGACCCACATTACAAGTGTGGCCACCAGGATCTTTACACCCATAAGGTGTGTAGCCAAAAAAAACACCTGATCTGGAGTATCAGAGAAAGGGAAGGTTAGTAGTTGCCCCCCCACACACACATACCTCTGGGCCCCCCTGACGCAAGGGCTGGCCCCCCCCCCCCCCCTAGTTACGCCCCTGCTCCAGGCCACTTCTCCTCTACCTACAAGGAGGCAATAGCTTACTGCTACAAACAAAATCAGTGTTATTTATAAATATACTGAAAAACTCTGATTTTCTACATTCAAAACTGACAGCTCACATGTAGGATGCAGGGGGAGGCAGCACTTTGCAACAATCACTGTCTCAGTAGGTTTAATATACAATAGATCCATATTTTGGGTGAGACACATCCCCATTGAGAGTGCACAAAAAGAGTGCTGACTGTCATTCCCTGTATGTGAGCTGTGGGTGCTGTTTGCAGAAAAGATCAGAGATTTTAAACACATTGAATAACCAATGAATATGTTTAGTGTGGTGAGAAAGAGCTAGTGCCACCCTTACACCCACAAAGCACACAAAGACAGTCTGTGGAACTTCAAGTACCAGCACTCAAGTTAGACTAGTAGTGCTATAAGTTGGGACATATTGCAGTGTGTGACGCTGGGTGTTTGGTGAGCACACAGAATACAATAAATCGAGGTCAGGTTGAAGCTAGGTCATACACGAGAAATCAGAATAGTGTGGTACAGAAGGACTAAACGGAGCTAGGTCAAATAACAGGCTAATATCGTTACACGGAAGTCAGATGGCTACAGTACAAGAGGGTCAAGACAAGTGCTAAGTCAATATAAAGGCCGAGGTCAGACACATAGGATCAGATGGCTGAGGTACAGAAGGGATGAGACAGAGACAAGGTCGTTAGGCTAGCCGAGGTCTATAACGGGTATCAGATGACTGAGGTACAAAGGGATGAGACTTTAATCACAGTGGTGAACTTGCCGGATCATACACAGAAATACAATAATACCATAATTACACAATATATATATTACACAGTTCTAAACTGACTGGAGTACATATATATTGGGCTGATGCGCAATATATGAAATGTAGCTCTCAAACAACTATCTCACTAGGATAAGTACCAAGAACCAGCGTACTGATTAGTATCAAGGCCAATGAGCAAGTGAATGCTCTGGCCTTATATACCCAAAGGATAGATCCTAAGCCCACCCCCAGAAAAGATAGCACCTCCTGCAAAAAAGGTGTCAGCTGATGACATCACAGCTGACACCTATGGACACGCCTTCTCAGCCTGTAAAGGCTGTTCTGTGCTGCGCGCATCTGTCTGTACCCACTGCGCACGCGTGCATGCCGAACCCCTGCCGCAGGTGTGCTGGGGATGCGACAGGAGGACGGCGGAGCAGAAGTACGGGTATGCGAACGAGTCCCGCCGGAGACGCATGGGAGACATCGCGGGACTCACCGCTGACAGGTAAGATTATTACACAGTGTTTAAGTATTGAGGGCCAGGAAGCAGCAGTGAGAGGGTATGAGAAGCAGATGGCATCAATGACATTGAAACAGAATGGAAAAGAAGAGGTGGAAGAGAACAGGGGCAAACAGAGAGCACAGTGGACAATTATTAATCTCCCTGCAGCCTGTCACTCCACAACTGAGGTTACACTGCGGTGAATTTTACATCCCACTTTAATAAATCACTTGCCCCACTGCCCTTTTGCATAGTTGTGTAGATATAATAAGAGCCTCATATAACTTTTTTCTGTATCTGCTTTGCCATTACTTGCATTTCATATGTGTTGCATATTGCCATAAACTTGCAGCTAAAACAAGTACACATATACAGTATGTCGCAAAACCAGAGCAGATGCATAGCAGATCAGAAGCCACATACAGTAACAACTGATTTGCAATGAAAATACACTTGCAATTCAATGCACGTATCTTGATGCATTTCCCCAGTGAGATGCAGAGGAAGAATTAGGCATCACAGATGGGGAGGAAGATGGGGCAGGAGGATATGGGAACAGTTACATTGGTGCAAAGCAGGCAGCAGTACTAAGTTATGTGCTAACTAGACTGTAGTGTAGGTATTGGGAACTAGTCATGGTGGAGACAAACATGTCAGCAGGCAGTTGGTAATAGTGACTGTGCACCAGGGTGGGAAAAGAAGCAGTGGGCATAATTAACAGGGGAGTATGGGAAAAGTTCAGACCAGCCAGATTAATGTGTGTTTCCTCTAGGTTCTTAATTTTTCCTCCACAATCCTTCGTGGGAGGGGTGAAGGGGGTGTTAGAATGGAATGTGATGGGGATAAAGTGGGTCTAGCTATTCAAGTATGCTACTATTTATTTATTTATTTATTGTATTTATAAAGCGCCAAAATATTACGCATGAATAGGAAAAGACAAGCATAGTGCATATGAGGGAAGTAGAAACTAATATGGTGGCAATGGGGGGTGGGGGTGGAATTATTGCTATTACAGACGTGGTAGAATTAAGATGTACTAGGAGGGGGAATGTGGCACATTGGTGAAAAGTTACTGGAAGGGGGGATATAAGAAGAATATGGCTGAGGGGGTGAGTTGATTTACATTTTACCAGAGTGAGGAGAGCTATTGAGATTGCAACAGGTGGGGATTTATTGAATAGATAAGGTCTTCGGTGATAACACACACCAGTGGGTAAATATCCATTGTATTTCCATATTCTGACATGGAGCCATGGTTTGGTGATTCAGACCTGGAGCTATGGTTTGATGATTCAGACCTGGAGCCATAGTTTGAAGATCAGGCCATTAAGTCATAGTTCGGAGAACAAGGCTTGTAGCTATCGTTTGGAAATTATGGCCTGGAGCCATAGTTTGGAGATTAAGGCATGGAGCCATAGTTTAGAAGTTAGGACCTGCAGCCATAGTTTGGAGGATAGGACCTGGAGTCAAGGTTTGGAGATTATGACCTGGAGCCATAGTTTGAAAATTAGGACCTGGAGGCATAATTTGGAAATTAGGACCTGGAGCCAGGTCCAAACCCATGGGGTTTGGAGATTAGAACTTGAAGTCATATTTTGAATGTAAGGACCTGGAGCCACAGTTTGCAGGTTAGGACTTGGAGCCATGGTTTGGAGATTAGGACCTGGAGCCATAGTTTGAAGGTTAGGACTTGGAGCCATTGTTTGGAGATTAGTACTTGGAGCCATAATTTGAAGGTGAGCACCTGGAGCCATAGTTTGGAGATTAGGACCTGGAGCCATAGTTTTGAGACCAGGGCCTGGAGTCATAGTTTAAAAGTTAGGACCTGGGGCCATAGTTTGTAGGTTAGGACTTGGAAACATATTTTTGAGATTAAGACCTGGCACCTCAACTGTGTATTAACCTTCCTAAACTATGTTTTCACATCTATTCCCATGCTTTAAGTAATTAGCATTTGATAGCATAACTTAGTGTGGGGCCGATTAGCTTATGAGTAAAATTGCAATATGGTTTACGGTGCTAAAATACTTTGTTGTATAGCAACCCCCTGAAGTCTTGTCATCCCCAAGCATACGCTCAGTGAGTGTCTTTTCACTACAAGCACAGCCCAGAAGCACCAGCACAACACATAATATTATGGTAAAAAAATAAGAACTAAACCATTAAAGCAAAATTAGAAATTCTTGTTAATTAGCTGTGTATATAGCTTTTGCTGCTAAACTAGCTCAATACGTCAAAGTTTGCATTGCACACAACAATTTCACAGCATAATGCCAGTTGGCAAATGAACTCCAGTAATGAAAACATTTACATTTTTATTTGCAATTTGCACTGCTTTCTGTCAAAAGATTTAATGCCATTAAAATGTCTTTTAAATGAGCAAAAATTAAGTATTTTCCTCTAGCCACATTGTTTGTAAAGTGGCAAAAATACCCCACTTCCCTTAATCCCTTTTTATTTATTAATTAGTTATTGCAAAGCATTTCTCTTGTCTGACAAGCAAACTATTTTTTTCTCTTATTTTGAGTAGTACTTGGCTGTAATGTTTTATCACTTTGCTTTCACTGCCACAAAGAGCAGCTTGATTAATGAGCTTTTTAACTTGTACAAGTAACACTGGCAGGCTAGCAGTTATTCAGTGTGGCTTTAGTGAGTCTATTCAGTCACTGGTGGTCTTGTAACTTTAACACATTATTCTTTATCTGTCTGCCCCTGTGGCCCGCAGCTGTGCTGCCTGATGGCCTGATGGACTGGATCACACACCCTGGGACACAGTCGGGGTGCATCCATTACTCACGGGTGACAATAACTGATCAAGTAAGATGTAGAACTCAATTTCAGTAGAAAGACCTATAATGTCGGAGTCAGGAGGTTATCACTAAGGGACCTGCACCTTGCTCCCTCTCCTCTTCCTTATCGAGAGCTTTACAGCTACGCCTTGTATAGCTGAGAGCTGCAGATTTAGGCAGCAGATTAGCATACATCTTACTATGTGAAGCTCATTTTAATTAAAAAGTAAAACTCTATAAAGCTCATAAGGAATAATTAGAAATCAGTATCTTGCTTAAAATAATTGTGGAAAATGCAAGCAGCAACTTCATGGGCTGACTGGAGAAAAATGATAAGGAAAACAGATATCTGACGTTACCTCAGCATGATGCCACTTCACATGTAATTAAAGCTCTCTAGACTGTTTTGACCTGTTTGGCTTGGAAATGTAAAGGCATTTTCTGAGGAAGCAAGAAAGCAGGCTCTATTTTTGAAGCATAATCTAAAAAAAATAGTTTTAGAGACAGTTTTTACCTTTCTGTGACAGTAAATGAAACTTTTCTGTCATAAATGAACCACTGAAATATATTACCACACGGTACATGACACGGTCTGATTGTAAAGTCTTTGGGCAAATTTAATGGCATCTATTTAATCTGACTACCAACAGACTGGCTGCAATCAGACTATGTTGTTAAAGCAGCTGCTTTTACTACATGCGGTACCATGAAAAGTTTTGGACACTTGTTAAAAAAAAGCTGTGTTTAACAATTAAACAAAAAAAGAAAAAAATACCTGAAAAAAGAAAATCAAAATCAAATAAATATTTAGTTACCACCGCTCGGGCCTAATGCATGTAACGTGCGGTAATATTGCTGTGCACAGACAGCGCAGGCAATATTACCTTTACTATTGACACTGTGTACCACAAGTTATGCTATTAGTGTGACCCACAGTACTCGAGGAGTGCCACCATTGCTACGGTAACATAAATTATTAACCAGCGTTACCGTTAGTAATGGTCGTGCCACTGGAGTACCATGGGTCGTACTAATAGCATAACTTGCGATATTTGCTGGTGGAAGAAAGGTTATTATTGCTGCGCACTGTCTGTACATGGCAATATTACAGCATTTACTTGCATCAGGCCCTTTGGGGTTGATTTACAAAGCTTTTCTGTTGAGTTATCTCACCTTACTTATTAACTCCAAATGTATCTCTCCTTAAATGACTTAACTCGTGATTTATCTCTCCTTATCCAACTGATCTCATACTTTATCTCTCCTTAACTGACTTTATAATTTATATCTCCTTATTTAATTTAACTCATGATTTATCCCTTCTTGTACTTCTTTATCTCATGCATCAGCTCTCCTTACAGTTAAAGCAAGCAAAAATAAACTTATGAGATAATGCATTGTATGCATAGTACAGCTAAGCAATAGAACATTACTAGCAAACAAAAAAGTCTCCTGTTGTTTTTCAGTACAGGAAAAGTTTGGAAACTTTAGTTGTTATCTGTGCAAAAGAGCTTCTCTGAGCTCTTCGACCCAACTTGGCTCGAAGACATTCCTGCTTTTTGAAGCACTTAAACAACCAAGAAAAAGTAGGAGGCAGCTTAAGATAAGGTTTCACTGCAGTAAAGTTCAAAGGGTCATTAGCTCTGCTTTGTTTTATAGCTTAAATACAGAGTGTGGTTTGTAATCTGTAAATATGGCAGAAAGTTGCAATGTTATGAAAACAAGCTATACAACTGAAAATGAAAATAAGAGACTCTCATCTTTGCTACGAATGTTATATTCATTATCCGTACTACACATCCAATTCATTATACTGTATCATCCTTTTTTTTTGCTTCAGGTTTGCTTTGAGGTGAAGAATAAGTAATCTTTGTAAATCAGCGCCTTTGTCTTAAAAAGAAGCTGTGACCAAGAATTGAACTTCATCCCAATCAGTAGCTGTTACCCTCTTTTACATGAGAAATCTATTCCTTTTCACAAATGGATCATCAGGGGGCTCTGTATGGCTGATATTGTGGTGAAACCCCTCCCACAGGAGACTGTGAGGACCATTTTCCCGGCATTTTCCTGTCTGTGAACCTCATTGCATTGTGGGAAATAGCTGTTTACAGCTGTTTCCAACTGCCAAAAAAAGCAAACAGCAGGTATTTCCACTTACATCACCTGCTAGCAGTAAAAATGTCACCATGTGATAAATGTCAGAATGTAAATCAAGGAGAGGAAAGATTTTACAATGGGCAAACGCTGACTAAATCATTTATACATAATTATTGTAAAATTGAAGCACTTTTTTATTACATAATTTTCACTGGAGTTCCTCTTTAAAAGAGCATAATTGTTCCTAGATTCAGTTGTACAAAGTACAAACTGTAGTTTGCTCCAAACATCCTACCTAATAATAGGCAAGTGTCCCTGCGTCTGTCCGTGTGTCAGTGCTTTTTAGCACTGCGCATGTGCAGGGACAAGAAGCAGAGGCACTGCAGAGAGGCGGAAGAGGACAGGGCCAGAAGGGGTGGTCGTGCGTGGGTGCTTGCGGCGTGCGTGCGCGAGGCACGGGCGGTGTGCGCAGGCGGCGTCCTCGCGCACGGTGGATTACTGACAGACCTAGCCCGTTTTTAAACAGGCTAAGGTCAATAATCTATAATTAACAGCCACAGGTCTTTTGTGGATTTAGCTGTCTCAGTTGCTCCTGTCACTTTATGTAATCCCAGAGTGTGCAGATAGCTCATGGTGGCCCATACCCACTGCCAACACCTTTTCACCACCTTTGGAATCTTATCACAATGCAACGTGTATAGAGTGAAAGTAGCCTAAATGTTCGCTACACAGCAACAGCAGTAAAAGTGTTAATAGTGGATTTCCTAGCACTGTGTTCTATACTATCTAACCTAACACTCTGCAGCCTGCAAGTGCACCTAGCTACACTCACAATGGACTCTAAAACTGGGTTCACACTATACCCTATTGGCAAAATGTCTGATCACAGCAGATCCAATTATTATTATTATTGATTTATTAAGCACCAGCATATCCCGTAGCACTGTAAAGAGTAAGAAACAAGCAAGGAGTACATAATAATACAGACAATGGTACACAAAAGGTAGACATAATAATTACAGTGACAAATGTAACATGTTTATATACACTCACCTAAAGGATTATTAGGAACACCTGTTCAATTTCTCATTAATGCAGTTATCTAATCAACCGATCACATGGCAGTTGCTTCACTGCATTTAGGGGTGTGGTCCTGGTCAAGACAATCCCCTGAACTCCAAACTAAATGTCAGAATGGGAAAGAAAGGTGATTTAACCACCCTGGCGTTCTATTAAGAACGACAGGGTGGCTGCGCAGCAGTGTTTTTTGAATTTTTTTTTTTAATCATGTAGCTAGCCTAGCGCTAGCTACACGAATCCCCCCTCCATGCTGCACCCCTCCCACCCTTCCGATCGCCACCGGCGATCAAACCCACCAGGAAATTCCGTTCTGAACGGGATTTGCTTTAGGGCTTCCCCCGTCGCCATGGCGACAAACGGAATGACGTCATCAACGTCGTGACGTCACAGGGAGTCCCGATCCACCCCTCAGCGCTGCCTGCCACTGATTGGCCAGGCTGCGCAGGGGTCTCGGGGGGGGGGGGCCCTGTTACGCGTTGGGTAGCGGCGGATCGGTGGCGAGCAGCAGAGATCGCGTACTACACGCAGCTAGCAAAGTGCTAGCTGCGTGTTTTAAAAAAAAGCAACTACATCGGCCCACCAGGGCCTGAGCAGTCCAGCGCGGCGGTTATGGATGAGCTGAGCTCGTCCATACCGCTAAGCAGGTTAAGCAATTTTGAGCATGGCATGGTTGTTGGTGCCACACAGACTCTAAATCATTTCACAATCTGCTCAGTTACTGGGTTCACGCACAACCATTTCTAGGGTTTACAAAGAATGGTGTGAAAAGGGAAAAACATCCATTCCTGTGGGCGAAAATGCCTAGTTGATGGTAGAGGTCAGAGGAGAATGGGCCGACTGATTCAAGCTGGTAGAAGAGCAACGTTGACTGAAATAACCACTCTTTACAACCGAGGTATGCAGCAAAGTTTTTGTGAAGCCACAACACGCACAACCTTGAGCCAAATGGGCTACAACAGCAGAAGATCCCACCGGATTCCACTCATCTCCACTACAAATAGGAACAAGAGGCTATTTGCACAAGCTCACCAAAATTGGACAGCTGAAGACTGGAAAAATGTTGCTGCTGGTGGTGGTGTAATGGTGTGCGGGATGTTTTCTTGGCACACTTTAGGCCCCTTAGTACCAATTGGGCATCGTTTAAATGCCACAGGCTACTTGAGCATTGTTTCTGACCATGTCCATTCCTTCATGACCACCATGTACCCATCCTCTGATGGCTACTTCCAGCAGGATAATGCATCATGTCAAAAAGCTCAAATTATTTCAAATTAGTTTCTTGAACATGACAATGAGTTCACTGTACTAAAATGGCCCCCACAGTCACCAGATCTCAACCCAATAGAGCATCTTTGGGATGTGACGGGATGGGAGCTTTGTGCCCTGGATGTGCATCCAACAAATTACCATAAACTGCAAGATGCTATCCTATCAATATGGGCCAACATTTCTAAAGAATGCTTTCAGCACCTTGTTGAATCAATGCCATGTAGAATTAAGGCAGTTCTGAAGGTGAAAGGGGGTCAAACACTGTATTAGTATGGTGTTCCTAATAATCCTTTAGGTGAGTGTAAATGTAAAGCAAATTTCAAGACACAAAAAGGCGAGCGAGCCCTGCCCTTAAGAGCTTACAATCAAAAAGAATTGGGAGGAAACAAGACATGGGTTAATGTACAATATAAATATACCTAAACGCAGTGTGTTTTTAGGTTATATTTAATAAGGAGAACAACTTGGCCAGAGGTTGAAGGGGAATGGCCTTTAGAATATATGCTTGTCTGAAAAAGTGAATTTTGAGAGGAGGGGTGAGGCTTGGGGGAAATCTAGTATAGGTGAATGAAGGGAGGTGATTCTAGAAGAGGACAAAAGAAGGTTGTCTGCAAGACAGAGATTGCGGTAGGATTGGTATCTGGAAACCAGTGAGGAGATGTACAGGGGAGAGAGATTGTGGAGAGCTTTGTAGGTTAGCGTTAAGAGTTTGAACGCAATCCTCTGGTTCATTGGTAGCCAATGAAGAGCTTGACAGAGAGGAGCAGCATAGGAGAAGTAAGTAGAAATATGATTTAGTCGAGCAGCTGAGTTCTGGTCATATCAACAGGAATTTGAAATATTAATAATAAAAATTGAATATTAATTAGGTTATGGCAGTTGAGAGGTAAACATGGTTTGCTGTTAGCTGTGTTATTAGCAGGGTAGCTGAGGAGGAGTGAAGTGGCAGAAAGGGACCAGGATTTCGTGAAATATCCCCTGCAGCAAGGGGGAGAAGGAGGCAAAGAGAGTGAAGGAGAGGATGAAATTTAGATGTTTCAATTCGTGTTTAGAGACAGCATGAGGAGGATCCAATGTGTGTAGGTATTGGTATCCATTGGCGTCCTTTGTAGCATGCTTTCCAGCAGATAGCAAGGAAGACCTGTAGTTTAGGGGACTTGTGTACATCCTATATTGTTGTGCACTCACAGCCCTCACTCTACTTCTAGTCTATGTTGCATCTCCACATTTCTCTCTTGTTGTTGGTTCTTGCTTGGCTGCATGGTAATTTGTTCTGCATGGTGGCTCTGCAGGCTCTTTAAGGCCCTATGGCCAAGGATGAGACACATGACAAGTTCTGTTGGCATGCAGCAACAGGTGAGGATGATGTACTGTCATGCTCTGCTGCTATTGCTAGCTTGTAGATAGATGCCATCCATTCATCTTCACAAAGCACATCCAATTTTGTAAGTTCTGTTTTATCACTTGTGAGAAAAAAGTAAATCCATCTCTATAGTGTTTAATTTTGTGCTGGCTGCATACGTAGTGTATGCAGTGTCCAGAAAAATTGTGCAAGTCGGAACTTTGCATTCTGCTACCGCAATAGAGAGAACAGATACGTTAAAATGGGCATTTCCGAATGTGTCCTTTAGATTACATAGAATCCATGTCCTTTTATCCATTAATTTCAGTTATGAAAAATGGTACAATTTTGGTTCCAATGGATGCAAACCCTGCCCACAACTCCATTTTATAAAGCTATGACTTAGTAAAGGCCAGTAGATCAGCAGGCATCCAGAGAAATGTCTGCCCCTTCTGCTCATCTCTGAACCCTGATTGGTGTACAGGTATGTGAGTGGGAAAGCATTATGGGAAATTCCACCCTACCCACAGAAGATGCCTAAGCAGATATCAGCAGTTTTTGCCTGAGTCTGCTCCAGTCCAAAGGGCCATTGCTTGGGTCAAATCTGAGAAAGACCCAAGCTAAGTCTAGTGGTAACAAATGTCTGTTCCCAGGTTCTCTTTTACTTTCTAGCATTGGCAGGTGCCATCTCTGGTTAATCGCTGACAAATAGAAGCTTCAGAGTGAGAGCACTGGGGTCATCAAATTAACGGCACTTAATCTTTAAAAGACATGGTCAGGCAAATAACCAAAGGCTACTTCAAATTGAGTTCACAAGGTCTGTAAAAGTTAAGTTGTACCCCTCAAAAACAACCACAAAAATATGTATTCACTATAAATCATTTTCAGTTAATTTCTTAATAGCCCCTAGGAATTAATTTAGATTGGTGTAGATCAGAATATACATTGAGAGTGGGATCTTAACTGTAAGTTTTCTGATGTCACCTGGTTTCCCTGTATTTTATTATTATTGTAATGCACATGATAATAAATATGTATTAATGAAAAAAGCTAAATGTTTTGTGTAATGTCTGCACTTTTTGTCTCGGTCTAGTTAGTCTTTAGCTCCTTGCTGCCAGGAGAGTAGGAGTTGCTTTCCCAGCACAGTGCACTGCAGATCACCCGATTCCACTAGCCTTCACTCTTTGCTGGCAAAGATTAAAGGGGAACTTCAGCCTAAACAAACATACTGTCATTAAGTTACATTAGTTATGTTAATTAGAATAGATGGGTAATATAATTTTTTACCCACCCTGTTTTAAAAGAACAGGCAAATGTTTGTGATTCATGGGGGCTGCCATCTTTGTCATGGGGGCAGCCATCTTTTTGGTTGAAAGGAGGTGACAAGGAGCAGGAGACACAGTTCCAACTGTCCTGTGTCCTGATAACCCCTCCCAGCTGCACATGCTAGGCTTCAAATGTCAAATTCAAAATGTAAAAAAAAAATGTGCACCAAAACAGCAGAACGAGAGCAACAGCATCAGAAATCCCATCATGCTTTGCACAGCATCAGAGGAAAAAAGCCCGGGCAGTTTTCTTCTGTGCAGCTAAAAATGAGGCTTGGATAAGAGAAACAAAGTTCTGATGCTGTGAAACTGTTAAAGAAACACCAGGGCTTTTCAGTGCTGCTGAGTCGATTTTTAGTCCGGAGGTTCACTTTAACTCTTTGTGGCCAGCTCTGCAGCTCACTAGTCTCTTCATAGTCTCCTTAATTTCTCCCCTACTCAGTATGTAAAACAACCCTATCCACATCCTCCATAGTGTGTTTGAGAAGCCATGGGTACCTCTCATCATCAAGCCTTGCTTCCAATAAAAAAACATTTCTCACTGCTCTTTTATTTAAGGTTTACAGGTGTTTAGTGAATCTTCCCCTGGAGCCACATAACAGAATTATAGCAAGAATTTACAATTTTGGGTTTGAGAGAGAAAAAGTGTCTAGAGAGCAGAAAAACATTCTAATCACTATTGGAAGTGCTCATATTTATTTTCTTCACAACAGTTAAATAAAAGTTGAAGCACAGTCGGTAAGCCTAAAAAATGTGGTGTGTTCAGAGCTCCACTTTAAGCTTGTTCCATACAATGTCTACCATCCAAACCCACGTCTGTTCACAGCAGCTGCCTGTCATAAGTCTGATAAAAGATTCTCATGTGACCTTAGGCACAAGTAAAGCTACGTACTCACCAACTGACAGGTCCAGCGACGCCCCCTTGACGATGGTCGTTAGCGAAGCCTCTTCTTGCCGGCGAGTATGCACGATGTCATGTGACATTATACACCAGGAGCGGACGAGACTTCAAGCAATCACGGTACTTTGCGCTGGAGTCGTCGAAGATCTTGGTGATACGATTCACCGTGACAGTCATTATTGCAGCGTGACGCTAAGCGACGTTCGAGTGGTTGTGTGCCGGTACCCATGTCACAGTATCGTGAAAATGACCGCTCAGCCATCAAAAAGTCGTCGGTCATCTGGAAAATTGTTTGGAAAATCGCAACTTGGGTACATAGCTTTAGGCTGCCTACATGGGCTTGATGAAGCTTGGTATAGGGCATCTGCCGGGAATCTAACATTTGGACAGCAACCCTGATGTGTTTACAAGAGACTGCAGGATCATCTCATCCCAAGTGCCAGCTGAGGCCATTGTTCTCCTCCTTACCCCTCCCATTCCATCAGGTGGCAAGCTGTTGTTTCTCCACCCCTCTTCAAAGCAACAGAACCATTTGCTGTGAGTACTGTAGTTTTTTTAACCATTTAAAAAATACTAGCAGGTTAATTGGAGCCTGGACAATAAGCATCTAGAAGGAGAGAAAAGATATCACAACTGGCCCAGTTCCCTTAATATCAGAGCACTCATGGGAATACTTTGATAGTAGTTCTGTCACTGAAAATACATTGCAGAATTATTTGGTTCATATGTTACTCGCTATAATTAGAGATATAGGAAGTCAAGTCACCTAAAGTGACACTGCCACCAACAAACCAAAAAATCGGATAGTATAACACATTCCCACTTTACAGAGGAACATTACTGTACACAACATACTGAGCCATGAGTAAATGTAATAAGTAAAATTGCTTATTTCTACAATATTAATTTTACATTAGTCAGTGTTTATATAAATTTTGTATGTGAAAAACTAATAAAGAAAGCAAGGGGCCATACAAGCACCACTCAGGACTAATTTATAGCAATCAATATCAAATTCATCTTTATTAATTATCCAAATAATTAAAAACATTTAAAAACAACAACAACATGGGTCTGGGGTCCCACATACAATAAATAAATAAATAATACACCTGCACTGTTAATAATATGTATAGGTAACAAAGTGCAAAGGTGTAAGCAAAGAGTATATATAGATATAATCTGTACTTTGTGACAAAGTAAATGACAATTGCCTCAATTGATCAACGAAAATGAACACCAGAGATTATAGATATGATACAATAAATAACAACATCAATGAATGCAAGAATGGATAATTGTAAATAATAGAGGGCTCCTAGAACAATAAGGTGCTAACAACAATGAGGTAGACAAATGAACAAAGTGGCTGAGTGCAATAACAAGTGATAAAATGGTGAAAACCATTGATGAACAATGTGTCAGACGGCCAAAACCTGGCTGAATAAGTGCACAAAGGAAATACACTGGAAACGTGCTTAGGATGCACCAAGGAGAAAACCAAGCTGAAGAACCAGCAATACTCACAGCGTGGAGACAAGAGAGGCAAAGGAAGGGGGACCCCAGGCTCCGATGTAAGCCTTAGTGCACCTCGCGGGAAGAACGCCCGCTTCTGAGGAGGCTGAATACTGAACGTAGGAAACTGCCCTTTGAACTAATGGGGAGGAAGTGACGTAAACGTAATGCCCGGACAAGACGCGGCCGCGTCATTGCGCCAGCTACGCCGGGTTACCATGGTAACCCAAACATAGCGGCGCTGTCAGGAAGAGCCGAATGGTGGGGTAGGAAGGGGGCATGCGCAAAGTAAAAACAATTGAGAAGTGTAAGGGCAGAAGGGATAAAGCGGATAAAGATGAAAGTGTAAATGAGTTGTTAGAAATATACAATGTAAATTTGGAATTAAATAGGAAACATTACGTATATATACATAGTATACGTTTACTTGCCACATATAAAAAGAAAAGGAAAAAAAAGGGGGAGGGTTTTGGGGGTGTAGGAAACACTGACATCTAGTGGCCAACATAATAATTGTCTAAAAAGGAACAATTTATGTTATATGAACAATAAATCTTTTTTGATGGCTGAATCTTGTTTCTTCAAAAGTCTTTGGATCACCGTCTTGTTATCTTGTATGGAAGCAGATGAACAAATTTTCCATGACGAGGAAAAAGGAAAACAAGAAAAAGAGAAAAGAAAAAAGGGGGGGAGAAAAAACAAAATGATTATTGTTAGTAATAAACTGACAATAGGCACATATATGAATAATATTAATGAGCCCGGACCAAAAAATATATATGGGGGGGAGGGAAAAGGGGGAAAGGGGAGGAAAAAGAAAGATAAGATGTAAAGAAGGGAACTTCAAGGAGAAGATGTATGAATTAAAGGAGAACTTTAGTGAGAGGTATATAGAGGCTGCCATATTGATTTCCTTTTAAGCAATACTAGTTGCCTGGCAGGCCTGCTGATCCTCTGCCTCTAATACTTTTAGCCATAGCCCCTGAACAAGCATGCAGCAGATCGGGTGTTTCTGACATTTTTGTCAGATCTGACAAGATTAGCTGTATGCTTGTTTATGGTGTTATTCTGCAGGCAGATAGCTCAGCAGGGCAGCCAGGTAACTGGTATTGTTTAAAAGGAAATCAAAATGGCAGCCTCCATATACCTCTCACTACAGTTCTCCTTTAAGGTTGAGAACAAAGAAAGTGCTAACCTGATACATGATGAATAATTATTTAGTTATTCATAGCAAACAAAGTAAGAACGAGGTAGAGATTTTTCGTTTAGTAGTTTCCTGCATTGACCCACCTAGGCGTTTGTGGCTGTTCTTCCCATTTTTTCTTTGCCCTATGGGTGATTTACAGATGACTTGATACATCCCACATTCTATGAGCACATAGGGAATCAAAAAATGTTGTGCGCTATTTATGTTGGATGTATATCCATGTTCTGTTGCCCAGATATACATATTGTGCCTCCTATTTTCCTTCTACAGCCTTGGTGCCTGCTTTCTGTTCTCTGTTTGTTTGTTCACTCCTCTTTATGTTTCAAGGTGCTCATCATCATCTTTTGTCTACCTCGTTCTTACTTTGTTTGCTATGAATAACTAAATAATTATTCATCATGTATCAGGTTAGCACTTTCTTTGTTCTCAACCTTAATTCGTACATCTTCTCCTTGAAGTTCCCTTCTTTACATCTTATCTCTTTCTTTTTCCTCCCCTTTCCCCCTTTTCCCTCCCCCCATATATATTTTTTGGTCCGGGCTCATTAATATTATTCATATATGTGCCTATTGTCAGTTTATTACTAACAATAATCATTTTGTTTTTTCTCCCCCCCTTTTTTCTTTTCTCTATTTCTTGTTTTCCTTTTTCCTCATCATGGAGAATTTGTTCATCTGCTTCCATACAAGATAACAAGACGATGATCCAAAGACTTTTGAAGAAACAAGATTTAGCCATCAAAAAAGATTTATTGCTCATATTACATAAATTGTTCCTTTTTAGACAATTATTATGTTGGCCACTAGATGTCAGTGTTTCCTACACCCCCAAAACCCTCCCCCTTTTTTTTTCTTTTCTTTTTATATGTGGCAAGTAAACGTATACTATGTATATATACGTAATGTTTCCTATTTAATTCCAAATTTACATTGTATATTTCTAACAACTCATTTACACTTTCATCTTTATCCGCTTTATCCCTTCTGCCCTTACACTTCTCAATTGTTTTTACTTTGCGCATGCCCCCTTCCTACCCCACCATTCGGCTCTTCCTGACAGCGCCGCTATGTTTGGGTTACCATGGTAACCCGGCGTAGCTGGCGCAATGACGCGGCCGCGTCTTGTCCGGGCATTACGTTTACGTCACTTCCTCCCCATTAGTTCAAAGGGCAGTTTCCTACGTTCAGTATTCAGCCTCCTCAGAAGCGGGCGTTCTTCCCGCGAGGTGCACTAAGGCTTACATCGGAGCCTGGGGTCCCCCTTCCTTTGCCTCTCTTGTCTCCACGCTGTGAGTATTGCTGGTTCTTCAGCTTGGTTTTCTCCTTGGTGCATCCTAAGCACGTTTCCAGTGTATTTCCTTTGTGCACTTATTCAGCCAGGTTTTGGCCGTCTGACACATTGTTCATCAATGGTTTTCACCATTTTATCACTTGTTATTGCACTCAGCCACTTTGTTCATTTGTCTACCTCATTGTTGTTAGCACCTTATTGTTCTAGGAGCCCTCTATTATTTACAATTATCCATTCTTGCATTCATTGATGTTGTTATTTATTGTATCATATCTATAATCTCTGGTGTTCATTTTCGTTGATCAATTGAGGCAATTGTCATTTACTTTGTCACAAAGTACAGATTATATCTATATATACTCTTTGCTTACACCTTTGCACTTTGTTACCTATACATATTATTAACAGTGCAGGTGTATTATTTATTTATTCATTGTATGTGGGACCCCAGACCCATGTTGTTGTTGTTTTTAAATGTTTTTGATTATTTGGATAATTAATAAAGATGCATTTGATATTGATTGCTATAAATTAGTCCTGAGTGGTGCTTGTATGGCCCCTTGCTTTCTTTATTAGTTTTTCACCACTAATTGGCCTATAGCACGCCCAGGTACTGAAGATTAATAATATTATTTATTTAAGTGGTGCTATGTTCCATTCCATGTGTTCCAATTGACTCATTAAGCGTTCTTTTGCTTTCTTCTAGGAACTGCAGCACACTTTATCTGTGGAAACGAATTATTTTTCATCCCCCCCCCCTTTTCTTTTTCTTGGTTTGCTTGCCATACTGTATACACTGACATTTTTTAGGTCACAGTGTGTATTTCCAGCATCTATAAGGATAAATCTTAAATCTTCACTATGGGGGTTCTCAGTCGCATGGAACAAACATGGAGTTCCCAATTGAACTCGGTGTTCGGAGCATCAGAAAGTAGTAACTCCTCTAGAATTTCATGCCCCCCGGAGTTCAAAAAGCTATGTGTAGAAATTAAAGATGCACACGCTGACTATATCAAATTATGGTGGAATATCCATAGTTTGGAGCATTATTGCAAGGAAGGCATTTATCCTAGAGGTTTACGTATTCAAATTTTTCCCTCTTGGGAGGTTGACCTCAAGGAAAGGGATGATTGGGAAACAGGACTAGCCAAATGCTCTGTTATTATCATACAAATGCTTTTGGGCCATGATAGAAAGTTGCTCCCCATTTTAAAGAGTCGAATTACTAGTCTTCTCCAAGACTTGAATAAATATGATTCCGTGACCCTTGTACAACCCTTTTTGACCCAATTACAGAAAGATGTGGCTAAAGTGGCACAGGACACTATAGATTTTAAAAAGAAAAAGCTGCAACGAGATCGAGAAGACTATAATCAGAACAAGGCATATCTATGGAGACATAGAGGTAATCGTAGGGGGCGAAAATATGGCAAAAATCCAAAAAGACTCCCAAAACCCAAACCCAAAGAAGGAGCTATAGGGGGAGAGCTACCTGCCAAACTGTCTAGCCACCAATCCTCTGACACGTCCGATTTTTTAGAATCGGAAAGCGAAAACGAAGGGGTGGTAGGAGATATCAGAAGAAGATTAGCCAGTTATGCACAATCCCCGAACAAAAAGAAGAGACTATTAGGGAACTCAGAGGCCATACATTAGCTGAGGAACTACAAATCATTAACTTATCTGACCAACCACTTACCCATGTCGAAGCCAAAGTTCTGAGTAAGGGATTATCTTTCTCGCCAACCAAAGATTTTGATCTGTTCGAACTAGTGAAAGACTTATATCTCTTTTGTCGCAAACTAACCCTAAAATTCGCTTATCATAACAAGAAACAGAGTCCCAGCAACTACAAAATGCACTGTTCCTTCCGGAAGCCATAGATCGACAGGTCCTACAAGATCTGCTCGATCTGGTAAGTGAGAATGAGTCTCTACAAGAGGATCGACCTCAGACCAATTTTAGGTCTCTCTCAAATTTTATGCCATCTCTTGCATTATGTCCACAGGTAAAAGTCTTCTTTGAGATGATGCTACAAGATCTGAAGAAAATTCGAAGAACTCCTAATATACAGAATAATCTATCAAAAGAGGAGAAAGTAGCATTACAGGTATTAAGATCACAGACGGACATAGTCATAAAAGAGGCGGATAAAGGGGGTAATATTGTTATTTGGCCCACCATCCTTTATGAAAAAGAGGCCAATAAACAACTTAATAACAATAAATTTTATCGTAGATTATACACCAATCCTACAACTGTATTCAAAGATAAGTTAGACTCCATCCTAAGGGATGCCAAACAGATGGGCTTAATTTCACTCAGGGAGTGGCAGTTCCTGACAGTAAAAAATCCGGTTACACCGACTCTATATTTACTGCCAAAAATTCATAAAAATAAAGAAATACCCCCCGGCAGACCAATAGTGGCAGGCATTGGTAATTTGTTGGAGCGTTGCTGCTCGTTTATTGATTTTTTTCTGCAAGATCATGTGATCAGTTTGGATTCTTATGTAAGAGATTCCTCAGATCTCATCACTAAATTGGACAATGTTGTTTTGCCACCAGACTCATTGCTGAGGATACAGCGAGATTGGAATCGATTAAGCGTTGTGGCTTACCTATAATCTGGCAGCATTAAGATAAGGTGAGAGGCTGGAGAGCGTGGTGGCAATTGTGCTACACAGTTTGGTGGATGGTGAAAGCTATTATTTAAAATCACTGATAGAAAACGCAGAAGCTGTCTGTGGGGTGGCAGCCAGCACAGAGGGTGAGGAGCTGTGATACCTGTATGTGGTGGGACCACATGAGAATTTCTAATGCACATGGTGAAATTATATGATATATACAGAATCACGCTATGTTTTGTTTGTTTGTTTATTTTTATGGCCACATCTGGAGCATAAAGGCACAGAGAATTGAAGGATTGGTACAATATATTGGGAGCGCGGTGTCCGTGGAAATCTGAGACTGGTACACTTGTATGTTTGGTGATAAAGGACAGCGATCCAATATACAATTTTGTATGTATGTTTTTTTCACAGGTGAACTTTATATATTCACACACCATTGAACAGGTGGACTGATAATAGAGGTGTAGTGATATCCGTGTAAGGGCTTGTGCCCTCTCAGGATTTTTTTATTTTATTGTTACAGGTGGAAGGTATAGAGGTGGTGTAATATAAGAAAGATATTTGTATGCTATTTATCACTGTTTGTAAATAGGTTGAGATATATGAGAGATAATTTGCACTATTGAGCGCACTTTCACTGGAATAATACTACTTTCTGATGCTCCGAACACCGAGTTCAATTGGGAACTCCATGTTTGTTCCATGCGACTGAGAACCTCCATAATGAAGATTTAAGATTTATCCTTATAGATGCTGGAAATACACACTGTGACCTAAAAAATGTCAGTGTATACAGTATGGCAAGCAAACCAAGAAAAAGAAAAGGGGGGGGGGATGAAAAATAATTTGTTTCCACAGATAAAGTGTGCTGCAGTTCCTACAAGAAAGCAAAAGAACGCTTAATGAGTCAATTGGAACACATGGAATGGAACATAGCACCACTTAAATAAATAATATTATTCATCTTCAGTACCTGGGCGTGCTATAGGCCAATTAGTGGTGAAAAACTAATAAAGAAAGCAAGGGGCCATACAAGCACCACTCAGGACTATGTGTGTCTGTGTGTCGAACCCTGAAGGTGTTGCACTATATGCTGTTTTATGCTTTTACCCTCATACATACCGGCATGGGACTCCGGGAAACACGATACAGTTGAAGAGGATGGCTGAATGATCGTAGATGGAAATGAGCGTTTATTGCTGTCTGTAACTGGTCAGCAAGAATCTCTGGTGAGCGCAATTGTTTGTTTTAAGGCGGTGGAGGTATTGCCTTGGTGTGCACTGATAACACCTACAAGGAAGTTGTGCAGAACTTTGTATATTGCTGGAAAAGTGTACTGCAGGACTTCACTATATGTTTTGTTTTTTTCTCTCCCTTATCTTACATGTTGTTTCTATTCTCATGTCAGAACCACTAATGATCTCATTGTTTGAAGCAGAGGATTACTATTGGACTTATGATTGAGATTTAATAACTACATGTGTAATAACTGTTGATCGCTTGTGTACAAAATTTATATGATATTGGGTTATCAGCCTTTCATATAGCGCTCCAGTATTGAGGTCATTGTATGTTGTAAGTGGGTTGTGCATTATCATACCTTGTTTACTATTATATATAGGATTCGCTGCACGAGGAGCGCACTTGCCACCTGAATAATATTAGTCAGTGTTTGCCCATTGCAAATCTTACCTTACCCTGATTACATAACATTTACACAATTTTACTGTTAAATATATAACAAAACTGATTTTCAAAAAAAGACTAACATAACAGAAACCTTGCTGAACACACTTAAAAGACATACTTAAAGCGGACCTGAACTCAGAACTTCCTCTCTGCTCTAAAAAATACACAACAGCATAACCACCTGTAAAGAAAAACATTTCTGTGTTACAGCTGATACAAATCCTACAATAAAAATGCAGTGTATCTACTTCCTGCTTTCATGGAAGCAGACATATTATTAACATCCTGTGCTTTCACATGAGCTTATCTGCCTTATCTGCCGTGGCAGTCAGGTGAAACAGAGGAGAGATCAATTTACAACTTGTGATTAGACACAGATGAGGGAGAATTAGACAGGCTAAACTCTCTAAATACATACAGGGTGAATTTCAGGTTCACTTTATAGAGGAACTTAAATCCCGGATTGAACTTCAACACAATCAGTGGCCGATAACCCCTTTCCTATAAGAAATCTTTACCTTTTATCAAATAGATTATCCAGGGAGGTCTGCATGGCTGATATTGTTGTGAAACCCCTCCCACAGTGTGATGTCACTAACTGCCAAGCAAACAGTATCTCAGTCTGTGCATAGAACTCTAGTAAATGAAGATTCCGCAGAGATCACCTGGCGGGACTAAAGATGTTGTCACCTGTGATAAATTTCAGAATGTAAATCGGGGAGATAAATTATATTCTCAGTGGCCAGTCAGTGTATTTGAGCACTTCTGAATGGCTACTCTGAGTATATAAAGGCACTGATTAGTTAGCCTAGGAGGTGGCCATAAAAGATAAGGCACTGACAAAAAATACGAGCACTGTGATGCTACTAATAGAAGAAGAGGCATAGCTACTGCCATCAAGTATATTTTGCTTAGAGCTGTATTTATTCTACAAATATCTTGCAAATGCAAAATTGCTTTTGCACGAAGGCGCTGGTGTAACGGTTGGGTGTAGCAACTCAGACGTCTGATTATTAGGTGATCTGCATGTATCACCAATAATACAGACACTATACCTGATTATGTGGTGATCTGCAGATTCACCAATAATGCAAGTATAGCTGACAAGATACTGTGTGAATGGTGCTTGCTGCAACAGTAAGAAATATTAGATAGGCCTTAGCAGAGGAACTGGAAGGCCTATCAAGACTGTACTGAATAGATTTGACTGGACCTTACCAGAGGGGCTGGTAAGGTACTATCAGCACAGTTATACAAATAGTTCAGCAAAGCCTTACCAGAGGAGCTGGTAAAGTACTATCAGAACAAAGGAAATAGAACTTAGATAAAACCTTGCCAGTGGAGCTGGCAAGGTATGACAGAAGGAGTGACTGTATAGTTTGACCAGACCTTACCAGAGGAGCTGGTAACGTACTATCAGTCACAGTACTAATATATCCCGAGAACCACACCAGAGGGGCTGGTGGCTAATCAGAAAGGGCACCTCACCAGTGGCAAGGGCCCACTGGTGAGTAGAGGGGTCAGACAGACAAGGTTCGGCAGCAGAGAGACAATAGCAGTACAGAATCGTTAAGCAGAAGAGTAGAGAGTAATCAGGCAGAGGTTCAGCAACTATAGTCAGATAGGCAGAAGTACAGAATCGATGAGCAAATGCAAGGTCAGAGTATTGCCAGAATCATACACAGGTAATCAATCACAATAAGGCCTCTTGCAACTGCAAGTGATTCCGATTCAGATTCCAATTTTTAATCAGTTTTTACCTCCAATTCAGATTCAGATTTGCAGTGTGCAGGGAGCAAACTGCGAATCGGAATCTGAATCGGATGTAAAAACTGATTAAAAAGCGGAATCTGAATCGGAATCACTTTCAGTGTGCAAGAGGCCTAATATACAAAAGTCCTAGTCTTGTGTGAAATCCCTGGTTTCCTCCCAGATCAAAGCACACTGGATACTAGTCTAAGGTCTGAGCGCTAACACAAAGTATTCACGACAGCAGACCGTTTGCGAATGGAGAGCGAAGGCTATAAAGCAGAGGAAGACTCTAAGCCGCGCCCACCTCGGAAACAGCCAATCCGAGCGGCGAGAGTCACCTCTGATGTCAGCCGACCAGCAGGTCAGCTGACGCGCTTTCTCCTATCATAAAGGTCCTGTCTCCGCGCGCGCACGTGTGAGACAGCGATACTATGAACAGATGACAGGACCGTTCCCGGCGTGCTAGATGCCGACGGAACGGACGAGACCTGAGAACACTGATCAAAGGCGGCTGCGGGTACCCCCTGCGTGTCCGCAGCCGTCCTTACTACAGATGTTACAGTACCCCCCCCCCCCCCCTCTAGGCGTGGACTCCGGACACGAACCACCCGGCCTATCAGGATGCAAACGGTGAAACTCCTCCCTGAGTTCTTTTGCATGCATGCCGGAAGCTAGTACTCAAGATCTCTCCTCTGCACCATACCCTCTCCAGTGGACTAGGTACTGTATGGAGTTACGCACCACCCGAGAGTCCAAAATCTGCTCTATCTCGTACTCTGGTTCTCCATCAATCACCACAGGGGGGGGGGAGGAATCAACGTGCACATCAGGTTTCAAGAGTGACACATGGAACGTTCTAACACCTTTGAAGCTAGGTGGGAGTGAAACAACATAAGTAACATTGTTGATCTTTTTGAACACAGGGTATGGGCCTATAAATTTGGGACCCAATTTAGCAGAAGGCTGCTTTAAATTCAAGTGTCGGGTAGAAACTCACACTAAATCTCCTGGAACAAATTTCCACTCCACAGAACGTTTTTTGTCTGCCTGTCTTTTCTGGGTGGCAAAGGCCTTTTTCAAATTCTCCTTTACTTTCCCCCAGATCTCCTTTAAAGTTTCCTGCCATTCCTCCAAAGACGGAATTGGTGATGACACCACCGGCAATGGAGAGAATTTCGGTAATCTCCCCGTTACCACCTGAAAAGGGGAGAAACCTGAGGAAGTACACTTCAAATTATTGTGGGCAAATTCTGCAAAAGACAAGAATTTGACCCAATCCATCTAAGCATCAGCCACGTAACATCTTAGGAACTGCTCTAGCGACTGATTGACTCTTTCGGTCTGCCCGTTTGTCTGTGGGTGGTAGCTGAAGGAAAACGATAGATTCATTCCCATATGATGGCAGAAGGCCTTCCAAAATCTGGACACGAACTGGACTCCCCTATCTGACACCACATTCTCTGGAATCCCATGCAATCTGAAAATGTGCTGGATGAAGAGTTCTGCCAGCTCTTGGGCAGTGGGGAGTCCGTCCAGTGGGATAAAATGGGCCATCTTACTGAACCTATCGACTACCACCCATATGACTGTTTTGCCCTCTGATCTGGGCAGTTCACCCACAAAGTCCATGGACACATGGGTCCATGGCTGCTCAGGCACCGGAAGTGACTGCAGGGTACCCGCAGGAGCCCGTCTGGATGTTTTACTCCTAGCACACATGGAGCAATTCCCAACGAAGTCCTTACAATCAGACACTATCGAGGGCCACCACACACAACGGTCCAAAAACTCCTGTGTGCGAGCAATCCCAGGGTGACCGGCAGTTTTATGGGTATGGAAGGCATGAAGAATTTTTAGTCTTAAATGCAATGGTACAAACAGAACCCCCTCTGGTTTCCCTTCTGGTACCTCCTGCTGGAATGGGCTTAACGTAGATACCCACTCCTCCCAGGTATCTATCTCAGGGAGTTCAGAGGACGATTCAGAGGTCCCCTCCACTTGAACTTCGGTAACGGCTATGTTAACCTTCTCCAAACAATGATGATGACAATATGGAGACCAGCTTAACAACTGTCTGGAACTCCAGTCGATCTGAGGAGAATGTTTTTTTAGCCACGGCATAGCCAGAATGACAGTGGAGGTGGACATCTTGAGCACCAGAAACTGTATTAGTTCCTTATGTAAGACCCCTAGTTGGCACAACAAAACAGGTGTCTGGGTAATGGTCTGTTTAATTGGCAATGGGGAATCATCTACTGCTGTAATCTGAACCTGTCGTCTCACAGAAGTTAAAGGAAAACCAAACTTGATGGCGAAATCATAAGCCATAACATTGACAGCCGAACCCGAGTCTATAAAGGCCTGAGAGGAGTGAACCTGCCCCTCCCAGGTGATAGGACATGGGAGCAACAGACGTTTATTGTTCAGAGGTAATACTGGATCGCCTAGGGTAGTACCTCCAGCTACTCCTAGGCGACAGAGTTTTCTGCCTTCTTGGGACAGTTAGAAACCATGTGCCCTTTTTCAGCACAATACAGACATAATTTTTCGCTGCGTCTCCTGCTTTTCTCAACCTCTGTGAGCTTGGTTTGCCCAATCTGCATTGGCTCATCTAGAGGTGGAGAGGAAGGCTCAGGAGCTGAGAACGTACCGGAAGCAAATCTCCTTGGTACTTTACCCCGAGTTTGTTTTTGATAATGAACTCGCCTATCAATTTTGATTGCCAAAGATATGGCCTCATCCAACAATTTGGGTTCAGGGTGACCCAACATCAAATCGGCAACTGCATCAGATAACCCCGATAGAAATCAATCCAGGAGTGCGTACTGCCCCCACCTGGCTGACACTGCCCATCTCCTAAACTTAGCTGCGTAAATTTTGACAGGATTATGCCCCTGCCTTAGGGTCTTTAATTTTCTCTCTGACGTCATAGCTAAATTGGGATCATCGTATATAACTGCCATTGCCTTAAAGAAATCATCAACTGAGGCCAAAGCCTCGTGCCCCTGGGGAAGACTGTAGGCCCAGGACTGCGAATCACCAGATAATAATGTCTTAATAAATGTCACTCTCTGACCTTCTGATCCTGCCAAAACTGGCCGTAGCTCAAAATATGATAAACAACGGTGTTTAAAATTTCGAAAATCAGACCGATGCCCCGAGAATTTTTCAGGAGGGGGCACCCTAGGTTCAATTGCACGATGGGATGACACTTGTGCATTAGGGTCTATTAGACGGTTAACTGACTCAACCAGTTGATCAATTTGAGTCTGCTGTGCGTTAACCGTTTTAATGAGCTCATTAAGAGTTGTGGCCAACAAGTCAACCCGGTTGCACAGTGTCTCCATATTTTTTCTGGTCTGCTGTTCTGTAACGGTTGGGTGTAGCAACTAAGACGTCTGATTATTAGGTGATCTGCAGTATCACTAATAATACAGACACTATACCTGATTATGTGGTGATCTGCAGAATCACCAATAATGCAAGTATAGCTGACAAGATACTGTGTGAATGGTGCTTGCTGCAACAGTAAGAAATATTAGATAGGCCTTACCAGAGGAGCTGGAAGGCCTATCAAGACTGTACTGAATAGATTTGACTGGACCTTACCAGAGGGGCTGGTAAGGTACTATCAGCACAGTTATACAAATAGTTCAGCAAAACCTTACCAGAGGAGCTGGTAAAGTACTATCAGAACAAAGGAAATAGAACTTAGATAAAACCTTGCCAGTGGAGCTGGCAAGGTATGACAGAAGGAGTGACTGTATAGTTTGACCAGACCTTATCAGAGGAGCTGGTAAGGTACTATCAGTCACAGTACTAATATATCCCGAGAACCACACCAGAGGGGCTGGTGGCTAATCAGAAAGAGCACCTCACCAGTGGCAAGGACCCACTGGTGAGTAGAGGGGTCAGACAGACAAGGTTCGGCAGCAGAGAGACAATAGCAGTACAGAATCGTTAAGCAGGAGAGTAGAGAGTAATCAGGCAGAGGTTCAGCAACTATAGTCAGATAGGCAGAAGTACAGAATCGATGAGCAAATGCAAGGTCAGAGTATAGACAAAATCATACACAGGTAATCAATCACAATAATATACAAAAGTCCTAGTCTTGTGTGAAATCCCTGGTTTCCTCCCAGATCAAAGCACACCGGATACTAGTCTAAGGTCTGAGCGCTAACACAAAGTATTCACGACAGCAGACCGTTTGCGAATGGAGAGCGAAGGCTATGAAGCAGAGGAAGACTCTCAGCCGCGCCCACCTCGGAAACAGCCAATCCGAGCGGCGAGAGTCACCTTTGACGTCAGCTGACCGGCACGTCAGCTGACGCGCTTTCTCCCAGCATAAAGGTCCTGTCTCCGCGCACACACATGCGAGACAGCAATCCTATGAACAGATGACAGGACCGTTCCCGGCGTGCTAGACGCCGACGGAACGGACGAGACCTGAGAACACTGATCAGCCGTCCTTACTACAGATGTTACAGCTGGTCAACACTCCTCTACTCTATTCACTTCCAAAGTGTGGGCTATATGTGGGCAGTATGGGAATTTGTATTCTAACTAGGGTTACAATCAATTCATTGTGTGTCTTTTCAGCAGCATTATTGCTTAGTATCTGAAGGCTGAGGCTTAACACAAAGCTGATCTGAGGAGTGTTACAAGGTGTCTGTCTACAAATCCTTAAAGACTTACAAATGAGAAGGATTTATACAGCCAAATGTAGGTTAATGAGGAGCAAAATAGCAACCCATTTACATATCTGTAACAAGGCTAGAAGCTAAATACACAATGCTTAATTATCATGTTGCAACATTAGTGATGTAGAAGAAAACTGTTACCAAAGATTCAGATGAATTAGTACACTGTACAAATACAAAAAGGTGCCTCTTCAGAGCCACCATCCAGTTCCAACCAATGTCTTTCTTGCTAAACGATGTTACAAGTTAAAAAATGTAAACAGGTAGATTTGCGCCCACTCAATATAAAATGAATTCAATTGGCTGCAGTCAGTGATAAATGGGGTTACTCACACCCCCACCATTCAAGCATTCATAAAGTTTTAACAATCACTCATGCGCCTATATATACCATCACATATACAGTTTTATTCAATTCATAAATTCAAATTCATATATATTACATTAATATGCAAGCAAACACTAGCCAACTTTCTCAGTCCCACCTCCCTATGGTAAACAGTCTGGCACACGCCACAACATATACCTATAGATTGATTCGCTGAGTAAACTTCGTTTTCTAGCATAAAATTGCACCAATCCCTATAGCACCTTTCCAATGTTAAAAAGTGTTTTTGCACCTTAAAAATGGCAATAATAGCCTTTCTTGTTCAAAAATCAATAAAATAAAAATAAAAATAACGTCCTGTGAGCTCACAAAGGTATAATTCATAAATCCAACAGGAAAAAGTTCATGTTAAATAGCTTGGATCTCGTCTTGCAAAGCTTTAGGCATACAATTTCATATACATCCACCAGGAGTAAAGTGGCTAATTCCGCATTCCTTGGTATGCAAATTAGATCTTGCAGGATTTTGTATGTTATTTTTATTTTATTGATTTTTGAACAAGAAAGGCTATTATTGCCATTTTTAAGGTGCAAAAACACTTTTTAACATTGGAAAGGTGCTATAGGGATTGGTGCAATTTTATGCTAGAAAACGAAGTTTACTCAGCGAATCAATCTATAGGTATATGTTGTGGCGTGTGCCAGATTGTTTACCATAGGGAGGTGGGACTGAGAAAGTTGGCTAGTGTTTGCTTGCATATTAATGTAATATATATGAATTTGATGTTACAAGTTACACTGCAAAATCATGGTAAACCAGAACTACTAAGATTTTTGCAGATGACCAAAAGAAACTCAAAAACCCTGCAATAAAATAAAAATGGAATTATGGGTGTACCAATAACCCCTGTTAACCCCACATTCATAGGAGAGCCCACTTGCATCACATACAGCTTCATTAAAGAGAAGAAGAGACCTCCGCAAGTGCTGAAAGAAGGTAAAGATTACACTACTCTGCCATATGGGAGAGGTGCTATACTTGCACCCCTTGCTATGGAAAGGTGGGGGAGTGGTGCTATACGGGATACAATTGTTAGGGGGTTGGAGGAGGGGAGCTGTATTGACCACACTTATAGAGTCTATAGTATAGAGTAGGTGCCGGGAGTTTGCGCATAAACCTTAAAGGGGTATCACATAGAATTGGACATGCATACTACAGACCATTGAGTGGCCACATGGATCTCACTGCGGCTATGCTGGTTCAAGTAATGTGAGGTGCCATGCCACTGTGAGAGAAGCTTAGTAAGGGGGAAAAAAGACAGCAATCCATCAATGATGCCCATTTGTGATCTGAGGAAGTTGTTGGAATGTACCAACATTGATAACAGACCATCACAGGGAGAGCATTTATCACCAGAACGACTGCTGCATATTCTTCCCTCTGAAAGAGTGAGCTCCCCTGAAAGTCTGTCAGCAACTGCAGAACCAACAGACAAGAAGATACAATGGATAGAGAATATAACTCATTCATTTTATCACTTTGAATACTATTTTGAATTAGAAATCCATTAGTCATATTTTTGAAAAACTGATCATTTCCCCATATTGCCCCTTTAAATGTGGACATTCAGGAATGCTTCACAATATGGTAATCTTAAATATTCGTTTTTACTGTGTTTTGAGCAAAAGGATCACTAAAGCTATGAAATTTAGAAAAGCTAAGTTTAAACACAGTAAGAAGCTCAGGGACTCACCAAGTCTTAAAAATTGTAATGGGAAACTGCAGTGGAATTTTACTTTAAAAAAAGTTTCCAGTTCTACCTGCTTTTATAGGTGAATCTGTTTAAAAACTCATCACAAAGATCCTTAAACTAAGTACTAAATTTACTGATCAAGTATGTCAGGGTAAATAGATTTCCAGCAAATTCATTCAAAGAGATCAGATCAACTGGAACATTGTTATGTGTATGGGCTGTTATAATTACTCCTATATCCCATTTTTCTGCCTAGACCTTATAGACAAAGGAAGCTATCTGCCTTCAAACACACTCCAAAAGAAAAAAAAAGTGTTTCTAGCCACTTGACCAATTGTTTAAAGTTGTATTTTGAAACTAGATCCTCTTTAAAGTGGATGTACTAATTATAAAAGCTGCTAAGTATGACATTTGCCCAAAAGTCCCTCAGAATGCCCATGCAAAACAAGTGTTCAGACCAGGGGCATAAGTATATTACCAAACCCACAAAGGAAACCATGCCAGATACCCCTCCCCCCCCCCCAAGTTCCCAGTACTATGTAGGCTGTGATCCCAGATTTAGGTAGTTTCCTAATCCAAATATTACGTAGACCCCTACTAGCTGATAGGCTGTATGGTGCCCAGCTGCACTGAAGAAAGAAGTGAAGACCTGCCCTGCTGCTGAAACTAGGTGCTCCACTGCCACGGCTGTACAAGCCACCACAGGAGAGGACCCCCTTGGCCCCCAGGATCCCTCTTCCCCTGCAATGGTGGTGGTAACGGCTCCAGTTTCTGCTCACCTTCTGCCTGCTGCATAATACTTGTTGTAGGTCTTTGACTCAAAGCACTGAAACCAAAAGATCTGCATGATTATTCAGCAATTATCATAATAAGCCAAGCAATGGCACCTGTCATACATAATCTTTCGGCATAGGCTCGCTGTAATATGAATACGATGCCTGATTGGCTGATGTAGACAACCATCCAGTTTGCTGCAGTTTTCTCTCAATCTGTTTTATGCTTACCGCAGTCCTGTAAATTTGAAATGAATGGACTTAGGTGTGCCATAACAATCTACAGATGGAGCTTGGCCATTCTAGCCCTCAAGGCATCAGCTTTCAGTCACTAAACCATAACACAATGCACTTGGCACCAGGAACAATGGGAAAAGAGTATGGCTGAGAGCTCGACAAGCATGTAATTTCTATTCAAGTAGTACCCAACTGTGAAAAAAAAAAAAATCAGTCAGATCTGTACTTATCTGTATATAAAATTACCAACTGATTTATGGAAAAAATATTTTGGAAGCCGTATCAAATAAGAGAACTACTTCATTTCCACTGCCTTGCTTTTTTATATTTTTTGGAAAGGAAATTCGCCTCACCTAAAAATTATGAATGAACATTTGCAACACTAATATCCTTTCATACTATTTTGTATATATGGTTTTAATTAGATCAGTTCTCCATTTGAATTGAAAATGCTGGGATCAGCTACAGGCCCCCTTTTCTTCTCTTTAAACAAAGGATTATCCTCCCTCAAAGGGGGCTGTCTACTTCTTTTATTGTTTTATGACACACAAGGGAAAAATGCTTTTGAGGCATTACCTCTGAATTTAGCAGGGAGGAGAGTTTACTGCTATATAATCATTAGTCAATGCAGTAGCTGAAACCTTAAACAAAAGAAAACAAACTACAAACAGCCAAGCATCCCCTAAAGGCACATCAAAACACTAGAGAGAGGAGACATGGATTTCAAACACGACTGTCCAAGCATGTGCTAAATATTGCTGCTCCTGACTTTGAACAACACACTGAGGAATACAACATCACCTCCTGTACTTTGAAATAATACTGTGAAGCAGGAAAAAAAAGATTGCAACAACATCAACTAATGCACTTCACTCCTTGCCTCTATTCAAATGGCGACAATTATGTATTTTTTCATTTTTCATCTGAAACAATTCCTAGTTAAATGCATTCTAATAGCCATGTTATTTTTTAAGTTACAAGAATGCTAATCCTTCATGTCACACAAAGCCTTTATGAGCTTATGCCTTAGAATTTTTATTCCAACTGGAGAAATATACATTTTAAAGGCGTTTAAAAGGGATGGCACATTAGACTGTAGAATAAAAATAACAGAGATGTTTACACAGCTTAGCATGATGTGCATGATAATGTCATCATGCGTGTAACACAGAAGGGGGTGAGGGCAAGCAGGAGATTATATATAATATATATATATATATATATATATATATATATATATATATATTTAGACATCCAACATAGAATCAAGAATGGACATCACCTTTTGAGAACTACGTTATGATAAACAAGTCACTGAAAAGACAGGTGACTGGCTGCTCCTCATTACTCATGGGGGATAGCGCCAGGGTGGACCAAATAAGTCCCCGGTCCCACTATCTGCAAAATGGGGAGTGACCAGGATGTCTTAGGGGTTAACTGGCATTTCCCTCCTCTCCTGCACTCAGCTGGATTAGAAGGGAGAGTAGAAAGAAGGAGATCCCACAGGGTGAGGCAGAGGGTAGAAGATATATATATATATATATATATATATATATATATATATATATATATATTATTAAGGTTAGGGTTATTTAGTGTTAGAAGATTGGGGTTAGGGTACTGTGTTAAAACAATTACAACTGCAAATAAAAGACTTGGTTGAGTTTTCTTTAACCTAGGCATACGTATATGAGATGTGATAAATAATCAATATATACCCGATATTGATTAAGAACCACCTTGAAAGAGTACCCCTTTCTTAGGTCTAGTGTGGTAAGGAAACAGCCACAACCCAACCTATCTATGAGCTCATCTACATGGGGCATCAAATAGCCATAAAACTTTGTACCCAAGTTTAGTTTCTTAAAATCGTTTCAAAATTGCCAAGAACCATTTGGCTTTGGGACAAGAACAAAGGGGCTAGACCACTAGACCAATCATTTATTGACTCCTCAGTCATCCCTTACTCAATCATGTTTTTAGGGATTCATCTTTAACCCTATCCCCAGTTTTGTCAAAATGCCCTACTCAATAACAGTTGCCTGGCCTGGCTGTTCAGAAAAGACATCTCTATTACTAACCAAACATTTTTTTTATCTCCTGTTTCTAAGAGCTTGAAAGAGTTTCAGCTACTGACACTAAAGATATACCTGGCTTTGATGGTGCAATATTTGGGACAATACAATTTTTCCATAAGTCTAGCCAACACCTAATAATGGAATTTTGGTAATTTTACCAATATGCTGCCCAAATTACCGGACACCCTTTTTATAGGAAACACATTTTCTCACCCTCTCAGGTTTCCATGGAAATATCCAAAAAGCCCCAAAGGCATATCCCATACAGTAATTCAAATCCTTAATGGTTGACCCTGCATGGTGGAACAGACTTTCCTGGTTGGGACCACCATTCTCCAGGTCTTGCACCTAAAGTCTCTCCCAGAGTCTTCTTCCCAAGCAAACTACTGATCACCCCAGAAACGTACCCACCTCCAGGAGGGATCACAACCTCGGGCAGCCGGGTCCTGCTTGGTGTAATATTGGCAACCAAGTAATTTGCCGTCTGAAACCTTTTGACTAGTTTAACCACAAATGTGTGGTCTGTGTGTGTTGTTCAGTACTTAGTCAAAACTAGTATTTTCAGCATTTTCTCCAATTCTGGTGTTCAAGACTTCTGGGCTGCTTATGAACCCGTTTACATGTGCCTGCATCCTCCACAGAACAGGCACAAAATAAAGTAAATACAGAGACACCAACACCTGTATTTACTTCCGGCTGTATAGGCTATAAACAGACCATTTACAGAAAAACAAGTAGCAAAACATGAAAAATGTTGCCACTAGATGGGCCACTAACTACAATTTTAAGATGAAAATATTTTCTGTGGACAGCAAATCTACTATTTGTCCCAGATCAACTTAAAAAATCACAAAGCAGTCTTTTGTAGCATAAATCTGAATAACCTTGTTTGTCAGCGCAACACACACCATGTACCGTACTTTCCCAGAAGGTGACTGATTCCAGAGCCAGTCAGCCTTTTAGACACATCTGACTTCTCTCAGGGAGAACAGCAAACTATGTATTTTATTTCTCACCTGAGTAAGGGTCAGTGCACAACAAAAAACGCTAGCGTAAACACAAACTCTCAGCGCTTTTTGAAGTGATTTTTCAGAGTGATTCTAGGCATGTGCCTAGCGATTTTCTAATCATGCCTAGCGATTTTTGGAGCATTTTGGTGTAGCTTTTTTATTTTTTTGTTACAGTAGAGCTGGAACTGAACAGCTTCTGTAACAAAAACGCTTGGAAAATCGCTTTTCAGAGCGATTTCCACTTTCCTATACTTAATAGAGGCTAAATTGCCACAGAAAAGTGCAAAAATGCTGCAAGACCCGCTTTTGCGTTTGGGAGAAAATCACATTGCTCTGGTGTGATCCAACCCATTCAAGTACAATAGCCAAGCACTTTTCAAAGCGCTAGCGTTTTTAAAAGCTCTCAGAAGCGCTCTTGATGTGCATTGGTGCCCTATCTGTCTCACGAAGAACAAAGCATCCTGGAGTGAATTCTTAAAATGGCAGTAGAGATGAGAGAAATATGGGACACATATAAATACCATTGATTATTTTCCCGGACTCTCTCTATCAGCAGCTGCCACAAGGGGTACAGAAAAATACCTTACACTCCTTATCCATTTTCACAAATAGTTGCCACTTTGCAATAGATAAGTGACTTTCGGGTTGCAGTTTCGGCACTCGGCCTCCAAAAGGTTCGCCATCACCACCCTAGTCTAATGTCCCACTAAATAATTGTTGTTAAATTAATATTTTTGTATATTTTTAAAAAATAGTTCATGTCCGTTTTGCTTTAGTACCACCTTTACCTTTTGCTTTTTGATCTTTAAATCTCTCACTGACCTTAGACGCTTAAAACAATTGGGTCCCCTTTTCTAATGTTTGCTTCCAGGTTCCACCATAAGTCACCTCTATGACCTACATGAATGGGGATAGTTACTCCTCACTTCCCGTGGCCACAGGAGGTGGTGATAAGCCCACTGGCCCCTCTTACAGAGCATGTTCCAGATCAAAAACGATGTGGATTGGTGCTGTCCATATGGCAGCCACTATTTTCGCTTCACCTGTTTGCATATATAATTTAGGGGGTTAAAAAAGACTTGAGGAGTGCATATAATTTTTCTTTTTTTTCTAATAAAATAAAATAGGCAAGAAATTATGTACAATGCTGAATTAAGCACCCCAAAAGCAACAAAAATTGTCCAACAATATTCTCAAATATCAATAATATTAATGCTCAAATTGAGAAGTTTAATACCCATGGTAAATTAGAGTTTACATAGGCATTGCAACCTAGATCTGCCATTAAAATATTTACATTAAAGAGCGTGAGGTGAGTTTTTAGTATAAACTGTGTGATATTTTCCTTCAGAATTTGTTAGTTCACTTTAGAATTCATAGTTTTATCAATGATAGCAAGCCATCCTGGTCCAATTGCAGTAAAGCAGCTCAAACATTGATGACACAATGGCCTCAATTCACTAAGCTCATCTCCTTTCTTTAATGTTTCTGAGCTGTTTCTAGTGTTATCACCATGGTGATAAGGCATGTCATATTCAATAAACAATTTATCTCAGGCAAACCTGAACTACTCTGTCTTTACGTAAATGATACATATCTAAAGTTCCTTAAAATAACTACAGAATTCTAAAGTTAAAGACAGGCTGTTAATTCAAAGGCCTCAATTCACTAAGGTTATCTCCTGTCTTTAATAACTCTTCTAGAGTTGTTACCATGGTCAGGGCCGGATTTACAGCTCAGGAGCCTATAGGCAAATAAGGTCTGGCGCCCTAAGCTCCACCCCTTAACATAGGCCACACCCCTTGGACAAGCGGTTATGGTTCACTGCTCAGGTGTGTGTTTACTTGTGCAAGCATGAAGAGAAGTGTGGCCGTGTATCATATCAGACATGCTCTTGTCAGGTACGTTCCAGAGATCCGTGTGTAGCAACAATGAGGGCCAGGTTGACTTGGGAAGCCTCCACTGGATCAAAAGGCTTCCCTCTTCTTAGGTAAGTATTTAATTTTTATTAAATACTGCCTTGGGTACACTTTAAACAACATGCTGCACGATCGTAATTTTGATATCTAGTAGAAATCAACTGACATTACTGATTGTGCAGAACGGTTCTTTGCTGGTAGATCAGGGACTGGCCAGGGGTGCAGCTGTATCTGTGCAGAGGGTTGGGGAATATTGCCAGTATTATCTTCCCTCCAAATGCTGGTCTTCCCGGGACTCCATGCACAGTATTACCGTAGCGGCTTGGTCTGAGTCACCTCTCCAGCTGGTGTGCTCCTTCCTCTGTGCTGCCGTCATCTCCTGGTGTCTGAAAAGTGACCCCAAAAACTGGCGGTGAATAAGTGCATGCATGCAGCCGGATCATTAAGGGCAGCGGGAGGTGACAGCAACATAGAGGAAGGAGCACACAGGTTGGAGAGCTGGGCAGAGCGCTTCACTATGCTAATACTCTGCAGAGCCTCAAGGAGAGCAGTATAGCAGAGGGACATCTGGGGGAGAGGCAGTAATTCATCTTTATTAGATTTCATGGTGAAATCTATTAAAAATTGATGTGCAATGTGTGGCAAACTGGCAATGATAGATCCCTCTCTGATCAGATTTCGATCAGAGAGGGAACGATCTTTTGGGGATGTTGAGAGAAAGTGTGCCAGTGTATGTCAGGCATCAGGCTCATGCTCAGTGTGCCAACTCCCATCACATCAAAGTGACTAGGTGTCCACTGTACTGTCATCTAATCAACTCCATCTCCCCCAGTTTACACAGACAGGCACTACAATACTGAGGAGACAGTTAATCTCCTGGATTGCCAAGTATTTGCACACAAATACACATGTGATTGGGGGGGAGACTCACACTAGCATTCACACACACACAGACTTGTGTGATGGGAGGGACTAACACTAAGCATGCACACACACGTGATAAGGGGGGGGGACGACTCACACTATGCATGCACACGCACGTGATGAGGGGGCGCACTCACACTAAGCATGCGCACAAACACACACGATGGGAGGGGGCTCACCGTAAGCAAGCACACACACGTGATGGAAGGGGGAGACTCACACTAACCATGCGAACAACACACACACGTGATGGGGGAACTCACAATAAGCAAGCAAACACACACACGTAATGGGGGGGATGCCTAACACTAAGCAAGCACACACACACACAGGTGATGGGGGAGGGACTCACACTAAGGAAGCAAGTAAGTACACACGTGATTGGAAGGGGGGAGAGACTCACACTAATCATGCATGCACACACATGTGGTGAGGGGGGAGGCTCACACTAACCATGAGCACAAGCACACACACACACACACACACACACGTGATGGGGTGGGGACTTACACTAAGCAAGCAAGTACGCACACACACGTGATTGCAAGGGGGGAGAGACTCACACATGTACACACATGTGGTGAGGACACACACACTATGAGAGGTAGACTCACACTAGGCAAACACACACATACACTAGGCATACACACACACACACGCTGCAGCTTAATTTTTTACCCCCCCCCCCCCCCCCCCAATTTCTCTACAAAACATTATTTTTGCAGGTACTTGCTAACTTGCTGCCTGCACGTCCAGAGAGCCGTCCCATCCTCTCACGCTGTGCCCACTCAGAGTTCTTCCTCCTTCCAGCAGAAAGTCGGGTTCTCTCTCCAATGGGGCGCCGGCTTCCTGCAGCGTTGCCTAGCAACGCTAAAACCACAGATGGCCCACGTCCGTAATTTCTTTGATGAGCAGCGCTGCTGTCAGGTGACAATAGGGGCAGAGTGCAGCGGCATGCCGGTGGCTGGGACCATCATTTTAGGAAGCCGGGTGGGCGGGCAGAGGAGAGGCACGCAGCCGGATGGGTGGGCAGAGCGGACAGGAACGCACCCCACAGCGCTGCGCCTCTCCAGCCTTTGCTTCTCGGTGTACTAATGGCGCTCTGCTCTCTTACACCCTGCAGAGCGAGGAAGACAAGGGGACACTTTAGGCGGCTAGTGACCCGCCCCTCACAAAAGGCCCGCCTATAGTCACGTGCCTATAGTGCCTAATGGTAAATCCGGCCCTGACCATGGTGATAAGGCATGTAGTATTCAGGAAACATTTTACCTCAGGCAAACCTAAAGTTAACTCTTCTGTCTTTAAGTTAACTCTCCAATCCTTAAAATAACTCCAGAGGTAAAGACAGGCTGTTAACTGCGTGTGAAAATAACTACAGAGGAGGTAAATTACCTACAGAGGAGGTAAATTAACTACAGAGGAGGTAAATTAACTACAGAGGAGGTAACGTAAGGAATGAAGAGATAAGATACCTCTCTCACTGTGTGAGGTAAGTTTTCTCTTGCCTTATTATCTCCAGCATGATCTTAGTGAATTGAGGCCAAAGAGAGGGAAGCAAGTGTAACTGTGTGTGGTAAGTTATCACTTGGCCTGAGCTGTCAATAAAGGCTGCCATACACTGGTCGATCACCACCAGGTCGACCAACGGATAGATCCCTCTCTCATCGAATCTGATCAGAGAGGGATCTAATTGGCTGCTCATACCATACACAGCACACAGATTTTGAATTGATTTCAGCATGAAATCGATTTGCAACCTGTGGAACTGCAGCTGCCTCGCCTCCCTCGTCCAGCAGGAATGATATTCCCTGTCCGCCGGCGTCAGTCCCCGGTTTCGTGCTGTCCTATTCTCAGGCTGGCCTTCTACTCCATCTTCTCTTTACTTCCTGCCCCATCCTGTGACAAGCGTAAGTTTAAACAGTAGAGGGCGCTATACTGTTTGAACTTCCCCTTGTCACAGGACGGGACAGGAAGTGAAGAGGAGATGGAGAAGAAGGCCAGCCAGAGAAAGGGACAACACAAACCCGAGGACTCGTGCCAGCAGACAGGTGATAGTATTGCTGCGTCAGTCGTCGCTGAATCGAACACCGCTAACAATGCGCTCCCGACCCGCCAGCGATCAAGCAAAATTTTCTGCCTCAACAGATGGACTGAATCGATTGATTTCGGATGGAAATCGGTTGATTGGTCAACATTTGTGTTAACGTTTTCACAGCAGGTTCGATCACAGTGATTGAATCTGCTGTAAATCAGCGGGAAATCGACGTAGTGTATCGGTACCTTAAGTGAAGTGTTACTACAGACTGCAATGTAACGTGAAGCATTCTCAGCTGTCTGCTTTATTATTTACTGGTTTATGCAGAAAGGGACTCTGTATTTAGAGAAATATAGACAGCAGCCACACAGAGAGGGAGGGATAGAGAGACACCAAGCATATATATATATATATATATATATATATACACATCCACACACACAGAAATTCACACACACAAATATGCACACACACAGAAATTCTCACACACACACGCACACGCACGCACACACACACACAGACCTAGCCACAGTCTCTCTCTCTCCTATCCTGGCTGTCTACACAGGCTAGCTGTTATTGTCCTGGCAGAGTAGGCTGCAGGTGGGGTGGAGCTACATTCTGCCTGCAACTGCTCCTCTACTCCCTATATACTGCATGGGAAAATAACTACAGAGGTGATAATGGACAGAAATGATAAGATAACATTCTCACTGGGAAAACTTATCTCTACATTTTAATAAGGCAAGCTTCTTTAGTGAATCAACACTGAAAATACCAATCGCTGTGTGGTGGTAAGTTTTCTCTTACCTTACTATCACCAGCATGATCTTAGTGAATTGAAGCCAATGTCAAGTTTTACAGCTAGATTTGTAGAACACATCATGTTTATTTATGTTTTTCATACATTTATTTATTTAGTGAACTAGTAAAGGAGTTCTAAAGATGTAGGTGAGCAACCCCAGTATTCAGGTGCCTGTTGAGTTGGTGCCCATATTTGATTTATCAGTATTCCAGGTAAGAATCCAATATTTTGGAAGTCATATTTGGGGGTATAGACTTAAGGTGGCCACTAATGATCCAATCTTTTTCATCCAATATTACCAAACCTATGTAGTATACGGGTAAATTGAGTAAATGCAATGGATGGATAATGTAAGCAGTCTCTTATATTACCTATAAATGGTAAGATTGGATAAAAAAGATTGGATCATTAGTGGCCACCATAAGGTAGAATCAGAATCAATTTATTTTCGCCAAGTAAGTTTGCACCTACAAGGAATTTGTCTTGGCAGTTGCTTAACAAACACAAACAAAAACAATACAAGGACAGACAGTGTGAATATTACAAGTTAAGGACGTTATAAGTATAGTGGCAGTAAGCAATGTGAGAATTGTTCATGTTTAGTTCTGTGCTGATTACTTTCAGTCCTAGCAGCTCTAACGTGGTTCAGCATTAAGTATGGCTACCGCTTGAGGAAAAAAACTGTTCCTGTGTCTAGAGGTTTTGGTAGCGATTGACCGGAATCTTACTCCTGAAGGCATGCGCTGGAAGATGGAGTGAGCTGGGTGAGAGGGGTCAGAGGCAATTTTGGTTGCTCTCTTTCTGCACCTGCTAGTGTAAAGATCCTGCAGAGAAGGTAAGCTACAGCCAATTATCCTTTCCGCTGATCCGATGATGCGCTGCAGCTTCCCCCTTTCTAATGCTGAGCAGGAGCCGAACCATACAGTCATAGATGATGTTATGGTGGATTCGATGATTGCAGTGTAGAACTGCACCATTAGATTTTGAGGTAGGCCAAACTTTTTCAGCTGCCGTAGATGGTACATTCTCTGTTGTGCTTTCTTGACAATAGTGGCAGTGTGTTGTCCCATTTTAAGTCGTTTGAGATCGTGGACCAAAGAAAATTGAATGACTCTACTTGGGTTATTGTGGATCCATTTATGGTTAAGGGGAGGTGCTGGGGGGGTAGACTAGGTAGACTAGGTCTACACTACACCGGATGAACAATGGTGTGTTCACTGCATATCATGAGCAGATACACTGTGCCTCTTCACAGCATCCGGTGAGATGGTCACAATACTCAACACCGTGCATCCAGTCCACTTCCATCACCATTCAGGTCCTCTGCTGTTGCTGCTGGGCTTGGAGGACAAGCACCAGTATATGGATCGGAGCCCCAGCTGAAGCAAGCTCCCACTGAATAGCAAAAGACCAAACGGAATCTTCACTTGCACCAGGGAGGATTCTCATTGGTTTACTGAGTTTTGGACCCATTAGAGTCCTCCCTGGTGCTAGGGAGGATTTGTATTGGTCTATGTGTGTGTGTGTGTGTGTGTGGAGGGGGGGGGGGGGGGAGTTGCAGTGGGTTCTAGCACCCATTATTGTATCAGGATTACTGTAGTACATTGTTTAAACAAACATTGTGTCCATTCAGGGCCATTTGTGAAGCTCCAAAGCTCTTCTAACAGTGTAAAACTTCTGTATAAAACTCTCTATCTATCGACCACAATGCATTCTGTGAAAATTCTGCAAACCTGTGAAAGACTGCACAATTCTGTTATTTCCTGCAGCATATTTGTAAAATCTTCCCAGTCTCAACCCGCCACTTAGTTCGTCTGGTGAGCTACTTCTTAGGCATTCTTCAGCCCGGTATTTGGGAAATACTTAAAGTAAAAATTTTGGCAGGTGTCATGCCAAGAGCTGTAGTGCAGGGAGCCTTCATTCTACTTTGCATCATCCATTGCATGATACCAAAGAGGGATGGACGCTGTCCCATTTTTAAGTACAGTGGGATGCGAAAGTTTGGGCAACCTTGTTAAACATCATGATTTTCCTTTATAAATCGTTGGTTGTTACAATAAAAAAATGTCAGTTAAATATATCATATAGGACAGGGCTCTCCAAACCCTGGTGGTCCGTGAGCCATTTGCAGCTGGGCCGCGGGTCTGTCATCTCGCCCCCTCCCTCCGTGGCCGCCGCTGGGTTATCTTAGCTGGCAGCCGCTTCCTCTTTATTTATCTTGGTCAGCCCCTCTCCTTCAATCCCATCTTCTCTCACAGCAGCACATTTTACTAGCTGCAGTGAATAGGCAGAAGCAGGAGAGCGACTTCCTGTAGCGGCGATGCATATCGCCGTTACCATGGGAACTGCTGCCCTGCTTCCTGCCTCTTCACAGCAGCCGGGAGATGCGCTGCTGTGAGAGAAGATGGGATTGAAGAAGAGGGGCTGACAAAGATATATAAAGAGGAAGCGGCCGCCAGCTAAGGTAACACAGCGGTGGCCGCATGCAGCTATACTTGCTATTCTGGGGCATTTATACTAACTATACTGAGGCATCTATACTAGCTATACTGGGGCAGCTATACTGGCTATATTGGGGCAGCTATACTAACTATACTGAGGCATCTATATTGGGGCAACTATACTTGCTATACTGGGGCAGCTATACTAACTATACTGAGGCATCTATACTAGCTATATTGGAGCAACTATACTCGCTATATTGGGGCATCTATACTAACTATACTGAGGCATCTATACTAGCTATACTGGGTCAGCTATACTAACTATGCTGAGACATCTATACTAGCTATACTGGGGCAGCTATACTAACTATACTGAGGCAGTTATACTAACTATACTGAGGCATCTATACTAGCTATACTGGGGCATCCACAGTTAAGAACATATTGAAGAAATGGAAGACCACAGGCTCTGTTCAAGTTAAGGTTGGAAGTGGCAGACCTAAAAAAATCTCAGATAAATAAAAGCGATAAATGGTGAGAACAGTCAGAGTCAACCCACAGACCAGCACCAAAGACCTACAACATCATCTTGCTGCAGATGGAGTCACTGTGCATCATTCAACCATTCGGCACACTTTACACAAGGAGATGCTGTATGTAGAGGAAACCTTTTCTCTGCCCACAGCACAAACAGAGCCGCTTGAGGTATGCTAAAGCATGGCCAGGGGTGCATAAAACTGTGTATAGTGTCTGGAGGGATTTGATCAGATAGATCCCTCTTTGATCAGATAATGGTCTATTATGCTGGGCATAGACGGTTCGTTTCCTCCTTATCAATCGAGCCGCTGATGGCTCGATTGATAATTTCCGACGTGTCCGATACCCCGCCAGATCGATTCTGCGCTCCATCCGCGGGTGGAAAATGGGAAGAAAACGAGCAGAAGATAAGGAGCGCCCGCGGGGATGAGCGGAAATCGATCCGGGCGCACGCGGGGACGTGTGGGGACGCGGCAGGAGTCAATTCGGTGGCTAATCGAGCCGCCGGGTCGACTCGTGTATTCCCAGCATTAGGGATATATCTGCTGGCCATATCAACCAGTGTATGGCCATCTTTAAAGTGAACCCGAGGCGGTGCGGGGAAGGGGGGGTAGATGGGACACAGAGGCATGTCCTCTGCTTCATGACATGCCTATGTGTCCCCCCACCGCCACTCTCTGCCCCCCCCCCCATCGGTATAGCCCCCCAAAATTAGCAGGGTGTTCCTGCAGGCTTTACATAGCTGCCATTGGGCAGCTCTCTATCCCTGGCTGCGCCGCCTGCCACTCCCCCGCCTCCCTGCATGCTAGGATAGAGAGATCTCTCTCCTTCCAGTGTTGTGACCCAGAGGTCACGAAAGTGAAAGTGGGCCCTAGCAGGCCTCAGGAGCAGCAGAGAGCAGCGTGGATGGCGGCTAACTGATCCGCGAAGCCCCCCCGGATCAGGTAGACTAGTTTTTTTTTTATTATATGAGCCCACCTCGGGCTCTCTTTAAGCCTTCTGGAGATAGAATCTACATACTGCTGCAAACAAAAATTTCACACTGGTCCTGAGGGATCAGATACTTAAAGAGAACCTGTACTGAGTACAAATATTTAAAATAAACACATGAGGTAACTTCAAATGAACATTACGTAGTTACCTTGCCATCAGTTCCTCTCAGAAGCTCACCATTTTCTTCTGACAATAATCCCTTCCAGTTCTGACAATATTTTGTCAGATCTGAAATATATCAGTTGCTGCCAGCAAAATATCAGTTGCTGTCAGTTAGAGCTGAGAGGAAAACTGATGTACCCGGTAATGTCCATGTTTCCCTATGGCTCAAGTGGGCGATGTTACAGTTTAACTGTGTGCTGACCAGAAAGCTGTTATGGGTAAAGGGCCATTTTCAAAATGGAGGACGGAAAATTCCCTTGATCACAGTGGACAAACAGGACGCAGGACAGGAGAAAGACACTGAGGAGTAGACTACATGGAAGGTAAGTATGACTTGTGTATGCTTATTTTGACTTTTAATTTTCAGTTCAGGTTTTCTTTAAGCCTAACTCTATAATTCTGGATTTAGCAGATGAAAGAGAAAAAAGCAAAACCCATGTTTAGAAGAAAATAATGCATTATACATTTCAGAAAAGCTATACGATGAATTCCACTAAAATCAAACCCAATTCAGGGGATAGCTAAGAAATTGCAGTCACTGGGAATATAACTGCTAACTCAGCTGTCCACCCAAGAGCTTCTTCGTCTGGCGAAACAGCGGTATGATATACATCCTATCACCGCTGCAACATTTTCTCATCCCAGGTCTCAATCTATGGCTCCATCTGAGGACATTAGGAGATCTGAACGTCTGGTGAGTGATATGCATATTCAAACCACAGTGCCACACTGCTTGGGGGCTATCTCCAAATATTCTTATGGAACCAACACTTTCGCAGGTACACATGTTGCTCCTGTTTTTCAACCATCGGTTCCACCACATATCACTGCCTCTAATGTGACTGCCACACCGCATACTTTTCTACAGACTTCAGCTTCTAGTCAAAATATTCCCTATGTGGGCATGCAACCTCCATACGTGGACTTTCAGAGACTGAATTTTCCATCCTTTGCACCCACTAATATTTCATCTTTTGCTAATATGTCCACTCATATGCCATTCCCTCACCATCTACTGGGACATTCGACAGGCATTCCTTCAGGCCAATATCAAGGCTATCCGCCTGTATCAATGCAGAATGGCATCTTTTCTATGCATCCCATTATGAACACTGGTCTTCATCTGCATTCTGCTGAGCCCTTGCTGTCTACTCAGCCTGCTGACATTACACTATCATCTGAACAACCGGTGAATACGGACGTTGATTTGTCTTCTAATGACACAATATATAATGATATAGCTGTCAGTTCTGCCGATGCACTCCCCAGTCAGACCACCAATGTTAAAGCATCTAATTATAATTTTGATCCTAATATTAACCTTAACACGTATGGTGATCTATTGCAGGATTCTGATCGCAAAAATAAATTTATATCTGTGTTTTCAGGAGATTGCGGTGCAGCTAGCTTACAACCGGAACTTACTTTACATTCTTTATACACCACCCTAGAGTGTTTGATGGACAAGGAGGTTCGTCTCTGGTGGGATGTCACTAGCTTAAAACATTACATTAGTAAAGGCATCATACCCAGAGGCTTGCGGATTAAAAAAGTTCCTACTACAATCTACTCTGACAAATTTGTCATTGAGTGGAATCAAATCCTGACTGATTGCTCTCTGCAGCTTATGAGATTGATAGTCTCATATGAGGAGCAAAAGTTGATAGATCTCAAGCTGCAGATAGACAAAACTCATCAAGATCTAAAAAAGTTTGGCTCTTTGAGTCTCTATGATGATCTCAATTCTAAACTAAAAAATAATATTAATAAGCTTGAAACCATCATCATGGAGACAAAACGCGTCAAATTTCTTAGGGACACAAACGATTACAGTCATAATGTGGTGTACGAATGGGGGAGATGGGAATCTTTTTATAGGTCTCCTAAATCCATTTTAAAGAAATTTACCCCCAAGAAAAATGTTAGCTTCAGCTCTTTGGATACATCGGGCTCTCTGTCAGATGTCTCTGAGGCCCCTGAATCTAATCGTAGAGCCCTGCAATCTATTTTTCCTAATGTCACCCATCAGACAGAGGACCCTCCATTACTTCAAACGTCAGGGGTCCCCATTCCTCAGCCATCCTATTACAGGACACAGAGAAAATCAAACAAAACCAAAAAACGAAAACAAAAAAGAAACGGGTTAGACGAGCAGGGCGCAAACATAGAAAATCGGAGAAACAAATAGCTCCTGACATGGAATCTATTGCCTGTAATGTAGTCAATCTTTCCAATTACACTCTTTCTCCAGATCAGGTTAAGTTATTGTCCAGGGGTTTATCCTTTGCTCCCTCTAATCATTTTGATTTATTTCGTACCATTTTGGATGTTAATAGATTTGTCAGAAACTTGGTAGTGAAAAAACATTTTTTTGAGGATCCCTCTGAAATAGCTGAACCTCTAGCACCGGTACCCTTGCCGCGGAATCAAATTGAGGATGTTTCCTCTTTCCGCGACATTAGGAATTTCCTGGTGCTACAGGCTTTGGATGACAGGGGTGTAACAGGGGTGAGTGTGGACCAGGTGACACCTATTAAGATCTCCAACCCCTCTTTTTACCCAGTTAATGCCCGGTCTTCGGAGGTAGATACCTTCCAGGATCTTATAGAGAGGGAGCTTACCGACTTGTCGAGGTTGTCCAGGGCACCATCCGACCTCTCCGCCTCCGAGCGACAGGCCTTGAATTCTCTTCGAGACAATGCTGAAATTGTGATTCGCTCGGCAGATAAGGGAGGTGCGGTCGTTGTCCTTAACACCGATGACAATCGGTCAGAAGCTTTACGACAATTGGGTGATGCTGGTGTCTATCGGCCCTTACTCCGGGATCCCACTTCTGATTTTCTTGTTGATCTTCGGGGGCTTTTGGAATTGGGACTTAATATGGGCGTTATTACTAAAAGCATGTCAGAATATTTGTGCCCTTCTCATCCTATTGTCCCTGTCTTCCATCACCTCCCGAAGATACACAAGCCGGGCGCTCCCCCGCGGGGCCGCCCCATTGTGGCTGGCATTGGTTCCGTGGGTGAGCGCCTGGGTGAGTGGGTCGATTCGCATCTGCAGCCCCTTGTCTCGAGACTGCCGGGCTATCTACAGGATACCCGACATGTCTTGTCCAGTTTCACTGATTTTGTGTGTGAGGAACAGTTTCATTGGGTGACCATGGATGTCACCTCTCTGTACTCTTCTATCCCACACAATCTTGCCCTGAGAGCCTTGAGTTTCCATCTTGAGAAATACTCTACCTTTGACACTTCCTTGCAATTTTTCCTCGTGGGCGCCGTGGAGTACCTCCTCACGCACAATTATTTTATGTTTGATTCGGGGTTCTACCTCCAGAGATGCGGAGCTTCCATGGGGGCTAAGTTTTCCCCCTCCCTAGCCAACCTATATATGGGTTGGTGGGAGGAGCTCCGCATCTTTGGGGATGAGAACCCCTTTGCCTCCCATATCGTTTGGTATGGCAGATTTATAGATGATTTGCTTTTGGTGTGGGGGGGTCCTCCCGGCCTCCTTGAGGACTTTTTGATTTATGTGAATTGTAATGAACTCAATCTCAATTTTACTATCAGTCATCACAAAACACACATTGACTACCTGGATTTGACTTTAACTGGAGACACTGCATCTCGCAGCGTCTCCACTAAAACTTTCCGCAAACCTACAGCGGGGAACTCTATACTCCTTGCAAGCTCCTGTCATCCAAGGCACACCATCAATGCCATCCCTACAGGGGAATTTACTCGGGCAGCCCGCAACTGCTCCAGCCCTATGGAATTGGAGCAGGAATGTAATCTGGTCGAAAACAGACTAAAGCAAAGGGGATATACTAAAAAACAGTTAGCTTGGGGACGCTCTAGAGGTACCAGGAGATCACGTAGTGAACTTTTAACAGTCAGAAACCGGGAAGGTGATCGGGATGATAGGGTGACTTTTGTCACGGAATACAGCCTTGAATTTAACAAGATCACAAACATTGTGAAGAGGTATCTTCCGGTGCTGAATTCTGACTCTAGATTTAAAGCCATTTTGAAACAGGGGTGTCGCTTCTCTGCCAGAAGGGCACCTACGTTGGGTTCCATCCTTTCTCCTAGTTGTTTTCAATCCACTACCTCATCTCGTACCCCCACTTGGCTTGCTACGGTAGGATCTTACCCGTGTGGCTTCTCAACATGCAATTACTGCCATTGTCACAAAAAGGGGTCCTCTATTTTTTCCTTTGCGACTGGTAATAGTTTCCCCATTAAACAGTATGTGAATTGCAACACAAGGTGCGTTATTTACGTTATTTCTTGCACTTCTTGTCGTTTGCAATATGTGGGGTGCACCACTCGCAACCTAAGAGCCCGTATTGCTAACCATTACTGTGGCACCAGTTGGAAGACTTTTAATAAGTCGGCAGTCTCTAAGCATTTTGAGAATGTCCACGGGGGTAATCTCTCCTCCTTTATCTTTCAAGGAGTGGAACGTATAGTGAGTCCTAAGAGAGGCGGAGACACCCATAAACTATTGTTGAGGCGAGAAGCCTATTGGATCCATAGGATGGATACTCGCACTCCTAAGGGTCTGAACACACGTTGGGATCTAAACTTGGTTTATGATTGCTAATTCTATTTTCTGGTCTTCTCTTTCTTTCTCCTTGTCTCCTCTCCTTCCTTTTCTCACAAATAGATATAGCACATTGAATGGGCCATTTAATTCTAGGGCTCCGTGTCTCTCTTTTTTCTAGTAGTAATTTTTTACATTACTTCTTAGTCTTTTTAATGTTTGCTTTTCATTGTCATTTTTCTTAGCAGACTCATGAATTGTGCACTTTTGTAATGTCTTTTTAATATGACATATGTTTATCATGTGTACATTTGTAATGTTTCCTTTAAGGAGATGGCTTGTAGAGGTATAGGGTGGAGTTTCCTCTCCCTCCCGCCTACTTAAAGCCTTCCCCTTGCAGGTTCACTTCTAACTATGACTAAGGGCAGATTGTAAGCCCGATACGCATCAGTTGAACCATGTGATTTTACTGCATTTTACCATGTGGAATTTCTGAATAAAAAGCACCAGCTATTTTTCTACCATTGATTGGCTTGCGGATCCTTCTCTACTGCACTGGGAATATAACCATTATGATAACACCATTTACTGCTGAATAACAAGGACATATTACTTGAAAAAAAGTTATTTTATCCTTTCTTGCACTTGTTCTTGAGAGTCTGTTACTTTGTGGCTTAAAATCACATCTTTGTACTCCAGAGAATCTCCAAGCTAAAACTTTTCACATATCTTCTAGGCTAAAACAATTATCCCTCATATTAAAGACACAGTCCTGATTTGTAGTACCAGAGGACTCAGGATAACTAATCTTGCATCACCTGACAAGGATATTTGTACAATTTTTGCTAAGCTTTTCTGCTTAGCCCAAGTTGTTGGCTTTACGTGTGGTAAATGTACCAATTATGTCTCCTCTTTTCTTCTTTTAAAATGGTTTGCAATGTTTTCTTGTAAGTCTGTCTTTTTTCTGTAATATTTGTTTTTACAATATTAAGTAATTATGGGAAACTGTCCTTTCTTTGGTCTAACTGATGCATTAAAGCAAACCTGTGATTTTCTAAAACACAAAAGTTAGATACTTGCCTCAGTAGTGGGTAATCTCTGGATGATCCAGAGGCTTCCCTGCTCCTTAATGAACCCATTGCCGATTGGCGGAACCCTCTTCTTCTTCATGATGGCGCTCCTGTCAGTGAATGCATACGCCACACTCTGCAGGAGCACTGAAGGCCCGCAACCTGCACAATAGCACGGTGCCACTCTTACACAAAGGGAAAAGCCATGCACCAACCTCTCCATGTTACTTCGCAGACATCGCTTGTAAACTGACAGGAACAAAGCTGCACAAACCTATTCAACAAGCCATTGTCAAATAGGTTCAGAGGGTGCCAGCGCTGGAAAAGTGAGCTTGAGGGGATGTGGGAAACCTTTATCCAGAAACTTCCCTCTAAGGTAAGTATCTAACTTTGGCCATTTTTTCCCTACAGGTAAATGTTGAGGGCAAAATGCTATCTTGTAGATTGTGTATGATATAGTGTTCATTAGTTTTTTATGTTGCCATACTATTGTCCTTCATGACGGTCCTTGCTGTGGAACATGACAGTTGATCATGCTAAAAGCAGATCGGAGTCAAAACTTTCTGTGATTTGTAGAGTTAGTTCTTGTTTGCTTTAAAGTGTTGCTGTACACATTTTTCAACAACACATATAGGGTTTGATTCACTAAACCATGATAAATCAAATATCACACCTTATCAAAGATATCACACCTTATCAAAGTTAACACACCTTATCAGAGTAGCATAGCAAGCGCTACAAACCCGCAGGGGCTCAGGGCAGGACAAGTGCGATTGCCAATCAGCAGGCATAAGTTTGTAGCGCTCGTTATGCTACTCTGATAAGGCGTGTTAACTTTGATAAGGTGTGATATTTTTGATAAGGTGTGATATGTTTGATATGGTGTGATATATTTGATAAGGTGTGATATTTGAGTTATCATGGTTTAGTGAATCAAGCCCATAGTGTGCAATACACAGGGACATCAAAAGTGCATGCCTAGACACCACTGCCTGACGTTCCCACTGATACAATGTGCAGCAGTGCATGGAAATGCAGAGCTGTCCCATTCATGGTCAGTGAATGGAATCAGCACGCAACATACTGCAATGGAGAACTATGCAGGTAATGTGTGTTACGCATACATGCAAAAACAGTGCCGGGAAATTTGGGCGCAGGTCGAAGCGGAAACATTTCTCACCCTGCTCCTGCAAAAGTCCTGGCATTGTTAATTACTATTCCCCCTCAAGGCCGCCATGGACACTGGGGAAAGATGTAATTTGGCTGCCAGCTATTGCTGGTGGCTGAATGATGCTGTTTTTAAAGTTACTGTCTGAGTGCTACTGAAGCTGTAATTCACATTATGGCCTATGGCGGTGTATGTTGCACCCAAATTTCCAGATGCAGTTTTGCCCTGTTTCGTTGTGTTGCAGTGTAAATGCATAGCCAACCGCATTGCATAGTGTGAATGGGAGTGAGTTAATGCACTACGAAGTCAGGTGAGGTGTCCCCGCCATTGTAGGCACCTAAAGCTGAAGGCCCTGTAAAAATATTAATAGTCACAGGCAGCTAACCAGGCATTTTTATGTCGTCCATTTGACCACTGCTATTGTTCAGAGTCTCTAAGGAGACGTAATGAATCCACTAGGTACGCACAGTTTTAGGCCGTAAAAGTTAACCTTTAATTTCAATTGCACTTTACCCAGAGAACCAGACCGTAAAGATAGAAATTATTATGTAATCTTTGTTAATTTGTATTATTAGCAATGACTCTTTTAAGTCATTTGCTGATTAAAGGGCAGTAGATTCAGCAGCCTACCTTCACCAGAAGCACCAGCGATCTCTCTGTGACAGAAGCTGAACATGTCTTACTTGTTAAAGTTATTTTCAGAACATAAAATTTCTGCTCTCCACAGATTAATAAAACACCTGTCCTAGAACTAGCAGACATATTGGTTTTTGAATCCTGACACAATATTCTAACTCCTGATGAAGTTCTTACAATGCCAGAGGAACTTACTAACTAAGCCACAGAGTCAATTCAACCTAGTGAAACTGGACCCAGTAGACAGGGTTATCAGAGTTGTGTGTAGAGATAATTACAGCACTAAAGAGAGCATATGGGCTGTCAAATCTGGCACATGGCCTGCACCAGCTGTTACCTGGGTGCCTTGGAAAGCCTATTGAACAGCATTTTGGGCACAGAATAGCTGCATGCAAGCATTCCAAGATCTCTACTGGGACCTCTTCATAATAAATTTATTTTCTATATCGGGGAACTTTAAACTCTATCATATAACTGAGTAAACTCTGTGTTTTTTTGTGTGTTGCAATTAGGATCATGTTCTGTGGAAGTGCAGAATAATAATATTTAATGTAACCTTCTATAACTGCAAGCAGAAAAAAAATCTACTGGAATGGTCTATTTACCAAAAATAAATGGCAAGTAGAGCAATACGCCAGTTCTATTACCAAGATATTAACCAATATAGATGTAACTTAATATTTCAACATGTGCGAGAGGACAAGAGGAAACAGCGAACGTCAATGACTGATACACACTTTCCCAGCTTAAAAGGCAGATGTTCTGTAAAACAGGCATTTCTATTCTGCAGCGGCGTTTGTGTTTGGCATTAGTTACTTCTAGTGTTTCATGGAGTTGTAACATAGTAAATGTCCTTCACTTTACGGAAGGAAAAAAAAAATCAGTGCTATTTAAAATATAAAATGATGAAAACATGTCACATAATAAAATCGCAACATTGCACAGGTGTTGTATTTGGGCAGCCCGATAATGCGAGCATAATGATAAAAGGATTTTATGCTTATTACATAGTCTCTCTATTAAATGGCTGTGGTACTAACTGTAATGCCTACTTATATAAATTGAGCATACTGTGGGCGGAGCATAAATATAGGCTGAAAACTAGGAGATGCAACATTAGAATCCACTCAAAATCAATGTGAATACCATCCAGAATGGTGGTAAGTCTTCTTCAGCAGCACCATAGTCAAACCTACACTCGCTTTCAGATGATCATTTGAGGACAAACCATGTCATGGTGGCATACATCAAATAAAGACGCACGGAAATTTCCGCGCCCAGTAATGCCGATAGTAAGATATCAGTATTTAATACCATTAATTTACTGTAAATTAAGTGTAAAATATCTGTATTAAATATAGCTAAACCTAACCCTACTCTCACACAGAACCCCCCGATGCCTAACCCTTAAAACCCCCCTAACTGAACAAACTATCTACCCGACGCCTAACCCTCTAACCTCCCTCCCCCCACACAAACTGCCTTCTTGACACCTAACACTCAAAACCCCCCTAACTGTAAAAACTATCTTCCTAAAGCCTAACCCTTAACCCCATCCCCCTAAACTACCTCCCTGACACCTAACCTAAAGATAAAAAAAGCGCAAATGTTTGGGCGCTGCTACAGGCGCCTATACAAATATCAGCTTTTGGGTGCCTACGATGCCCGATATGCTTTTACCAGGTGCCCAAATTACCGATCTGATGCCCAAATACCGATAAAATGCATTGGCACCTATAGTGGCATCTAGCTAGTCCACTTGCCGCATGCGCTCAAATTTACAGCTTCAGTCATGGTGGGCCTAGCTTTTCATACTAACGACAATTTCAATGCTTACAAAGATTTCTACATCTACAGCATCAATATCTGATAATCACAGTAAAGATGGCCACACACCGTACAACAAAATGATCCAGCTTTAATTTACACACTACTCAGCATTCTAAATGATTTTACAGAGCAGGCCATTGAACTATTGACCTGTCCTCTGTAGAGAAAAAGAAAATACAGTGACTGACAGTTGAGATAACGAGCTTTTGAAGACAGAGCTCTCTGCGACTTTGAAAGTTGTGGAGCTCATTGGCTCTTTTGCATAGATAACAACTGGAGTTTCTTAACTCTTCCTGTACTGTACTGGAAACAATATTAGACTTATGTCTCTGCTCCTAATGTTTTATTTCTTAGCTGTACTACACATACAAATCATTATATCATTTTTTTTCCTCACTTCAGTGTCTCTTTAATGGTTTCAAATGCATTCCCTGAGAGGACCTAATTCTGGCAGTTGGATTGTAGTACTGCCATTCAAGGCGTGCCTATGAAAATAGAAGAAATCGTGAGAATCCCTATTAGGAGATGAACTAGTCCAAAACCTGTTGGTAAGATTTTCAGAGTTGGTATAGTGGATTTACTCTGGGACAGATGTACAGCTCATATGTGTGTAAATATAAAATAAGAATTTTACATTTTTTTGCTATAGTGCTCCTTTAACTTTTCAGCCAGGTATGATTTTTCCACAGCTGTTTGAAGCTGAAATTAATTTCCTTTTCAAGCCTTAAATCTGTACTCTCTATGAGGTATATTCTGTGGTAAAGTTTAACTTATAAGCGGTAGACATGTTGGGTATAGTTACTAATTTCCATTCATTACTAACATGCATTCTATTAAATGCGGCAGGGTGGATGCGCAGCACTATTTTTTGAATTATTTTTTTTTCTATCATGTAGCTAGCCTAGCGCTAGCTACATGATTCCCCCCTCCCTTCCTTATCACTTCCACCCTTCCGATCGCTGCCGGCGCGTATTCCAATAAGGAAATCCCATTCTGAACGTGATTTCCTTTAGGGCTTCCCCCGTCGCCATGGCGGCGATCGTGATGACGTCGTCGACGCCGTGACGTCATCGGGAGTCCCAATCCACCCCTCAGCACTGCCTGGCACTGATTGGCCAGGCTGCGCACGGGGTCTCGGGGGGGGCCCTCTAATGCGGCGGGTAGCGGCGCATCGGCGGCGGTGATCAGGTTAGACACGCAGCTAGCAAAGTGCTAGCTGCGTGTTTTAAAAAAAAAATGATGAAAATCAGCCCACCAGGGCCTGAGCGGCGCCCTTCCGGCGGTAATGGATGAGCTGAGCTCATCATTACCGCCAAGGAGGTTAAAGGGCTTGTTTACACTCGGTACTTTGCTATGAGTTATGATGCACTGCACATTGTGTGCAATGAGCATGGTAACATGAAAGTCTGTATACTTTGGTGTTGCTGTTCATAGTACAAAATGCATTCCTTTGTGTTGCGATGTAACACGTCTGGGAACTTTTTTTCATAGATAGTGTTATGATGCATGCCATGCATCGGGAAAAGCATGTACAAAATCACATGTATGCACACCTCGTATAGTGTTAACAGGTCCTGAGTTTAGAAGAGTCAGCTTAGGTAATTTAAATGATGTCTACAATGTAGGATGGCAGCCTCAGTAAAACAGACAGCAGATTCAGCAGCTAGCAAGGAGAGGCATCTGTATAAAAATTGGAAGTAATTGATATTCAGATAATGGCTTGGAGTCAGGAAATGGCTTCATGCTATAACCATCACTTTCCAATGATTACCTCCCCCCACCCTAACCTCTAACACTAATTTTCCCTGCCTATGCCTAACACGAACCTCACCCTTACTTTCACCTAACACTAACCTCCCCTCTGCCTATGCCTACCACTAATCCCCCTACCTACACATAACACTATCACTGGGTGCTGCACCAATACCTCTTCATCACAGCCAATAAGGGTACAGTAAAACCTTGGATTGAGAGTAACTTGGCTTAAGAGCACTTGGCAATACAAGTAAAAAGTTTTGTGAAACTTTCACTTGATATACAAGAAAAAAAAGTATACGTGTGTCACGTCATCACAACTGAGCCAATAATTCTTCTCCCTTTGGGACTGCAGGATTGTACTTACTTATACGTAATCTGAGTGTAGAGACGGTGAAAAGTCATATTTCCATGAAATCCTCAAAAGTAACTGTCATTGGATAAGTTCCTTGTTAAAGCCACACAGAAAAAAAGGTTGGGTGAGCCAACAGATGGCAATGATTCTCTTATAGTGAAAGTCTTGTTTACATTTTTATTTTATACTATTCTACTATAACGGATTTTGGATTGTGGAATGACTGGATTTCATTTATTCTTATGGGGAAATTTGCTTTGATATAAGAGTCCTATGGATTACAAGCATGTTTCCGGAATTAATTATGCTCACAAACCAAGGTTCCACTGTATTCGGCTATAGATATACATGCACTGCTACAATCCAGAATTTGTCTATACAGTAGCTTAACCCCGTCACCAATGTAGACCCCAGCAGCATAATAGCTATGAGTTCGGCTGTATGCTGCCCCCAGCAGATCATTTACTCCTACTACTAAGGGTTGGTGCCCTTTTTATGCTAAAGCAGCACAGCTTAATGTGCAGTAGTGCTAATCCACGCTTTGCATAGAAGCGCACACTGCTATGTAGGAGCGTTCCTTCCCTTAGTTACGTGCATTGCTTCCTTAACTTTCAATGCAGGCGGTCCTGTGAAGTATCGCTTACGCGATACTTCACTCGCGGCCGCTACTATGACAATTAACATTAATTGTCATAGTAGCAGCACCGAGTAAAGTATCGTGGTAGAGATACTTCACAGGACCCCCCCCCCCCCCGCATTGAAAGTTATGTGCGTTGCTAAGCAATGCCCATCAATCAAAAAAACAAAATCAAATCATATATATTCTGGTATACAAAAGTGTATCAAACTAATTGCAGAACGTAACATAACACTGAACCACCTTTGAAAAAACAGTCTAATACAAATGACTAAGGGCCTTTAGGGCCCTTAGTCATTTGGGCCTTACTCCAATAAAGGGCCTTACTCCAATGAATGCCTATGGGCCTGTTTCCACTAAACGCGATTTTTCTGATGCAGATTTTCCCATAGGCATTCATTGGAGTCAGTTTTCTGCATGCAGAATCTGCGTGTAGTGGAAACAGGCCCTATGTACTTTTCCACCTGTGTATAAATCAGGGTCAACAAAAATGATGGCATCAATATCTGCTAATGCACAAACAAAAACAGCAAGTACAGCTCAAAAGTTAGTGACTAAAGATGGTCACTGACTAGAGATGGTCTGATCAAAAAAAGGAAAAATTATATACATATATATATATATATATATATATATATATATATATATATCTCAAGAGGTAGTTGTGATGATGTTATTCACATTGGAACAAGCAAACACTATACTACTTATAGATACACACGTATATATTTATATATATACAGTGGTGTGAAAAACTATTTGTCCCCTTCCTGATTTCTTATTCTTTTCCATGCTTGTCACACTTAAATAATTCTGCTCATCAAAAACCGTTAACTATTAGTCAAAGATAGCATAATTGAACACAAAATGCAGTTTTAAATTATGGTTTTTATTATTTAGTGAGAAAAAAAACTCCAAATCTACATGGCCCTGTGTGAAAAAGTGATTGCCCCCCTTGTTAAAAAATAACTTAACTGTGGTTTATCCCACCTGAGTTCAATTTCTGTAGTCACCCGCAGGCCAGATTACTGCCACACCTGTTTCAATCAAGAAATCACTTAAATAGGAGGTATCTGACACAGAGAAGTAGACCAAAAGCACCTCAAAAGCTAGACATCATGCCAAGATCCAAAGAAATTCAGGAACAAATGAGAACAAAAGTACTGTAATTGAGATCTATCAGTCTGGTAAAGGTTATAAAGCCATTTCTAAAGCTTTGGGACTCCAGCGAACCACAGTGAGAGCCATTATCCACTGAATGGCAAAAACATGGAACAGTGAAGAACCTTCCCAGGAGTGGCCGGCCGACCAAAATTACCCCAAGAACGCAGAGAAAACTTATCCAAGAGGCCACAAAAGACTCCAGGACAACATCTAAAGAACTGCAGGCCTCACTTACCTCAATTAAGGTCAGTGTTCATGACTCCACCATAAGAAAGAGACTGGGCAAAAACGGTCTGCATGGCAGATATCCAAGGCGCAAACCACTTTTAAGCAAACAGAACATTAAGACTCGTCTCAATTTTGCTAAAAAACATCTCAATGATTGCAAAGACTTTTCGGAAAATACCTTGTGGACCGACAAGACAAAAGTTGAATTTTTTGGAAGGTGCGTGTCCCATTACATCTGGCGTAGAAGTACCACAGCATTTCAGCAAAAGAACATCATACCAACAGTAAAATATGGTGGTGGTAGTGTGATGGTCTGGGGTTGTTTTGCTGCTTCAGGACCTGCAAGGCTTGCTGTGATAGATGGAACCACGCATTCTACTGTCTACCAAAAAATCCTGAAGGAGAATGGCCAGCCATCTGTTCATCAACTCAAGCTGAAGTGATCTTGGATGCTGCAGCAGGACAATGACCCAAAACACACCAGCAAATCCACCTCTGAATGGCTGAAGAAAAACAAAATGAAGACTTTGGAGTGGCCTAGTCAAAGTCCTGACCTGAATCCTATTGAGATGTTGTGGCATGACCTTAAAAAGGTGGTTCATGCTAGAAAACCCTCAAATAAAGCTGAATTACAACAATTCTGCAAAGATGAGTGGGCCAAAATTCCTCCAGAGAGCTGTAAAAGACTCGTTGCAAGTTATCGCAAATGCTTGATTGCAGTTATTGCTGCTAAGGGTGGCCCAACCAGTTATTAGGTTCAGGGGGCAATTTCTTTTTCACACAAGGCCATGTAGGTTTTGAGGTTTTTTTCTCACTAAATAATAAAAACCATAATTTAAAACTGCATTTTGTGTTCAATTATGCTATCTTTGACTAATAGTTAACGGTTTTTAATGAGCAGAAACATTTAAGTGTAACAAACATGCAAAAGAAAATCAGGAAGGGGGCAAATAGTTATTCACACCACTGTATATATATATATATATATATATATATATATATATATATATATATATATATATATATATATATAGGGGTATGTGCTGCAATAACCTGAGAAAAAATGTCCTAGAGCAAAGCGTATTAGTTACGGAGCATTTTTATACCGCATAGCGTGGTGCCAATGGGGGATTAAAGTGTCAGAGCTTGCCTGACCCTTTGACCCCTGTAGCCTGACGCCATGCAGGACTAGATCCGGCAATGATGCCACTAGCAGCGAGACCAAAATCGCCCATGTAATATTTAAATTACATGGTGCACCAGCATGATATGGGGCTGTCAGTAATTAAAGTGTTGGACATAGTTCAACACTTTGATCTAATGGAGGCTTATGCCTTGCCGAACTAGATGCGGCAATGGCGCCCCTCTCGGCAGCCATGTTTTCCTGTGTTAGACTATGTCCAACATTGGTGCTGAACTGGAAAGTTATTTGAAAGGGTGAAAATCAGATACAGAGTTGTTTATCATTACAACCACAGGACCAGTGAACATGTAATACAGTGGCCCCATATAAGCTCCTCTGGTCCAGGGGGCCCAGTGCAGTTGCATCTTCTGTACCTACAATTGCTGTGCCTTTGCTAGAGCAGTACTGCTCATGATACCTTCCTCCAATGTCCACAGATACACAGGAACAGGTGTATTAAAGCTAATACCCAGTCCCAGTTAAACTGAGCCTGAGTTACCTGCCCCTGCAGTAAACCCCGTCGCCTCCTGCTTGGAGTTACCACATTTTTTTTTTAAATAAACATGTTTTCAATGACTTTAATGCAGAACTTACAGTATAGTCACATGACTGTGGATAATACTGAGCAGCATGCACCTGTTCGTCTTCCTAACTTTGTAAATGGCTTTAAAGTGACAACCTTACAGAAATTAAAGAGAGTTAAATGTATTTTTGCCATTTTGTGTGTAAATCAGGAATCAAATTGTTCCCCATAACTATGTGAATTTAGAGCCCAGACCAAGAATGACTTTTGATGAGTTGACTTGTCATAACCGATATTTTATATAGTTGCAGTGTCCACAAAAGATGATGTTTCCTGGTCCATTAAAAGGACAACAGAAACATACATAAAATTATTTTTAGAAACTAGTTGCTATGATTAGCTGCAGGGTTGTCCTAAGCCACCCTTTCCTCGGGACAGTCATTCCCAGTGCTACTGCTGTCAAAAGCCTGATTCTTAGGTAACTGAATCTACTGAAAATGATGAGGATATTGGCATTAAATGACAAAGGAGAAGATAGGTAGAAGGTCATTTCTAAGACGAGTATATCAGTAGATTCAGATACCAAAAAAGTTATTCAGAATATTATCATGAAATGTCGCATAATTAAACATTTCCATTCCATTGCAATGAATGCATTTAAAATATTTAAGCCATGGTTAAATATGCTTTACTATCCTGATCTAAAAAAAATGTTAAAATGAGTAATCAATTACATCAGAGTATATTAGCTCGGTATATTTTGCAAGCTTTAGAAAATAAAATAATCCCCCAGAAGAATCTTAATTCTTATCCATGGAAAACATTAAACTGTTAAGGGCTAACAACTAGAATTAGTCCTTAAATCTCTAATGAGAATAATAAAACATGAGTGCTGTAACTCGATAAGGCCTGAATTTACTTGCTGTTAGTAAAAGTTCCTGATCCAGCAGTATGGCTTTTTACTCCCTGAGGTCCAGGAAACTATATCTGTCCTTTAGGAACATCCTCTGTGGTAAGCACTTCTCCTCGCTGGGCTGTCACTGCGCAGAGATAGCTGTGTAATATCTAGTAACAGAAGCTTTATGAGAATATCCATTACTGATTTCAATCAATCCAAAGTAGCAAATTTGATTAACCCTTTATGGCCATTTTATGTTCTTTCTTGCCTAAGCACACAGTTACCCCCCTTCATTACATTTATGTGTAGTGTGTGTGTCCATGTGTGCATTGCTCTGCATGCCTGTAGTGTGTTTATATGTGCAATCAGCCATGGACATTTTCTGTTAGAAAGGTACTGACACTTATGTTTATTATTAAGAGATAAAAATAACAGCAGCTTGGAGGCTATGACTCATGCCTTACATTCCTAGTGTCCTGAGTTTGAACTGCACCAAGCATACGGTGTACACACCATTTTTCCATGCTCCACGTGCTTGCACGGGTTTCCTCCAGTGGATCTAGGCTCCTCCCACATTCATATTCCATGAAGTACTGAATAATATGTCAGCTCACTATATGTTAGAGAATTATATATTAAGAAATACGAAAGGCACAGTGAGATCAGCTACCTATTTGTTTTGAATGGTTGTGTGTTCATAAGTAACACTATATTTTGTTTATATCATACAAATGTTACTAAGATCCTTGTTTAGGGGACAACTATTTAATAAGGGATTGTAGAGACTCAAAAAAGTCGAGGTCAGAAGTGACTCTAAAAGTTGCAGCTGCATTCTGACCTTTTTTATGAAGACGCCTCTTATGTATCTTTTACACCAAAGCAATAGTTAGTTGGTCTCAGCAGTGCACGGGTGCATCCGCTAATATCTACCTGTATACCAAACTCTAGCTGTCACTTATTTATAAACCCACACACAAGGTGACTTTATAAATACAGATGTCTTAAAACTGTACTGTTGTCAGTGTAGCAGCAGAGTGTCTACACACAGCCAAAAGGCCTTATATATGTTGCATAGGAGAAAACAAGATTGTCTTCCTATATAAAGAAGTGATAACAATGCAATTAAACGAATGATGCTAACATATATCTAAATATAAATAGAAAGTGGACCTTAAAGAGAATCTGTATTGTTAAAATCGCACAAAAGTAAACATACCAGTGCGTTAGGGGACATCTCCTATTACCCTCTGTCACAATTTCGCCACTCCTCGCCGCATTAAAAGTGGTTAAAAACAGTTTTAAAAAGTTTGTTTATAAACAAACAAAATGGCCACCAAAACAGGAAGTAGGTTGATGTACAGCATGTCCACACATAGAAAATACATCCATACACAAGCAGGCTGTATACAGCCTTCCTTTTGAATCTCAAGAGATCATTTGTGTGTTTCTTTCCCCCTGTTCTCATGCACTGAAGTTTCAGGCTGCTTGTTTCTTCCTGCAAACAGCTTTGCCCTTGTCTGTAATTCTTCAGTATGTGAAAGCCCAGCCAGCTCAGAGGACGATTTATCCAGCTTGTAAAAGATAAGAGAGAAGAGAGAAGCTGCTCTAATCCTAAGTAACACACAGGCAGTGTGCACAGAGGGGCCTGGAAGGAGGAGTTCATAGCAGAACCACAACACTGAAGAACTTGGCAGCCTTCCAGATACAGGCTGACAAGTCTGACAAGAGAGAGATAAGTTGATTTATTACAGAGATGGTGATAGTAGAACGTGCTGCAGTAAGCCAGAACACATTAGAATAGCTTTTTGAACTTGTAGGATGATAAAAAACAGGATGCAATATTTGTTACGGAGTCTCTTTAATGAAGATACTAGCCTTACAGTAGTGAATTTGAATTCTTTTATGTTTCCACTAAAATACATATTCCTTTGCATGCCTCTGTATAATTCTTGAAAGTTTTGAGCTAAAGTGAGTGTGGCGTGTTTAGAAACAATCTTCTATAGTATCTGCAGTTATGGGAAACAATAAGTGACTGCAGGAGCAGCGTTAATGGCTGGGTTATTTTGAGTACGACAAAGTAGCAGTAAATTATATTTTATGTGAAACAGCTTTGTACAATCTACATGTTCCTGCTGGCGTGGTGCAAAGGCATGTGTTATAATTCAAAGACACAGTACAGTATATGATTGATCCTCATTAGGTCCATCGAGGCAATATTTATGTATTATTAATCGCATTCTGCAGTTCTATGGGTATTGTAATGTTTAATTTAGCGTTGCGCCACTGTTCTAAAGATATCTCATATAATGTTACACAGCTCATTTAACGGGTTCAAACATGACAAGCAACAAACTGTTTACTCAAAATATGTAACAAAAAAAATGGTACATCCTCTTCTAAAACGAATGTGCTAACCAATGACAAACCTTTACCTCTACAATCCTGCATATTCCTCAAACAGCTCAGCAAAATGCCTCAGTTCATATGCAAGAGTACCAATACAGGATGATATATATATATATATATATATATATATATATATATATATTACACAGGAAAAAATATCTGTGTGTATGTATAATATATATATATATTTCTATCTATATATATCTATATATATATATATATATATATCTATCTATCTACACATACACACATATCACATGTAAGAAGCCATTCAGCACTATAGTAAGTTGTCAGGGACTTTGCTGTGTGCTCCATCTGTTTATTGCAGCATTTTTAGGCCCACACGTAAAGCAAAATAAATGAGGGGGGAAAAGAGAACTCAAATCTGCCTTCTCATTGTTGATTGCTCAAATCTTACCAAGGAACAGCAAAAGCGAAGACCTGTAATAGCAGTCTGTCTTCCTAGAATATTTTTTTGCGGAAAATGATGTTGGCATTATATAGGAATTGTTTTTACATCCAGAATTCCTTTCATAAAAGGTATCTTGATACATACAATACAAATAACTCATTGTTTCATGCATCTTGTGGTATTAAAATAGTAATGTTAGATCTACACATCCACTATTGTAACCAATTGTAAAAATCTGATGCTAAAGAGAGAGAAAAATCCGACTCTTCTCCCTATTTTGAACATTCGCAGAAACACACACATGATGATTAGTGCATCATTACTGCATCCTTTTATGGCATTGCTTCATGAACTGGCTGAGTTCAGTAAAACAGGCTGGCTAGGACCTATAATGATTTTTTCCCCCATTAGTAGCACGACGCACAATAAACATTCATCTCTGACCAGATATTAAAAAAGTAATTTAGTAAGGCCCTGGAAACATAATGAAAAATACTATTTAATGCAAATAATCTTCCTACAAAGCAGAAATGTAGACACCCCATGTACAATCATCTCAGCATAGACAAGAGAAAAAGCAAAATAAAATAAAAGCATAGGTCAAATTAGCAGAAAAATTCCTAAACTAATCATGGTGGAAGTGTTCCCACATGTGAAAACAACAATATAGATTTTTAAACAAAGCAACGCTTCTACCAGCCTGCAGTGTAATTTCTTTACACCTTGTTAAATTCCTAACTGATACAAGTGAACTTTTCCCAGCATTTGCCCGAGAAATCCCCATAATGTAAAACAGAAGTTCTTGCTCTGTACAGCAGGCTTCATAGTGACTCCATGCACAGAGTGATAATGATGTCATTAACCCCGTTAACCGAGTGCCAGTGAGGGAGCACTCTAGCAGCTGAAGACATAAATCTGAAGCAAGTTTGCTGTACAATCTCTGACTTACCTTTGAAGTTCATCTGTAAGGCCCAGAAGATTGCATTCAGGAGAATACACAGACAAAAAGGAGCTTGGCATCTTGTAGACATGTGTATTGTTAGGCCCCATGGGCTCTTCCCTGCACCGTACAAGCTGATAAAAAAAACACCATGTAACACTGTAAAACTGATAAAATATGTCAGGAAAAGAACAAGAAAGAAAACAAGCAAAGCCTCAGACCAGTACAAATAAATGAGAGAAAAGCAATTGTGGGGCTGCTCAAAGCCTTTTTGCCTTGCTGAATGAAAGCAATCCCTAAGACTGAATGGGTAATGAGATCCTGGCTCCTGAGATTTTAGCTTTCTTAATCATGTTCATAATTAATTCAAGAACATTGATAATTTCATTACATTCTTTTTGTCTTATCAATAAATGATGTGCCTGCACTTTTGGTCCTGTGTACAGGGAGAGAGGAGATGCTTTGGGTAATACAGCACCAGGAATAGTGGCTGAATCAGAGCTAAAAGGTGAAGTAGTAATTATTATTCTTGACCAGGCCTCTATTATCAGAAGATGACAAGCAGCTAGAAATAATTGATAAGCTTTAATGCACAAAATGCAAACCGTAGAAAGCAGATCTGCTGCGTTAGCTGCAGTTAGTGTAACTTTTTTCTTTTTTTCTCTTCACTCAGATAATACCACACTTAAAAACAATTGGCAAATGTTGATCTGCCTGGTATGGCCACTCTGTGAGTCATTTCTGCAATCAATACACCTTCAACCCAACTGTTTTAAGATGTGTTTATCTATATATAACAGATCTATATTTTCCTGCTTGCTTTACAAGAAGCATCTTTATGAGTTTTTCGATGATAAATAGCAAACATTCAGGAAACAGTAGATCAAGATTTCCAACATAGAAAAAAAAAAGAAATGCAGTTTCTCATAATGCTAGCTGTTCATCCAAATCTGTTGTGTTCTCAGGAGGAATTCTGGGTAACAATACCTTTCTCCAGCCTCTAACGTTGGTTGCCTGCTAGCAAATTCTTATTAATAACAGAAATGCAAATTAATATCTGCCATTTACATACTGTTATTAGAGCGTAGAGATTTTGTCCAGACCTGTGTATTGCAAGCAAGCCATGGCTCCTTTCAGTTAAATTAACTCAACGACAGTGCATATATCTTGCGTTTGGCTAGCTGTGTCACTGTGGAAGAAACATATTTTGAAAATATTTATCTTGACAGGTTGATCTGATAACTAACAAACTAGTCATTGAGTAAAATGGCCTCATCACTTAGAGAGGCAAGCCAATGTCTCTTCGGCGACATTGATGAATGGGACATGGATGATATATACATTTGGTGGTTTTATCAGTAGATTATTGAATTGTTTATTTCCCCTGAGGAGCGAGGCCTGTCCCTAAATGTGTGTTCTTTGTTAGACCTACCAGAGTGTGGATTAATATTGACATAACATTCAATTGGGATATGTCCTATGCTCGATTCTCTAAAAAGAATGGTTTAATAAGATGCATGGGACTTTACAACTAAATAAAAAGACTAACGCTATTGCAGCATTAAAACGAAGATAAATTAATTTTCTCAAAGTTAGTCAGACTAAAGTTTTGAGACTTACTTTTTTGAAGACATGCTAAGGTTTGTGTTGCTTGAGCAATCTTGTAGGAGGGCACAGTGGACAGCTTGTATCAATACCTGCTCTATCATTGCCAAAATTACTAGTTAAATTACTAATCATAATGACAGATCTTCTCATTCAAAATCATGTGGAGAAAGGAGTCTTGAATAAGACAATTCTGAAATTCACCTCTTTGATCCCATTTATAACAAGGCCTTTGCTGTGAGTGACTTTTCTGGAAAAGACCAGGGCACCTATCTTTTGAATGAGGACGCTCTTCATGTGGTCCATTATGACTTATACTGTGGAACTGTATAACATATGGAGGCTGACATATTTATTTATTTTTAAGCAATGTTCATTGCTTAGCTGTCCTGCTGATCCACTGCCTCTATTACAATTAGCAATAAACCCTGAACAAGCATGCAAATCAGATGTTTCTGACTCAAGTCTGACAAGATTAGCTGCATGCTTGTTTCAGGTGTGTGATTCAGACACTACTGACCAGGACTGCCAGACAACTGGAATTGTTTAAAAGGAAATAAATATGGCAACCTTCATATAGTTACATAGTTAAGCAACAAGAAAAGAAGATGTCCGGGCACCAGCAGCTGCAGAGCAATCCACCACTTTAATTACATCCCCATCACCAACAGATACAAGGCAAAAAGACAAGGCCTAACAGCCGTTTCACAACACACGTTGCTTCCTCAGAGACCAACTCGGGCATCTTCTTTTTTTGTTGCTTGCCTATTGATCCTAGTCTGGAGGCACAGTAGGATCCATCCTACCCCCATCAGGTTTGTCGGTCCAAGCATCTAGTGCCGATCTAGTACTTCTCTTCTTAAGGAATTTGAGTTACATAGTTACATAGTTATTTTGGTTGAAAAAAGACATACGTCCATACGTCCATATGTTTCTCACCTCAGACAGACTCCTTTTGAAGGGAATTTAAAGCCGAAAAGGTCAGATACTTACCTAAGGAGAAGGAAGGCTCTGGATCCTATAAAGTTTTCCCTGTCTTCTCTTGCTCCCCTCATTCCAGCAATGGACCCCCTGTTGTGTTTAAGGGGAACTTCAGCCTAAACAAACATACTGTCATTAAGTTACATTACTTATGTTAATTAAAATAGATAGGTAATATAATCTCTTACCCACCCTGTTTTAAAAGAACAGGCAAATGTTTGTGATTTCATGGGGCAGCCATCTTTTTGGTTGAAAGGAGGTGACAGGGAGCATGAGACCCAGTTCCAAGTGTCCTGTGTCCTGATAACCCCTGCCAGCTTCAAATTTCAAAATGAAAAAAAAAAAAAACAAATTTGCGCCAAAACAGCAGAAGGAGAACCACAATATCAGAAATCCCATCATGCTTTGCACAGCATTTGGGAAAAATGCTCGGGCAGTTTTCTTCTGTGCAGCTAAAAATGAGATTTGGGTAAGAAAAGCAAAGCTCTGATGCTGTGAAACTATTAAAGAAACACCAAGCCTTTTCAGTGCTGCTGAGTAGATTTTGAGTCTGGAGGTTCACTTTAACTAGACTAATTGGTCAAATACACATCTGTGAGCCCTTGAGAGGCATGGGAAGCACTCGTGTCCCAAGATGGGTGGCTCAACACTGCACATGCACGAGCGCGCTTACGTTTGCTTTCGCAGTACGGAGCCGCCTGTCTTTGGAAGCACTTGGGTACACGAGTGCTTCCGAAGCCATCCAAGGTGGTAAATTAAACAAGGTTAATGGCACTGAAATGAGGGGTACAAGAAAGGACAAGGAATGCTCTATAGGATCCAGAGCATTCTCTGTCAATGGGTGAGTATCTAACTTTTTTTTTTTGGGGGGGGGGGGGGGTCTTACACTCACTTTAAGGATACATATGTCCAAGAATAACACATAGCAGTTCTGATTCTGTACTGCAGGGTGTGCAATAGCTGAAATTCCACTTAGCCTAAGTGGCCAGGGAAAGGATGCATGCCCTCCACCATAAACGGACCTACTAAAACTCTTAAGATATTCCCCATGTCTCTAGTTGCTATGACATTAGCAGCACAGAACCCCACTTGAAGATTTCTGCTGGTCACTATTCAAAATCTAAAAATGTGTCTTTTAGAAATCAGTGCACCTGACTTCCCATGGATTTCCTTTCTGTGAGCACATCCATAGCTTCTCACAGGCCTCTAGAGAAGCTTCAGGGGCTACATTTTCCTGTCAAAGAAGTGTCAAAGGTCATGACCTCTGAAAAACCTTTAGTCATTCCTCCAAGGAAAAAGTCAACCATCAGCAGTCTAGTTGAAAATATAAACACAGTGGAAATGCATAAAGAGTTGAATTTAATGATAAGCAATACCTAGAAACATTATTAACAGCCAAGTTAATCATCGTTAAAATGTGCATTACTGATTTTGCTTATGTAAATGTGAATGTACTCCTTTTTTCCTAGTCCTCTTTTAATTCATTGCCTTTTGTGCTTGCTTTAACAACATAAGTGATTACTTACTGATAAAAGAGGTAAGGCCAGAGCATCCCTATAGCTTTAAGCTAATACCTACCTCCAGCCACTTGCCACTTCCTTCGTCTACCCTCCGATTGATTATCAAGCAACACAGTAAACTGTTCTAATGCCTGGTACACACCATGTGATTTCCCTTCGATTAGATGGGTCAAATCGATTATTTACGACAGGTCCGATCTGATTATCAATCATTTTTCTGATCAATTTGATATACCACTGATCGGAAAATCGATCAGAAATCAGATCGGACCTGTTGGAAATAATAAAATCGACCTATTTATCTGACGGGAAATTGCATGGTGTACCAGGCATTAGCACCTGATGTTCGGGAAAGATTTGACAGTAGCGTGAGTGCCTCGGGGTTGCCTTTGTAACTTGCACCAGAAAGTATGATATTTGTTTAGCACTTCACCGGCTGGCTTGACTGGGAAGTCTTGTTTTACTGCAGTGTAGTAAAAATAAGCTGCATCCAAAGAGAGAGAAGAGAGGGATACAGACTGTCATCAAGTGTGGACACTCTTCTTTTGTAACATTAGGAACTTCTTTACTGCAATAGTGAAGTGTTGGTTTTTTTAGGCTTATAGACTCTACCTTTCAAATTAGCAGTTCGAGCGCTAGAAACTTTTATTCATAATATTTCTAAATATTTGTAGTGCTAAACACCAGTTACGTCATTAGGCAAAAAGATTTGGGGCAGAAGCCGACTGTGCCCTCATTGTATGCCCCCTCTTCCACCCCATGCATCACCTTCATGCAGACCCCAGAAAAAGACACTGAGCGACTGTGCAGCTGGAAAGGAGGTGGACAAACCTGATCCACGGTCCTGCATAACTCGGCTGCAAATGGAAAATTCTGTGGTTGCATATCGATAATCCACACAACTAGGTCAGGACAGGTATGTTTCCTTCTGGCCTATCAAAATGATATCACTTCCATGACAAAGGCAAGGGGACCAAAACCATGGAGAGCCTCCTGGAGCAGCGTGAGACATTGTGGGAGGTGAGAACAGTGCACAGAAGGATGCAAACAGACACAAAAGAAGGCACAGACTGGCACAAAGGGACAGAAGAAGAAGGCACACGGAATGGAAGGAGGCATAGAGGAGGGCAGAAGGAAGCACACTGCGGCACAGGTAGACCAAAGAAAACACAGGGGATGGAAGGAGGCAAAGAGGGAGATAAAAGGAGGCACAGAGGTGGACTGTAACGATCGGTGAAGCACAGAGAGGATCTGATTACCGGTGATCTGCAGTATCACTGGGAATACAGATATATACCAGATTATAAGTGATCTGCAGTCTCACCGATAATCCGATATACTAGCTAACCTCTGTTCACCTGAGTAGAGTGTAGTGTTTGGTGTAACAGTAACACTTTGAGGACTAGGCCTCAGTGCAGCAAGGAGTACTGCACAGATTCCTTCTGCAGACCTGAGCTCTCCAAGATGGGAGGAGTCAGACTGACAGTAGGAAGGATGTCTGGAAGTGACCCTCAGGAGGAAAGGTCGCTAACAGAGCAAGGAACCGCCTCTAACGGTAAGGTCGGTTCTCGAGGTCGGACAAGCCAGGTCGTACACACACGGACAGATAAAGTACAAGATCAGGAGGCAAAGGCGGAGTCTAAGTACAGGCAGGGTTCAGTAACGGGGTATCAGAAATATCGAGGTACAGAATCAGGAGGCTGAGGCGGAGTCTAGAAACGAGCCGGGGTTCGGCAACAGGGTATCCGAAATATCAAGGTACAAGATCAGAGTTCAGAAGGGTAGTCAAGGCAGGCAAAAGTCATAACAAATAATCACAATCAAACTGGTACTTTAAGCTATCAACAAAATCTAGCTAAGTGTAGGATTACAGCTCCAGCTGGTCCCGGCACACTTGCGGATCTGACTACGGATCTGGGTGCTTCCACATATGTGATCGCACGCCAGACAAAGAGCAAGTGAACAACCAGCAGTATATATACTCTAGGACCTTTCCAGGACCTCCCTAATTGCTGGTCCAATGAGAGCAGTGGAATTTGTCAGCTGACCCAGCTGGTCAGCCGACACCCTTCTAACTGCTATTTAAACTCTGCCTCTGTGCTCGCGCGTGTGTAAGTCTGAATCTTGGTGGACTATCAGTCCCAGCCACACCAGTACTGTCTTGCAATGTATCCAGTGAACTGAGTGCGGGAGCCGCCTCCGATGCGGATTCCGCCGCTCTGCCTAAGCGGCATGCGGCGTTTTTTCCGCGTTGTGACGCCATGCTGGACGCGGAAACAGCCGCCTCGCCTTGAGAGACAGCGGCTTTTCCGCGTTTCATCACATGGACAGAGATAGGCACTGAGTGGTAAAGTGGGATGGTAGGAGGCACTGAGGGGCCACAGGGGGTCAGAAGGAGGCACAGGATTACCGAAGGAAGCACAGAGGGGGCATAGAAGGACATGAGGAGGACCAAATGGGTCAGGAGGGGGCTCGGGGGACAGTGGAGGACACTGGAGACATAGAGGGGTACACTAGAGGCACAGGGGGAATTGGCACTGAAGAGACACAGGGGGACAGAGGTGACACAAAGGAGGACTCTGAAACCCCAGGAGGACACTAAATGCACAAAGAAGGCCCAGGGGTAGATGTGGCACAGGGGAGTCACAGGTGGGCAGGGGGACAGTGAAGGCTCAAAAAATTACACTCCAGGAAATTGGCCAAAAAAGTAATGGAATCCATTTTTTGGGACAAAGATGGTATTCTATTGGTGGACTACCTACCATAGCATTAGTATCACTGGACAGTATTGTGCTAACCTTCTGGACCAGCTGAAGGAGACTGGTCCAGCAGTTAAGATGCATTTAAGATGACAATGCACCTGCACACTTGGCCAAGGTTGTGTCTGCCAAACTGAACACCCTGGGTAAGCAACTGGTCCACCATCCCCCCTACTCACCTGACATGGCCCATTTGGACTATTATCTGTTACTAAACTTGAAAAAAAAAAACACCTGAAGGGGAAAATGTTTTGAGGACATTTCAGATGTCAAACATGTTGCTGAGAGTTTGAGGCCCAACCAAAGGTCTTTTATTTGGTCCTTAAAAGCTGCAAATACATTGTCCAAGTACGTCAATCTCAGGGGGAATGTGTTGAGTAAATGTGTTATTTCGTAACTCTGGTTCTCTTCTTTCTGGGCAAAGCCAGGAACTTATAAGCACGCCCTCATATTTATGCATAATAATTGAAAAGCCACCAGTCTCAAGGTGGCCACACACCACACAATTTTTTAAACTTCGTTTCAGTTCAAGGATTACAATCAATTTTTCTGATTTTGATCACAAAAATCTGACCACAAAAATCTGACCAATGTACCACAGGTGTTAAATTTTTCCCCAATTATGAAAAAAAAGATTTAAAACTCTAAGAAAATTGCTTGGGTGTATAGAATAAGAAATCGACAATCTACTCTACACCATTCAATTTTCATAAAAATTGATCAGAAAAATCTACCACTCTCGATCAACTTATATAGAAAAAAATGGGAAGTTTTCTTTCTTTTGTTTTTTTGGGAAATCCAATTATTTTTATCTGTTTGCCATAAAATCGGATCATTTAATGTATCGTGTGTGGCCCCCTTTAGTGTGCTGGATATCCTACTAAACTATTATTATTTAATCATTGTCACAAGATATTAACAAAACCACAAGAAACCAATAACAGCCTATAGGGTATCTCCAGTTTATTATGATGAATGGAACCTACAATTAGAGATAACGTCAGGTTTTCTTTTTTTGTTTTTCTTTTATAAAGGAGTCACCATTTTGTCTCAACTGATTCTTTGTTGGCTAGAAGTCTTGTGGGGAATTCAAACTTTTTTTCTCTTTAACAGGAATCATTACTACGGTAATACTGGTACTTACACACATACTATACTTAACATACAAAAGTAAGATACCATCACTAGTATATACTTAGCTTGGAGAACTCTGGGGCCAATTTATCAAGAAGGGTGCCAATAAAACTGGAGCAGAAGTGTAGCAGCTGACCAGAGCAACCAATGAGGACTCGTAAAAGTAGAAACCTTTATTGCTTGTTTCTGCAACTATTTTAGAATGGCTCCTTTTATTTTTGTGTGTGTCTTGATAAAGATGCGGTTCAACCGCCACACGTGGACCAACACATGCTGCATACCTGTTGCGTCCAGTGATTTCTGACCATACAAACCAAGAAGCGCTATTCGTGACCTTGAGACTATACAGTGTACTCCTATCTGTTTATTGCCTGAGGAAGCGGGAACATACCCGTAAAACGCATTGCACTGTTTGTTTTGGAGTATATTAATAAACCTGTTGTCGTAAAACTGACGGTACCTTGCCTGCTTTGGGGAGGGGAGTCGACCACCACCTCCTGAGGGATTTTAAGCCTTTTAGAACCTTTTATCCTGCTGGCGCCTCTGTTCTCTCTTACATTATCAATATCCACCCCTGGTGGAGGGGTTGATCCCCATTTTTCCTTATCTACAGAGAGTGACTTTTAATCCTGAGTGAGGACAGGTCTAATCTCCTCACCTGCCTATACAGTGGTTACCTAGGCGGTAACTCACTTTTGTGAGTATATACATTATATACTTTTCATTTCCAACCCCTTGTTTTGCATACTGCACTATATTGGGCTCTCCGCATTTCTTTTGTCTTTATCGATAAAAACCAAGTTAGCATTAAAGGTGCCAAAGAAACATATGGTACCTGAATTTGAGTGCACTTGAAGGACAAGTTTGCTATATGGCTAGTATGGTTGGCATGCCAATTTTGATTTTAAGAGCGGTATATGTGAGTCTGTTGCTGTCTGGAACTATGTGCAATAAAAATTAGCATTTTATGATCTTTACCCTTGGGCTCTCTAATTATCCTAATTTACTGATGTGCTAATTATTAGATGAGCTGGGGCATATTTTGAAGTTTGATATCTCGTAACTGTGTGTATTTTTTGTATTAAACTCATCAAATCTACTCTCTAATCAGTATGAATTAGCCATACATAGAAAAAGTTGTCAATTCATCCTAAGTAATAACAATTATAAAGAATGATTTTAGCACACTGCAGTTATTTTAGATACAACAAATTGCGCTCCCGTCATGGAATCATTCAAGTTATCTTTTAATGTTACATGACAAGTTAGGAGCTAAATGATTTTAGCCGTAGGCCAACAGCTAAGTAACATTGGATGTAGAAAAGTGCACTTAAGCCTTGTAGAGTCACACAGCGTGATGTCCTGTTATACTTAATCTGAGAATATCTTTTCTGAGTTTTTCCTTCTAACATTTCTTCGGCGAAAAAAGACACATTTGATAAAAAATGGGCATACGAAAGAAACATAACAAAAGTAAGGTTACTGGAAAAAAAAAGTCAGATAATTAAGTTTGAACAGAATAATGCTTATTCACGTTCTCTGACTAACCTTTGGTCTAAACAGATAAATGGATAAAACACAGTGTATGACATTGCTGGTAATAACAAATAGGCAAAGCTCAGAAAAGAAGCCATTAACGTTTTCATGTAAGTGCTAAGTAGAGTGGGTGGCTAAGCGATTGGTACTCTCCCTTTGCAGTTTAAGAGTCCCGATTCATATCTGCATCTTGACACCATTTCCATGAAGTTTGTATACTCTCAATGGTACCCCAGTTTCCACACAAACAGTATACAGTACTGGAGGGGAAAAAACACAAAGACAACGGGAGCCCAAATGGTGCAGTATGTCTCAATAAATAGGTGTTCAAAAAAACTTCTGAAAAAGGGGTACTCACAAAGGTGGGTTGCAAACGGGGCAACCGACGGCTTCAAGCAAGTGGAGTGTTTAAACCTGACTCCACTCAGGTATACCAGCAATCCTGGGTCTGGTCGCTCTCTTAGCAAATAGATCCTGCGTACCTTGATTACCACAGGTGGTGGAATCCCACCTTGGTTCAGGTGCGTAAGGTTCCCCACCCAGGCAAGTGGGGGGGATATGGCACAGAAGTGGTAAAGAGGCGCCCAATTTCTATAAAATACTCTAAAATCAATAAAATAACAAAAATTAGGTGGCTTACCTCACAGACGACAACTTACTTTGATAAAGAAGTTTAATTGGAGATTTAGCACAGGCAACGCCTTTCGTGGGACCAAGCCCACTTCCTCAGGCCAAATAAAGTGCCGTTGTGGTCTAACAACCGCATTTGGGGCGCCTCAATCTCTAATTAAACTTCTTTATCAAAGTGAGTTGTCGTCAGTGAGGTAAGCTACCTCATTTTTTTCATTTTACTGATTTTAGAGTATTTTATAGAAATTGGGTGCCTCTTTACCACTTCTGTCCACACAAACAGAAACAACATCCTGTTTGGTTCATTGGTTCTCTAAGCCAGACTTGGAATGTAGGGGAGATCCAGTTACAGTTTGTGATGTGAATTTTTCCATGGAGTGTGTAAAACACTGCAGAAAATGTGTCAACACTATAAACATGTATAATCACAGTAACAAGTAGTGCATGAAAACTATAAAAAAAATGATTGTTACATACAGCCTACCTTTGCTGTTCCTATTCATCCTCACCAGCCCCGCCCATCAATTTGCCTATGTGATCTGCCACATGCCAAATCCGAGCACCTGGGAGACAACATAAAGTATGACATGCACGGCCTCTTCGACAAACAGTCGGCTCGGCATTCCTCATTACACCATACCTCCCAACACTTTGAGATAAGAAAGAGGAAACTAAAGCCTTGCCCCTGCCACATCTCTAACCGCGCCCCCATCACACCCTTAATCACACATACCATAAGGATTTCATAAGAAAAATATGTAATTTTATAATTTAAACCCCACTGGTCCTTTCTATCTTGGGTCATCTGCCTTCATTGTAACATTTGAAAGTAAGAAATACATACATTTAAAGGATGGGAATAAAGTTTAGAGTCAATTAAACAATTTTTTCTGTAGAAAAATACACATATTTACATAGATCTGTACATCAGTTCTAAAAGAGGGACTGTCCTTACAAAAGAGGGAAAGTTGGGAGCTATGTTACACCAGTAACTGTACTGTGTAGTGTACATGTACATAATGTACTTGCACCTTTGGAGCTCTGTTAATATGTTGTGATGATACCAGCAAGCAGCTAATTAATGCTGATTCTATTAACCATGACATTTATGACACAACCACACCTGTACTTGTTTTTTCTAGTTAGTGTCAGACTTTTTGTGGCATTCCTGTTGTCGTCTGAAAACTAGCAATAACATTTATATATTTATAATGCAAAACTCAGTTTTTGCAGATGAGAAAAAAATTGTTTTGCTTTATATACACCATTTGCATGGAGTTGGTATTTTTCCCCTGTTAGTATGGGTTTCCTCTGTGGCAAGAAAAAAAAATATATTTACCCTCCCATAATTTCCCTTACCTGTTTTACCTCCATGGCATCATTTAATATGGTGTAGGTCCACCTTCTGCGGCAATTACAGCCTCAATTCTCCGAGGTATTGATTCATACAAATTGTGAATGGTTTCCAAAGGAATTTTAGCCCATTCTTCAGTTAAAACACCCTCCAGTTCTTTTAGAGACGATGGTGGCGGAAATTGACTTCTTACTTGAATCTCTAATAACGACCATAAATGCTCAATAATGTTGAGGTTTGGGGATTGTGGTGGCTAGATGAGACACGCAACTTCATTAGAATGTTCCTCGTGCCATTCTTTAACAATTGTAGCTGTATGGATTGGGGCATTATCATCTTGAAAGATGGCATTCCCCTCCGGAAACAGTTCTTCTTAAACCATAGGATGGTCTCGGCTGTTAATTCTTCCATGAAAGGATATCATTGGCCCAGCGGATTTCCAAGAAATAGCACCCCAGATCATTACAGAACCCCCGCCATGTTTTACGGTTGGGAGAAGGCAGTCTGGATGAAATGCTTCTTTCGGCTGTCTCCACTCGGCCAGAGGTCAGAAATAAGGTAAACGATGATTCGTCAGAGAAAATCACATTTTTTTCACTGTTCGAGGGACCAATTCTGGTGGTTTCTACACCACTCTAAATGCTTTGAAACATTTGTCTTTGAGAGCAGATGTTTTCTAATTGCAGTTCTTCCGTGGAATCCAGATTTGTGCAGCTCCCGACGAAACAGTTTTTGTGGAAACTGGGTTCTGTAGGTGTTCATTCAGCTCTGCAGTGATTTTAGGAGCCGTGATCTTGCAAGCTTTTCTAACAATTCGATTTAGAGTCCGACGGTCTCTCTCAGACAACTTCGACTTTCGGCCACAACTGTGCTTTGCTAAGGACATTTTTCCTTCTCTTTAAAAGGCAGTCATTACTTTTGAAATGCCAAGCATTCGGGCAGTTTCTGTTACAGTAGCGCCTGCCATACGAGCACCAACAATTTGGCCTCTTTGAAAGTATGAGAGATCTGCCATTTTTATAAATTATAACCAACTTTGGTTTAAATATCTTTAAAAAACAATTATTTAAATTAACCACTTTACCTCCCTTGCTATGCTTATCTACTCCCCACAAAACTTTACTTGAAGCTCAGGGGAGTAGATAGCCGTACTTGTGGTTAACAGTGTTCTGTATGCCCAATAAGCTATCTGATTATGTATATAGGGTATCATTTTAACCATGACAAGTGAGAGAATAGATTTTGTGTTGTTTGACAACTGAGGGCTAAGTCATGTGATTTTTTTTTACCGGAAAACTGAATGAAAAGCAATAAAACTGTTATTTTCATGTACTCTATACCCCTAAATAAATACTTGTAAAAAAAAAAACAAAAGTGACAGCATTGAAAAGAGAATACATAGTTACCCTAGGGACTTAGCTTTTAAAATATGTATGCCATGAGAGTGTATTACTGTTAATGATGAAGATAAGGGCTTTTAATTACTGATAGAGTACAATGAGAAAACAAAAAACACAAACCAGAAACTAATATATTATCGCCATACATTGTACTAGGAACATTATTTAAATGTTGAGATAACCAGGACAAATTAGCAAATACAATGTGTGGGTTTTACCTATGGTAACATTGTTTATTTGAAAACTATAGTGCATGGAAATGGAGAAATAGTGTATTTTTTCTTTTTTTTTCTCTCATTTTTCCATTTAAAATGCAAAGATAATAGCATAATTACTAAAAGCAAATATCACCCTCACAAAGCATAATTTGTGGCAAAAAAACAAGATATAGATCATTTACATCTTATGAGTAGCAATAAAGTTATTGGTGAATGAATGGGAGGAGCGCTGAAATGTGAAAATTGCTCTGGTTTTTAAGCAAAAAACCCTGTGGTGCTGAAGTGGTTAAACATATCAAATAACAAAAATAATACACAAAAAAATTAACATATGTCAAGTTTTGATTGCATAAAACATGTTAAAAGATTATGATGCCAAAATGTTAGGTGTTTCCATTATTTTGTCAAACCCCTGTAGGTCACGCTGAAAACAAAACTAAAGCGCATATTTGTATGGACGTGCTAGTAGAGAACTCTTTTTTGCTTACATGGTCGGATGATAAACAGCAGGGTCTTGTTTCTAATGAGCTGGCTTTTTCAATATGCAACATTTAGATACCAGCATTAATATCATTTAGTTTTAAGCACTTTGGGACAGATATAGTAAGAAAGGTACAAAAAAAAAAACTTTAGCAGAAGCATAAAGCAAGCCTGAAGCAAAAATAAACTTATGATATCATGAATCGTATGTGTAGTCGCATATTGTTTTCCAGTGCAGGAAGAGTTAAAAAAACTTCAGTTGTTCTATATGCAAAAGAGCTTTTATGAGGTCTTTCACCCACTGCTTCGAATACAGTCCTGTTTTCTAAAGCACTCAAACAGCCAAGAAACAGTGAGAGACAGATTGAGATAAGGTTTTACTGCAGGAAAGATCAAAGGGTCATTATTTCTGCTTTGTTTTATAGTTTAAAAGACAGAGTTTTCTCCCAGGTGATATTTTTAAACTTCTAAATAAAATGCCTTTTAAGCCACCAGAAGGCAAAAAAATACTCAAAATAATTTTGATACTACTTTTTCACTTACTTTTTGGTACTTTTTTAGTTGAAAAGTGCTGGAAAAATTATTTTAAATTGAAGATGAAAAATTATCTCCTAGGAGAAAACTCGGGTGAAAATGTTAATTGCATATGGGCCCGAGGGCCTTAGACAATTCACTATTTCACCTGAGGTGATATTTTCACAACTTGTAAATAAAATGCCTTTTACACCCCAGCAAGAAAATAAAACGCTCAAAATAATTTTGACAGTACTATTGCACATACGTTTCAGTACTTTTTCAATTGCAAAGTGCTAAAAAGTTCATTTAAATTAGAGATGAAAAATTAGGAGAAAAGTCAGGAGAAAAGTGAATTGCATATGGGCCAGAGTGTGCTTTTAAAACTGCAACAGTGACAGAAGGATGCAGTGTTATAAAAAAAAAGTATATAACTGAAAATAAAAATATGAGACTCATCTTTGCTAGTAATGCTCTTATTCCTTATGTGTACTACACATACAATTCATTATATCATACTTTTTTTTTTTTTTGCTTTAGGTTTGGTGTCCAGAGCATCCAATAAGAATCCTTACTTCCTATAACAGCTGAAACCGGACTGGTTCTTCTGGGCAACTATTGTGCATGCTCTGTTTTAGAGTGGGCTGTAATCAGCTTTAATGGTGATAGACTAACAGCCCGAACTGAGAAAATAGCATGTAATCTGCATTTATAGGCATGATAAGTACCTTGAAAGGGAACCCGAGGTAAGAGGAACATGGAAGCTGACATTTATTTCCTTTTAAACAATGCACTGCACATTGCTTGGCTTTCCCGCTGCGTTTTCTCCTAGTGATACAGTGGGATGTGAAAGTTTGGGCAACCTTGTTAATCGTCATGATTTTCCTGTATAAATCGTTGGTTGTTATGATATTAAAAGAGGAGGGAACAAATGAAATTAAAAGAGTAGGGAACATTACAATTGACCCCCTTAAATACTCTTTCTCTTAACCAGTTCACCCCCAAGGGTTTTTATCCTAACGGACCAGAGCAATTTTCAGTTGTCAGTGCTCCTCCCTTTTATTCCCTAATAACTTTATTACTACTTATCACAAGAAAATGATCTATACCTCGTTTTTTTCGCCACCAATTAGGCTTTCTGTGGATAGTACATTTTGCTAAGAATTTTTTTATTCTAAATGCGTTTTAATGAGAAAAACTGAAAAATAAGAAAAAAAATCATTATTTCTCAGCTTTCAGCCATTATAGTTTTAAAATTAAACATTCTCCTGTGGATAAAACAAACACGTTTTATTTGCCCAGTGGTCCCAATTATTAAACCGTTTAAATTATGTCCCTATCACAATGTATGGCGACAGTATATTATTTTGAAATATAAGTGTTATTTTTCTGTTCAGTTTTTTTTTTTGTTCTGCCCATAATTACAAGCCCCTATGTAATAAATTAAAATTAATTTTCCTCCATAAAATATAGAATAAAAAAGCTGAGTCCCTAAGGCAACTATTTATTTATTTTTTTTAAGCTGATTTTTTTTTGTACAAGTGTTTTTTTTGGGGGGGGGGGGGGGGGGGGGTTGGAAGTGTAATTTTATTAATGATGTGTATGTACTGGAAAATGTATGTATTTTGTAGGTGTAATATACTTTTTGGCCACAAGATGGCGCTAGTGAACACTCATTATAGGAAGTGTTCACTTTTTTTTTTTTTTTACGCTTTATTTAATTGTTACATTTCCTGTTTTTGTGAATGGACGTAGCCGCTGTTTGCGGTCACGTCCATTCACTCCAGGCACTGCGATTGGGTAGAGGACTGTTTGGTCTTCTTCCCCAATCACCCAGCACGGGATCCCGACGGAAACAGCGGCGGCAGCGGCGCGCACACGGCGGTAGCAGCGGCGGGAATGCGCGACGTATTAAAACGTCATGTTGCCGTTAATAGTGCTAAGCATGACGTTTTAATACGATACAATGTCGGTAAATGGTTAATTGTATTCACCTGTGTATGTAGGTCAGGGGTCACTGAGCTTACCAATTTGAGTTCCAGTAATGCGTTCTAAAGGTTCTGGAATCAATAAGATGACAACAGTGCCCAAATTTATGCACCTGCTTTTTTTTTTTAAACAATTATTGCACACTTTCTGTAAATCCAATAAAAAAATAAATAAACTTCATTTCACGTCTCAAATATCACTGTGTGTGTCTCCTAAAATATATATTTAACTGACATTTTTTATCGTAACAACCAACGATTTATACAGGAAAATCATGAGGATTAACAAGGTTGCCCAAACGTTCGCATCCCACTGTATTTTCACACCTGGTCATAAAATAGGGTTGAAACCACCAGCAAACAAGCATATACTCAAAATAAATTTGATGGTAGTTTTTCAGTGACTTTTGGTTACTTTTTCAATTGTAAAATGCTGAAAAGTTGTTTTAAAATTATCTCCAGGAGATAATTTAGGTGAAAAGGTTAATTGCATAGGGGCCTTTCTTTCTTTCTCTATTTATATAAAGTATATAGAGCCCCTTTTCTTTCCCTCCCTCTCTACTTCCTTCTATGTTTTACATATATATTCTTCTTTCTCAGTTACTAGGCTTCTGCATAGCCTCTGTATAGCCTTGTAACTTTATTATTCTTACATCATCTTATTTTCTTGTTAATAACTTCATTTCACATATTTTCATTCTCTTTCCTTTTTTTTGTGACTAACTAACCTCATTTCTATTCCTTCCACTCCATTCTGACTGGTGCAGCATTACTTTACATAATCCTGCCCGTTGTTCTGACTGGATATGACTAATGGATTGCATTTTTTACAACTTGATGGACAAGCAGTTGCAGTTTGTATGCAGCTTGAAATTGGACCAATCAAATGCAGTTGCTGCTGATTTTGATTCAATCTGCATACAAATTTTAACAAAGTTTGCATTAACGTGTATCTAAGACAAGCACTACTGCTTGATTTATACATAGACTTTAATTCATCAAACGCTGTTCGATAACAAAAAGCAAGTCGTTAAAATACCGCATTCTGTATTTTAGACTTGTGTGTGCTAATTTATCAATATTTTCACATGTGTGGTAGATGTTCGGTAAGTTACCGAAGTGTCTCTGTGTTGTTACGCTGTTCCCTGTGGTCAGGGCATTTCAAAATATAAAAGAGGCATCCCCAACATCCTTTTAGAAGTGAATGTTATACTGCTGCTGCTTGCTCGTATACTGTTCCATTAGTCTTAACATGCTATTTACTTGCCACAGCTTAGATGAACTGCCAAGAAACATTACACATGCCCTGCTTAGGTGATTTCCCCCAGCAGCTCCCACTAGCATCTATGCATGTTCAATCAGGCACTCAAAGGGTTACACTACTGAAGGGTGCCTGGAAAACATCTTTTGTCATTTTCTCTCAGCTTGCTTGCTTGGGTGGTCTAAAAGCTTGTTCCACCCGAGAAGCCTGTGCAACCTATCAGCGGCATTTGCCGGAGACAAGGGCTCTTTATATTTGCTTCTTGCTCCTGTCAATCATGGGGACATTATTATTATTATTATTTATTGTATTTATAAAGCGCCAACATATTACACATATTACGGGACATCCACACAGAAGGTATTTGAAGCTGGTTACTGGCAGAGGAGAGCTTGAGGTAATCACCGAATGGGTTACTGAATGCTGTAACATTGATGAACTGACATTTACTGACATGTGTTGAGGTATTTACAGCACAAGTCAGTAATTTATCTCACTGCTCGGTAATTTGATCTTTTCATGCGGTAACAGCTTTGATGAATTGCCATTTTCCTAAGTGCTCGGTAAAGTCAGCTATTTTCAGCATTACCAAATGCGGTAATGCTTGATGAATTGAAGCCTTACTTGGGGTTTCCAACAGCCCTATCAGGACCATCTGCTCCATCACCTTCCTCCCTGGGATAAAGGGGAAAGAGGCACCCAAAGAAGATAAAATATGTTAAAAACAAATAAAATTTAAAAAAAGTGAGGTGGCTTACCTCAATGAAGACAAATTCACATATTAATAGAATTTTATTGCACTGGCAACACATTTCGTGGGTACATACCCACTTCCTCAGGCCAAATAGCAGTGCCTAATAGTGCTTGTAGCCACAAATAAGGCGCCTCAGAGAGGCGACCAATTTAGGTCATTTGAGGTTTGCTTTTTATCAAGAGTGCGACCATCACCAGCTCAGTCTGGTCAGCTGAGTGGAGTCGAGGTTATACATCTCCACCTTCTTCTAGTGGTCGGTTGCCCTTCTGCAATCCACCCTTGTGAGTATAATCCATCCACATATTTTACAGACTTCTGGTACTGTTACATACTGAACCATTTGGGCTCCTGTTGTCTCTGTGTTTTTTTTCTGCAGGGTGAAATTGTTATTATCCCTACTTTTTGTCCGTTCTCCTAAAAATGACTTTTTAAGATATTCCATAGTTGTATTTTATGTTTAAATCTACTTTTTAAGTTTTAACTGTTTTACTGTTTTTGCTCAATGACACATTCATTGAAGTATGCCAGAGCTAAAATCTATGAACTATTGACCCTTTTTATCTCTTTCCTGCTCTCAGACGCCATTCTCTACTAGGAAAGTGTTTTATAGTTGGAATTTCTTTTCGGTGAGGGTCACACTTTAGTCATTTCCTACCTGAGTCAGGACGGAGTCAGCCACTTACATACCTGATATTTGACTCTTTCAGGCAGAGAAAGAAAAAAAGGAACACAGGATAATTATTTGTGTGCTAGGCACTGTACATACCCATGTCTATCTCATCATGTCACCTCGGGTATCCTTTAGGGCTGGTTCAGACGGACGTTTGGAGGCGTTGCGTTTGCTGGCGTCGCGTTCAGCAGCGTTCGTGTGCGTTTGGATGCGGTCGCGTTTTTTCTTCCCCTAGGGGGACATTAGCCGTCGCGGTTAACCTCCCCTGGAAGCTACATGTAGCTTCCAGGGGCTCCTTGAACGCCAGGGAAAATCGGGACCCAAACGCCGCGTTTGTGTAAACGCGCTTGAAAGCTTGGTACAAACGCTCCCATTCACTTGAATGGGAGCGTTTAACACCAAGCCCTGAACGCTGGCTGTAAACGCTCTGCAAGCGTCCGTCTGAACCAGCCCTTAAGCAGAAAGCTGAGAGTTTATGGGCAATCTGAACTATCACACAGAAAGCCATGTTACCATGATTGAACTGCCAGTTCAGAAAATGTTTCCCTGACTGCAAGTTGAAATGTAAAGACAATTTTTTTATAACATTGATTTACAAAAAACTTGTACGGCATTCATCTGTTTATGGCAATTTGGTAACAAAAGTGGAATTTTTCCTCAACTCTGCACCTCCATGCTACAGCCTGTGGCTACACAGTGAAATACATTACAGCTTAACATCCCAAGTAAGGGTGTACAAAAACTCACTGCTGCATGAATCAGGGTGTAGCAGCCAATGGAATCTTAGTCCAGTTCTGCCAAAATTAATCTAATATACTGTTACATATATATTAAACTTCAATGGAAAAGTTACTTTGAAGAAAATTGTAAAATGTAAATTAACATCTGCTAAAGTTCTTTAATTCTTCAGTAGGCTATGCTATGCCAGTCATTATAGCAACATAAAATATTAAACTGCTACACATAGTAGTTTTGTTATACTGGCTTTGACCTCATCAAGTGACATTTGCTTGAAGTATTTTTAACAGGAAAAGACAATCAATAATTTCCGAGGCTACAGAAGCCAAATTAATCAAATATTCCTCTGGTAAGACGAACATAAAATCCTCAATTAAGCATCAGGAATCATTCATCATGTAAGTTAGATGCTGCTTTATTATCCCTTAAAATACTGATTCTTGAATGAACGTACTGTTGACCTGTGACATTTAAAGTGGGATTTAGAAACAGACTAGTATTTCTCAGGCCAAAGGAAAGCTAGAGACATGGACAATGGAGGAGCAGCTCCAGCTTCTCATGTGTTCTTCTGAGAGGGAAGGGGGGGGGGGGGGTTGGATTTGTGACTCCAATAGTGCACTGGAGTTTGGCTACATTGTAGGTAGGTTTAGTTAGGGCCGGTTCACACTTGCGGTTTTGCAAAAACCGCACCGGATGTCCGGACCGCACCGGAGCCGGATCGGACCTGAACCGTACGGTTCCTGTCCGGATCCGGTCCGGTTGCATACGGTTTCCGTGCGGTATGAACACGGTTGCGGTCCGGATCCGGATTCTTAAAGAGTAACAACCTGTATAAAAACAAAAAAAAATGTTGGGGTCTGGGAGGTCAGCAGAAGGTGGACCTGTGGAATCAGGCCCTCTGCTGTTTAGCACTCACCTCCACCTCCGACATGCTGCCAACATCTCCGGATCCGGATCCAGCTGTGCTGCTCCACTCCAAAATGCTTGCCCATGTGTCCCCAGCCAATATCGCCGCAAAAATCCGCATAGGAAGTGGGGTAGAACATCCGGATTTTTTGCCAGTGTGTTGTGCGCTCTCCGGTTCTCATTGGTTTCCATTGGCCGGATGGTGCAGTCCGGCTCCGCCCCGGATACGGCTGCCGGAGGAGCCGGACCAAAAAATAGCGCATGTTGGAACGGACACCGGAGTCCGGATCCGGTCCGGCTCCGGTCCGGACGAAACGGACACATGTGAACCCTGGCATAGACTTACATTGCTATGCCGTGCATCCGTTTCGTCCGGCCAGCATGCGGTGCGGCTCCGGCACGGCTATTCCGGATAGCCACCGCTAATGTGAACCGGGCCTTAGCGGGAAAGTTAGAAATAGGTGAGGGTGGTTAGTGTTAGTAGTGGCAGGTTAATGTTAGCAGTAGGTTGGGTGGTGGTGTTAGGAGTCAATAGGGGGAGGTTAGTAATAAGAATAGTTGGGGAGAGTGTTAGGAGTGGGTGGGGGGAGATTAGTGTTAGGATTAGATGAGGGGTGGTCAATGTTAAGAGTAGATGGTGAGAAGTTAGTGTTAAGAATAGGTGGGAGTGCTTAGTGTTAAGGCCCATACACACGTCGGATTTTAGCGAACGACCCGTCGTTTGAACGTTCCGTCGTTCGGACGTTTCCGCGTCAAATCCGACGTGTGTACAGACTATCGTTCGGGTGATAAGACTGGTTACCAGCGATCCGCCCCCTAAATTTTAGAATTTAGATTAGTGTTAGCACATAATTTGCATCTGATTTGTATTCAAGGTGTGTATTTAGCCCCAAGGGGCTGGGCATATCTCTGGAGCTTTCACTTCACTTGCAGCCTGTGAGCGCTGCCCATTGCTTGCTGTCTTTTGAACAAATGTGTATCCCATTTATGGCTAGCTGCACCAGGTAAGGATTATGATTTTAATTTTAGACTAGCTAGGGTTCACTGTTGGATATGTTTCACTGCTGAATATGCTTCACTGTTACATTAGTTTGGGGTTTTAACCCTTTTTTTTTTCTTTTTTGGACAATTTTCATTGTTTGAACATGCTTCACTTTTTGATATGTTTCTCTGCTAGATTAGTTGGTAGTTTCTCTCCTGTTGGGGCACGTCACCGCCGTAGGAGAGTCTATTAGGGATAATTTGTGCACAACTTATGCTGAAGCTAACACCCCCTTTACTGTACCTGTTTTGAATGCAAGGTGTGTAACCTGCCCGTTAGTCGAGCTTTGCATACTTGTGCAGGTAGTCAATTCAGGTGCAGCGTCTGTTTGGAAGCGCTGCCATTTCCTCCTGAGGTAGTCAAATATGACAGGTTCTGGACTACACAATTTCCTCATGAGGATTATCTGAAGTTCTTTTATTTAAAGGGAACCTGAAGAGAGAAGAATATGGCCATATTTATTTCCTTTTAAAATATTACCAGCTGCTTGGCAACCCTGCTGGTCTATTTGGCTGAAGAAGTGTCTGCATCACACCAGAAACAAGCATGCAGCTAATCTTGTCAGATTTTACAGAAATGTCAGAAACACCTGATCTGCTGCATGCTTGTTCAGGGTCTATGGCTAAAAGTATTAGAGGCAGAGGATCAGCAGGAAATCCAGGCAACTGGTATTGCAACTGGTATTGCTCTAAATCCGTTTTAAAAGAGCACCCCTTCGACTGAACCATGGCATTAGTGAGAGCTAGATCAGCACATGATTGCAAGCAGAGCTGGGAGGAGTAGGTGCATAGGTCGTGCCTCCAGATAAGGAGCTTTCAATGGAGGAGAAGTAACAGAATCCACACACCGACCACAGACAGCAGTTCAAGTCACCTTTAATTCATTCCCAGCATCCCGAAAGTACATACAGTGTAAATGGCCTGACAGCCATTTTGCAGGTGAATACTTGCTTCGTCAGAGGCAAGAGATAGTTACTAACTATCTCTTGCCTCGGACGAAGCAGGTATTAAACTGTATGTACTGTCGGGCTGATGGGAATGAATTAAAGGTTAAACTGCTGTCTGTGGTGAAGGCCCGGATTCTGTTACTTCTCATCCACCTCTTGGACGGAAGTGGCATAGCCCAATTCTCAGAATAATGTGCATGCAAGATGACAGGCTTGCTAGGATCTTTGTAAAGCTCCTGTCCACTGAGTGCTTTTGTTACATATAAAGAAAATACTGAGAATACCTCAAGAGGAGATGGATTTGTCAAAACATATTTTTAGCTATTGTACACCAACATTGGAAGAAAGTCATTTACTTTACTATGGGACAAATGTACATTTTAGATGTGTGATAGTTATCATTCATCACATCAGAATAGATGTATATAGCTGTGTTGCAAATTACAAGATTTGTCTAGGGCGAAAACTCATTCTTGAGGGTTGTAGATCAGTTTGTAAGTTTGTGGTAAATGGAGATTTGTGAGTTATTTCCTCTGATATATACATGGTAGTATCCAGAAAATTAATTTAATTGGAAGAGTGACTGAATTGACGTTTAATTATGTGATGGAAATTGTTGAACTTTTTGAAGAATCAAAATGTCAACTTTAAAACAGAAGTAGGCCATGGTTTTTGTGTTACATTAACTAAGGTATTCCTCAGCACGTTTTACAACAAAAGATTTGCATATTGTGGTGCAAGCTGTGATCCCATTGCCACTCCCATCCACTCTAAATACAGATCTAGTCCAAAAGCAAAGAAATTGTGGGTAAGAATGAATGCTATCAGTCCAGCAACTAGCCCTGCAGGCACATCTAGATCCTAAATATATTTTAGATAGGCCGCCCACCATTACCAAGGAGGATGTAGGTGTACAGAGAATCAACATCTATAGTGGCAAGAATTGTTCCCCTAAGGCATTGGGCTGATATCAGCCCATTGGTTATAGTAGTGACCTGTAAAGGTGCGTACACACCTATGACTGATGTTCCCCGTTGCAAATTGGGACCCAAATGCTGGGTTGATGCTATAAAGACATGAAGTCGGCTGTATAGCTGACAATGTTGTTGCTATGCAGGTGCAAAGGAACGATGGGGAAGCGCAAACATGGCTTCTCACAGCTGGCAGGGGAGCAGCATGCATAATGGAATTGGCCATTACTCAGCCAAATTGATCCACCAGCTAGATTCCTTGCAGGGCGGTGGTCAGGGGCTATTGTACACATGCCTGATTATCGGCTGAGATGGTTGTTTTTGGTCACCTCAGCCAACTTTAATCATGCGTGTGTATAAAGCTTAAGTAACTAGGGGGTTGATTCACTAAACAGTCCTATTGAATAGCGCTATAGCGCTACATGAATTACACGCTTCATTTGTGCGCGTAAAACTTTCCGCTTGGTAAAACTGATAGGGTGCATTAATTTGAGGGTGTAGAAGTTTACGCGCATAAAGTTAACATTTGTCAGCTTTTTGCCTATATAAGCTTTGCTCAACAGCACTTGGTTCAGAATAGTTTTTCATGTTTTTTTTAAGTAGTAATTAAATTGTGTTGGTCATATGACAATGCCAAGCAACCATAACTTTTATTAATTGTGTATCACTGTATGCATTGTAACATGTGGATACTGTGTAGTGTGACTTGTGTAGGGTGCTGTGTAATGTGTGTGCACTGTGAAGCTGCAGCACACTGCTGGGGACACTGTGAAGCTGCAGCACACTGTTGGGGACACTGTGAAGCTGGGACACAGTGTGTGCTGGAGCTGACATAGAGGTAAAGGGGACAATAGGCCTAGGGCCCCTGAGCTCTGCAGGGGCACCTGCACTGCTGGACCCCAAGTTGCCTCTCCCTCCTCCTGCACCCCAGGTTCCCCCCATAGGACACATGTATTTACATGGTGTTGTTGGCCCCTTATAGATGCTCGAATGTGTTTGATCCCATAAATTAGAAATTATGACATTTAAAAAGTATGAATAGTCCTGGACAAATGTTTATATTTTTTTTTTTATATTTTTGTTTAAATTTTCCTGCAGTGATGGAACCGTTTGAGGTGTGGCTGGATGAGTGCATGTTAGGTAATGAATGCTAACTTTGATATTTTTTTTAAAGCATACACTATTAAACTACACACTATTTAAATTAATAACACATAATTTTGTATGCGCCTAACTCTTTAACGGCGCAAAGTATTACGCGCATTGAAAACATCACCGCTCTTGATTATTGTAACGATTGTGGAATTCTCTCCGTGGTCAGTGCACAGGACATGCGCTGACACTGCGGAAATCCTCCACAAGCGTATAATCTGAGAGAACCCAGCAAAAGGTGAAACGCACCTGTAGAGGGAAATTCCTGTTGGTAGATAGAGCTTTCGAGTGCAGAGGAAGAGATCCTCTGCCCTGCCACAGATGCCAGATAGGAATTTACGAAGGGAAGCAACGCAGGGCAAGATAGCCCTTAAAGAGAGAGAGTAAAGCGACAGAGTGTATGTGTGTCCACCAATCTAGTCGCCACCCAGCGACGATGAACACACAACCATGAAGATCAGGTGAGAAGGCAATCGCAAGAGATGGCGATTGCTAACAGCGACACAAGACAGAATAAGCACAGAGGAGGAATGTATGTATGTCCACCAATCTCGTCGCCAACTTGCGACGGTGAACACACAACAGAGGAAACCAAGTGAGAACGCAATTGCAAGAGAAGCGATTGCGAATGAGAATGAGCACAGGGACAGAATGTATGTGTGTGCACCAATCTAGTCGCCAACGGTGCACACACAACAGCAGAAACAAAGTAGGAACACAATCGCGAGAGAGGCGATTGCCAGAGGTGACACAAGACTTAAGCAAGACAGAGTACTGCACTGGGAGAACAAGAATTGGCCTTACAAAACCGCACCACACAATATGTAGAAAAGTACAAATTAGCCTTTATTGAACCATACAATTCATAAAACCATAAAAACAGGAGCACAATATAAATAATGAGGCCCTCAGTAAACAATATTGTCAATCATGAACATGTGAATACAGATAAATGTAATGAACTGTACCGCAATCTACACCGGCAACCTATACATGAAAGAGTGCAGAAAGAAACCAGATTGCACCAAAAGTACAGCTGAACACCCCGTAAGGAATGAACAGACTATCCCCTGTGCCAAATCTATCTAGCAAATGGTGGGGAAAGCAAGAGGCTTGTGCCCAACGTGTGGAGGTACCGAATGGCGTGTGTGTGCTGGGAAGAGGAGCTTCAGATGAAGCAATAAAAAACAGCGTGCCTGCGGGAGCCAAATATGACTCCCAAAGTGTGGAGAGTGTAGTGAGTAGGGCTGTGAGCCCAGAGTCACGGAATCCGTGTGGTGAAGTGCACGGAGAGAGAGCGCTTACCGGTGGAGCGGAACAGGAGGGCGCGTGTGCTGGAGTCGTCGCGATTCGCCGCAGAGAGCGGCTTCTTCTACACTTTGGGCGTTGGGCACAAGCCTCTTGCTTTCCCCACCATTTGCTAGATAGATTTGGCACAGGGGATAGTCTGTTCATTCCTTACGGGGTGTTCAGCTGTACTTTTGGTGCAATCTGGTTTCTTTTTTCACTCTTTCATGTATAGGTTGCCGGTGTAGATTGCGGTACAGTTCATTACATTTATCTGTATTCACATGTTCATGATTGACAATATTGTTTACTGAGGGCCTCATTATTTACAGGATCTTTTCAAAAAATTAACATATTGTGATAAAGTTCATTATTTTCTGTAATGTACTGATAAACATTAGACTTTCATATATTTTAGATTCATTACACACAACTGAAGTAGTTCAAAGCCTTTTATTCTTTTAATATTGATGATTTTGGCATACAGCTCATGAAAACCCAAAATTCCTATCTCAAAAAATTAGCATATCATGAAAAGGTTCTCTAAACGAGCTATTAACCTAATCATCTGAATCAACGAATTAACTCTAAACACCTGCAAAAAATTCCTGAGGCTTTTCTTCTCGTTGTGCAGCATTTTCTGCCACACTTTTTCCTTACCACAGACTTCCCACTGAGGTGCCTTGATACAGCACTCTGGGAACAGACTATTCGTTCAGAAATTTCTTTCTGTGTCTTACCCTCTTGCTTGAGGGTGTCAATGATGGCCTCTGGACAGCAGTCAGGTCGGCAGTCTTACCCATGATTGTGGTTTTGAGTAATGAACCAGGCTGGGAGTTTTAAAAGCCTCAGGAATCTTTTGTAGGTGTTTAGAGTTAATTCGTTGATTCAGATGATTAGGTTAATAGCTCATTTAGAGAACCTTTTCGTGATATGCTAATTTTTTGAGATAGGAATTTTAGGTTTTCATGAGCTGTATACCAATATCATCAATATTAAAACAATAAAAGGCTTTGAGCTACTTCAGTTGTGTGTAATGAATCTAAAATATATGAAAGTCTAATGTTTATCAGTACATTACAGAAAATAATGAACTTTATCACAATATGCTAATTTTTTTAGAAGATCCTGTATATTGTGCTCCTGTTTTTATGGTTTTATGAATTGTATGGTTCAATAAAGGCTAATTTGTACTTTTCTACATATTGTGTGGTGCGGTTTTGTAGGGCCAATTCTTGTTCTCCCAGTGCAGTATATTGATTTATTGGCCTTTCTGCACACATCATTAATAATAAGATTAGCATATCAATTGGCCTTGTTTACTCAATATGGTTGATGGTGCTCGTCCGTTTTTTTCTTGATTTCTTAAGCAAGACAGAGCACGAGAGTAGCAAAGGCACAGCAAACTACAATGAGAAGATAAAGAAAATAACAAACGCTAACTAAACGTGAACACCGCACTCATTCCCAACAGCGAACGCGTTTCCTGTGCGGTCTCCGCACGTTAAGCGCAACAGAGACAAGCACGCCACCCTAACTAACCAACGTCACACAAACCCGAAACAGAGAACGCGAACGTCTGCTTAACGGTTGCCCCACCGAGCCTACAGCAATCATTCATATCAGACAAGACAGAGAGAAGGAGCAGCCAGCAGCAACCATGGCTGGCCTACTGTGAGAAAACGCGTAAAAGCCGCCGCGAGTACTCAAGGTAAGGCGGCTGATTCCGCGTTCAACAAGGCGGCGGATTCCGCGTCCGACACGGCGGTTTGCACGCATAGGCCTACATCTGTCCGCATGGCGGAACGCGGAGAAACCGCCGCGTGCTTGGATAGCGGTGCGGCTGGTTCCGCGTCCTGCACAGCGGATACATTGCAAAACAGGTCTGGTGTGGCTGGGACTGATAGTCCACACAGGTTCAGAAGGACGCGCGCGCGCGCGTTGAGAGGCAGAGCTTTTATGACAGCCAGAAGGGTGTCAGCTGACCAAGCCGGTCAGCTGACAATTTAACCACTTCCTATTGGTCCAGCACTTAGGGGAGGCGCTGGAGAGCGCTAGGGTATATATACTAGGTACTGGTCATTTCTCTGGTGTCTGCCGTTGCGATTACTACATGGTAGCACTCAGACCTTTTGCTAAAATCTGTGTTATTATCATTCTGTTATACTTCAGACTAGTTCCAGGGTGTTGATGATCAAGGAACTCACACCCAAGTCTAGGGAACTGTATTACCACTCTGTTATATATCAGACTAGTTCCAGGGTGTTGATGATCACGGAGCTCACACCTAAAGAATAGGCATTGTTATTATTTGTTATGACTTCCTGCTTTCCTGACCACTCTCTTGATCTCTGAATTGGTACTTCGCTATATCTCTGTTGCCGAACTCTGCTTGTCCTTGGATTCCGATTCTGTCTCCTGTCTTTGTACCTGATCTGTCTGTCTATTGCCGACCTGGCCTGTCCGACCTTGAGAACTATTTCCCCCGTTGGGAGATATTTCACAGACCTGTCAGTGACACTTCACCCCTGGTGTCACTCACACTCTGGTCCTTCCCACTCTCAGCCTGGCTCCGCCCCTTGGGGAGCCTCAGGCCATTGGAAGGAATCTGTTCTTTAGGCAGTACCTCCTACTGCCTTGCACCCTCTGTACGGGTGCTCTCCTCAAAGTATTACTGTTGCACCAAACACTCAGATATTACTCAGGTGTCCAGAGGTTAGAGATATATCTGATTATCGGTGATACTGCAGATCATCTATAATCGTGTATATATCTGTATTCTCGGTGATACTGCAGATCACCGGTAATCAGACCCTCTCTGTGTTACACCGATCGTTACACCTACACTCCCAGACAGACAAACGAACAGAAACAGGAATAGGACAGATAAGATGCACCGTTCTTCCACCAGAGCGAGTGCGATCTGGGTTCAGGGACAGGATAGGAAAGAACCACTGCTCTTTCCGCCAGAGCGAGTGCGATCCGGGTTCAGGGACAGGATAGGAAAGATCCACTGCTCTTTCCGCCAGAGCGAGTGCGATCCGGGTACAGGGACAGGAACACAGATCAGAAGGATGCACAGCCGCTATCGCTAGGGGCTAGTGCGATCCAAGCAAGACAGGCAGATGAGATAGCCGGTAGCAACCGCTGCTCCAGCTATACTCCAAGAAAGCAGATCAGAAGGATCCACAACCGCTACCGCTAGAGGCTAGTGCGATCCAAGTAAGACAGATGAAACAGAAGGGGCTACCAGTAGCAACCGCTGCTCTGGTTAGCACCCCCAGACAGACGAGACGATTTCCTATCGACCACCGTTGACGACAGGACAACCACAGCAGAGAGGCAACATAGACAAAACAGATAAGCAAGCTAACTGCACTAGAGGAGCTGCCCAGTGCAGTCCCTAGAATTACTCTAAGATAACTATAACAATCCAACAGGGAAGGCTGACACTCCAGGAGTGTATTAACAAACCGTTATGACCAGCAAAGCCTTCAGGGAGCAGAAGGCTTTTATACTGCCAGCCCTCAAAGGAGACACAATAGAGAAAGTCCGTTCTACCTCTGATACCTTATGCAAGGTGCTGGATACCGGACAGCAGAACAGGAACACAGTGAAGATGTCCGCACACTCGCTGGTATGATCCAAGGGTTTTTATTTCAATCCAACTCGCAAATACAGAAAATTGGCTGACATGTTTCGGATAAGATCCTTACTCATAGCCTAAACACACTGACATCTTGGTGGAGCATATATACTATCAAGACCTGCCCCTAAGGGCGTATACTCCTACAACCATAGGAGAAAAGCCTTAACTCAAATTTAAAGGCACAGACCTGAGGTCTGGTAAAATATGTCCACCATGCAACTATACATAAAATAACAGGATGACAAAAATACAATGACACGAATAAAAGGGTACAAAAGTACAAAAGTACAAAATCACCAAAACAGTTAAAACGATATCAGTATATAAAATGAATATCCCACCTGGCATTTAAGCCCTTAGGTTCCCTAGTGCCCATCTGTAGAATCCAAAAAGCCTCTCTTATTCGTAGTTTTTTGTATGCGTCACCTCGTCTAAACGAAAGTGTAACCTTTTCAGTCCCTTGAAAGGTAAAACCCCTCATAATACCATCATGTTTCTCCCTGAAGTGTCTCGCCACATTGCTAATATTATCCGTCTTCCAGGAGGCCCCATTAAAATGCTCAGAAATTCTTTGCAATATGTCGGTTGCACTACTCGCTGTTTAAGGCAAAGAATTTCTGAGCCCTTTTATTCGTGTCATTGTATTTTTGTCATCCTGTTATTTTATGTATAGTTGCATGGTGGACATATTTTACCAGACCTCAGGTCTGTGCCTTTAAATTTGAGTTAAGGCTTTTCTCCTATGGCTGTAGGAGTATACGCCCTTAGAGGCAGGTCTTGATAGTATATATGCTCCACCAAGATGTCAGTGTGTTTAGGCTATGAGTAAGGATCTTATCCGAAACATGTCAGCCAATTTTCTGTATTTGCGAGTTGGATTGAAATAAAAACCCTTGGATCATACCAGCGAGTGTGCGGACATCTTCACTGTGTTCCTCAAAGGAGACAGCTGGGCAATTTGCATGTATGCAAATCCCTCAGCAAAGCAACTCTGAAAGTTGCAAGATGAAGCCAGGTCTCTTTTCCAGAGACCTGCATCTCTCAGACATAAGGAATGGTCAAACAGCTGTCTGCCTGTGCAGCCAGCTGAGCGGATCATTACAGTACCCCCCCCCCCCCCCCTCTAGAAATGGCTTCCAGACAGCTCTCAAAAGTGACACCAGCAAAAAACTCTGACTGAAGACTCATGAAGGTCGGGACAGCCCGACAAGGCCCAATTCCAGAGTCAGTCCACCTGAAACCGACCTCATCGGAAGCAGAAGCCACCGAAACATGCCCATCAGCACTACCAGTCTCAGCATAACACCCATCAGGACTGTGAACGCCAGAGAAGAAGCCATCGACACCCTCCAGACAATACCCACCACCTTCCAGGGAGCGTCCGAAAATACCAAACCTGTCACAATACCTGTTCGCAGTGTTTCTTTCAACACAAAAGCCACTGTTGATCCTATCTAGGGTACCAAGCAAAATTTCTCCCGGAATCTCCCAGAACCCTTTGAAGCTCCGCAGAGATCCCAAGAGGCCAGAACGCTCACCAGGCTCACATGGAGAACTACCAAGAACCCCTATGGAACCTATGATTATTCCGGATTCAGAATTACCAGGACACCCATCAAGATCAGGACTTTCAGGGATCACTTCTGGGCATGCAAGCAGGCAGGCAATATCAGAGCATTTCTCTACCGAGGAAGCATCTGAGCATGCTGGCAACCGAGGCACACCTGGGCTTTCTGGGTCACAGAGCACAGGAGAAACTTCAGGACATGTCGGAGAACTGCCTACCTCAGAGTCCGATACGACAAGACCAACACCAGGACTGGGCAGAAAATCATCACAAGTGGAGGTCACAGGTACTGGTCTTTCAAAAGAAGACTCGGACTTAAATTCAGAAATTTCTGTGACTGTAATATCATCATTGATTACACATGAATGAAGCTCCACAAGAGCTGCAAAAGTAGTCAGCACAACAGCAATGCTTACAGAAGTGGGCAAAACCTCAGATGGATCTGGGGGGCAGGAGGCATCTCCTAGAAGTTCTGCACCCCCCAGGAGGGACTTGGAAACCTTCAAGACCTCAGAAGTGTCATTTTCCAAGTTTTCTAAGAAGGATTCTGAACTATCCATGTTACAGGGCTGAACATTAAATACCTCCTGCAGGCAGGGCAGATGTCCCAGGAATGGTTCCACCATAAGCTGAGACTGAATTTCTTCATCAGAACAAGGATACACAGGAATATCTAATGAAACTAACTTTGACTTTCTGAGTTTCGTTTTCACTGCAGGCAGATTGTATACAAGGCAAAACTGACTCATCCAGAGTACAGGGTAGAGAGTCAGTACTTTCTTCAGAGCAAGGGACTCACAAATGTCAGTGCGATTGGACATCATATTGTTATTCATGGCACAGGGCAGGCTCACAGAGATCTTCTCTGGACCAGGCAAAGATTCCCCAGTAACAGATTCGCAAAACCAAAACGCTGTCTCACCCTTAGACTCGGCTAACAATGACGAATCCGAGGAGACAGAATGCAAAATTTGCGAATCCAAGATCGCTTTAGGTTGTGAAACTGCCGCTTCCATAGCGCAAACCTCCGCAATCTGCAGACCAGACTGTAAAGTGTTCAGGACAGACACACTGGAGCAACTGTCATCAGGCAACAGGCCTTTACAGGTGTGAACAGAGTGAGACATAGGTTCATTAGCAGAAGAAATTGCGACAACAACCGGAGAAACTTTATTAGACATATTAATTTTACTTTTGATGCTGCATAGTTTAGGAATTTTCCCCATAGCAGGATCATAGATGGAAGATCTTAAAGATCTGTTTTTAAATGACAAGGGATCCCACATAACTTTGAGAAAACTGACACATTCATGTTGATCACAATCTGCAGGAACATCTGAGAAACAGGCATTACATCGCACCGATTCAGACTGCACACAGTCAGGAGGGAATCTTTTAGGATTCGCACAGGGATCAACCACAGTGGTACACTCATTCATTTCAGATCGCACAATGTCTAGACTCACATGCCTTACCCCAGAAAGGCAGGAACAATCATCCGATAACGATGTCTCTTTATTGGAATCAATTGATTGGTGTGTGTGCAACTCATCCAAAATTGTCTGCCACACATACATCACTGGATCCACAAAACATTTGTCACACTCATCATTGTCAACATCTATAGGGAGTGTTTTATTCAGATGCTTGTGGTTTTTAGTTTTTTCCTTTTTAGCAACTTTGCATGTCTGCTGTTTAAAGGCAAGAGAGGTATCAAAGCAGTTCTCTTGCATCTGCTTAGAACCTGAAGTGGCAACAGAAACACTGAACTGATTGTCATACTGAATGGTTTTGCACATTTTAGACTTGACAGAAATAACCTCCTTATTTGTAGTTGCTATGGGCAACGAATTTTTTGGCTGAAAAGCCGAATCAGCAGACTGACCTGCAAGCACCAACTCATTAACATATGGTAAAGACTGAGAGGTGTTGCATAAACCAATCTGATCAGCATCTTGCACTGCAGGAAAAAACTCATAGAAATAACATGGCATGGAAATTCCAAGCTTACGAGAGAAAACATGAGCCAGAAACCTGCAAGGGTTATGTCTCAGATTCTTGTGTCTGGCATACTCATCAGCCCACACAAACAGATCCCCTTGGAAAAGATTGTAAGCAATCTGAACACTCCAAGTGGAAATGTTGGTGGCCTGAAATTCAGGATTTGCCAAGAATCTGGAACATTCTGATATGAACTCCTCTCTGGTTTCAGAGTCCAGTATCTTAAACCTCTTAAAGATACAGGACACATATTCGGCCAAATCGTACAAATCGGAAATTCCCTCTACACTATGAATTTCGGTTTGGCTGGTCATACTGTAACGATTGTGGAATTCTCTCTGTGGTCAGCGCACAGGACGTGCTCTGACATTGCGGAAATCCTCCACAAGCGTATAATCTGAGAGAACCCAGCAAAAGGTGCAACGCTAATTACAACAGAGAGAAAATGTGTGCATCAACCAAGTGAACCTGACAAATCTGGCTTTGCAAATTTGGCCTATTGGCTAATCACGAGACATTGCTCATGCAAATATGCATTTGCTTTCGCATGCCTAAATATGCAGGGTCAAAAACCGCAAAACAATCGCCCTGTAGAGGGAAATTCCTGTCGGCAGATGGAGCTGTGGAGTGCAGAGGAACAGATCCTCTGCCCTGCCACAGATGCCAGATAGGAATTTACTAAGGGAAGCAACGCAGGGCAAGATAGCACTTAAAGAGAGAGAGTAAAGCGACAGAGTGTATGTGTGTCCACCAATCTAGTCGCCACCCAGCGACGATGAACACACAACCATGAAGATCAGGTGAGAAGGCAATCGCAAGAGATGGTGATTGCTAACAGTGACACAAGACAGAATAAGCACAGAGGAGGAAGGTATGTATGTCCACCAATCTCGTCGCCAACCTGCGACGGTGAACACACAACAGAGGAAACCAAGTGAGAACGCAATCACAAAAGAAGCGATTGCAAATGAGAATGAGCACAGGGACAGAATGTATGTGTGTGCACCAATCTAGTCGCCAACCCGCGACGGTGCACACACAACAGCAGAAACAAAGTAGGAACGCAATCGCAAGAGAGGCGATCGCCAGAGGTGACACAAGACTTAAGCAAGACAGAGCACGAGAGTAGCAAAGGCACAGTAAACTACAATGAGAAGATAAGGAAAATAACAAACGCTAACTAAACGCGAACACCGCACTCATTCGCAACAGCGAACACGTTTCCGGCGCAGTCTCCGCACGTTAAGCGCAACAGAGACAAGCACGCCACCCTAACTAACCAACGCCACACAAACCCGAAACAGAGAACGCAAACGCCTGCTTAACGGTTGCCCCACCGAGCCTACAGCAAACGTTCGTATCAGACAAGACAGAGAGAAGGAGCAGCCAGCAGCAACCGCGGCTGGCCTACACTCCCAGACAGACAAACGAACAGAAACAGGAATAGGACAGATAAGATCCACCGCTCTTCCGCCAGAGCGAGTGCGATCCGGGTTCAGGGAGAGGATAGGAAAGATCCACTGCTCTTTCCGCCAGAGCGAGTGCGATCCGGGTTCAGGGACAGGATAGGAAAGATCCACTGCTCTTTCCGCCAGAGCGAGTGCGATCTGGGTTCAGGAACAGGATAGGAAAGATCCACTGCTCTTTCCGCCAGAGCGAGTGCGATCCGGGTACAGGGACAGGAACACAGATCAGAAGGATCCACAGCCGCTGCCGCTAGGGGCTAGTGCGATCCAAGCAAGATAGGCAGATGAGATAGCCGGTAGCAGCCGCTGCTCCAGCTATACTCCAAGAAAGCAGATCAGAAGGATCCACAGCCGCTACCGCTAGAGGCTAGTGCGATCCAAGTAGACAGATGAAACAAAAGGGGCTACCAGTAGCAACCGCTGCTCTGGTTAGCAACCCCAGACAGACAGGACGATTTCCTATCGACCACCGTTGATGACAGGACAACCACAGCAGAGAGGCAACATAGACAAAACAGATAAGCAAGCTAACTGCACTAGAGGAGCTGCCCAGTGAAGTCCCCAGAATTACTCTAAGATAACTACAACAATCCAACAGGGAAGGCTGACACTCCAGGAGTGTATTAACAAACTGTTATGACCAGCAAAGCCTTCAGGGAGCAGAAGGCTTTTATACTGCCAGCCCTCAAAGGAGACAGCTGGGCAATTTGCATGTATGCAAATCCCTCAGCAAAGCAACTCTGAAAGTTGCAAGATGAAGCCAGGTCTCTTTTCCAGAGACCTGCATCTCTCAGACATAAGGAATGGTCAAACAGCTGTCTGACTGTGCAGCCAGCTGAGCGGATCATTACAATTATTTCCCTACCAACCCCTATCTAATGAACACGCTCTACCGTACTTGCTGATAGCGCTTGTGGCGTTATGCCAATAGCGCACACACCTTTACGCCGCACGCGCGTTATGAAGTAGTGCTGCGCGTTATGAAATAGCACTGTTTAGTGAATCAACCCCTAGGACTTTTATGGACCAGAGGTTTCAAGATTTGTTCCAAGGATCCTAAGGTGTTTTCATGGGAGCTTCAATTTGTGAGATTTTGGACATGCCTGGAAACAGGGTACAATACTACATTTTTTGCAGTATAACAGCTTATGATAAATCTGGATTTATTATATACTTTGATGTATTGTTGGACAGGTCATTACAGGACTGGGAGAGGTGCTTTGTGGGACAACACCAGCTGCTTGTAGGACAAGGCTACAAAGTCTATTGGATGGTCGGTCAGTACCTGCTGTTATGCTTTCATGACTTTAGTACAGTTTCAAACAATGTTAAGGCGCTCATACATCTAGTAATGCATGAGCAGATTGACAGGTGATGGAATCTGAACAAAGGTTATATCCGTGAAAAGATTATATAAAAGTCCCATAAGCTGCCCAGAAGTAAAAGTTTCCAGATAGACTTCATATATGTATAGCCAGATCAACTTCAGCACTTTATAGTACTTCAAATATCACTCCGTCACCAACATCCTTCAAAGGGCAGGCGTATCAGTTTCGAAACAAACCCAAATTATAAGATCTAAGCGTATGTCTGGTCACCATAACTATGAAAGCTTCTCATGGTCATCATCAAACTTCAGAGTGTCAGCTGCCCTCCTTCATACATCACAGATGCTCCCAGCATAAAAGTAATGATACCAAAAAACAGATCTAAGAGTTCTCCGTTTAAAAAACAAACACTTTTATTTTCACATAAGGGCCCTTGTGACAGGGACCCTCAGTAGAAAGCGCGTTATATATGTATCAGTGGGGTGCCGCTCTCCCATCTGTCATCTATCCACTAGACCAGGTTTCACTATTGTGTCATCAGGGGCTTCCAAACGGAGTGGCAAAAAAAACCCCGGCATTTAAATAGAATCGTCCTCTCATAATCTCCTGCTGCCCCCGATGATGGTATCTGATCAGAGAAAGATCTGTTGGCTGCCCATACACAGCAGGTCAGTTTCTTATCAATTTCAGCATGAAATCTTTCTGGAATCAGCCGCGTGATGCCACCTTGCTACCTCCGTCATTGTCCCCCCAAATGTAAATTTGCCCCCTGTACTTGTGCACTTAACCTGTCCGCTGTCGCTGCTAGTGTCCACCTGTGCTTCAGCATTTGCACCTCACATGACTACCGGCGTATAACACATGGTGCATGTGTGACATCACACAAGGAACCCACGTGCTATGTGTCGGCAGCCACATGGGGTGTCAATGCGGAAGATGGGGGGCTGGACACTAGTAGTGACTGCCGCACACCCAATCAACCATGTCGGCCCAAGATTCTCAGCATGCTCGATGGATGATTAGACCAATTTCAGACTTAAATTGTTCGAATCATCAACCGGCATGCCTGTTGCAGCCCCGGATATTGTCTAATTCCAAAATTGGCATATGTATGGCCACCTTGACTACTGTGACTTTGTAATACAGTGTACTGGTTTGCTTTCTTCACTTGACTTTAGTTTTGCTTTTAAGTAAACTGAAGTAGAATAAGTATGCTGATGAGATGTTTTATCTTTTGTAGCACCATGCCTGTTCCATGTTAGTGACACAAAAAGCAATGCCAATAAAGAATCAGACAAAGCTCCACATAGTGCATTACTGTTATAACAAGACAGCATAAGCATGCATCCACCAGATGTGAACAATGTGACTCAGTGCTCCACTCCATGTGACATCCAAATGCACCCTTATAATATAGCAGCTCACCAGATGCTCCTCTGCATGTGACTCTCCCACTGCTCTGTGATGTCAGGCGCACCTGGCTCCGCCAGGCGTTTCGTCCGCTTGGACTCATTAGCCCCTGATGAGTCCAAGCGGATGAAACGCGTAGGGCGGCGCCAGGTGCACCTTACCATCACAGAGCAGTTGGAGAGTTGCATGCACAGGAGCGCTTCGAAAGCAGAGGCACGGGACGCCGGCACCACGGTGAGATAGCGATATTGCTGGGCTGTAAGGCCCGATAAGCGCCATTCTTCTTTAATCTAAGTGAGTGCACTGGAGTGCGCAGGCCAAGGGTGCTCACTGTGTAAACTGTATTACGCTATGTGCTATTTTATTTGTTTTTACATGTGTCATTTGGATTAAACCGAAGTTTTATACTTTTGAATCGTTGGAGCTGTGGAATTTGTTGCCTTAAGGCAAAGCGCTAGACCCACCTGGAGTTTAAGGTGGCACCCATCTCGTGAGCTGCTATACTATAGGGGTGCATTTTGGATGTCACATGGAGTGGAGCACTGAGTCACATTGTTCACATCTGGTGGATGCATGCTTATGCAGTCTTGTTATAACAGTAATGCACTATGTGGAGCTTTATCTTTTCAGTTTACAGATAATATGAAGAGGAGCGCTGTCACAACATTGTCAAAAGTGTATGCATGGATTTGTGGTAGCGAATACTCGTAATCAAACTCAGGACTATCAGCCTGTAGGCAGGCGCAGTTTGCATTGAGACTGAATAAAAAATCAGAAAAAAATCCAGGAAGCTACCATTCCTACAATGATGCCAGTAATAGTCTTCCGCATTTTAATGGTAGTTAGTCTCCTTTAAAGAGACTCTGTAACAAATTGTTTATCTTTATTTCTTCTATGCTATAAGTTCCTATGCCTTTTCTAATGTGGTCTGGCTTACTGCAGCTTTTCCTAATTGCACAGTAGCTGTGTTATCTCTGTTATATGATCTAATCTTCTCTCTATAGTCGGCACAGTCAGGCTGAGGCAGTCAGACTGGAATGTGCAGGGCTGCTTGTGATTAGCTAGAAGCTGTACACACCCCCTGCAGGCTCTGTGTGACTAACACACTCTGCTTAGCTGAGCCTATTAGAAGCTGGTTAGTTTGTTTGTAAACACTGCCTAAAACTGGCAATTACAAGCCAGGTTTGCAGCAGAGAATGGCAGAAACAGCACAGAGGGGACCAGGAGCACATAATGAATAGAATGGTATGCTTTTTATTGTAAGAATTTCAGAGTACAGATTCTCTTTAAATTATATTTGTGAATATGATCAGGGGTAACATTCTTTTTAAAACACACTTCCAAAAAGCACAGACATATAGCTAATAAAATTTTCATACAATGTGTAAAAAGGTTAAAGTGCTAATGTAGGAAAAGGTTACAGCAGAAATATTGTGCATAGAGTTGTAAAAATGAAGGAATGGAGGCATAAGGGATCCACAGCATCTAAAGTGGTGCTTAAAGAGGATCTGTACTGTGAAAATCTTACATAAATAAAAGTATAAACCTGTTTGTAGTCTTCTCCTAGCCCTCTCTGTGACATTTTCACTGCTCCTGCTGCTCACTGTTTTATTCATGGTTTTTGTAAAAAAATAAAGATGGCCGCCAAACAGGAAATACATCATCTGAGCTGGTGCCTTTGCAGAGGCTCCTCTCAAACGTGACTTCATTGCTGTAATATTTCTCCCACTTGTTGCCTTGGCTGCTTGTCTGGGCTTTAAACTGATCTTTCTGCACTCACAGCTGTTCACAAGGTCACAGACAGGCTGGCTGTGGGCAGAGATGCTGGCTGTGACTCATACACACAGCACACACACAGAACCTGCAGGGGGCGTGGGGGAGGTGTGCATAACTTCTCCCTATCACAGCACATTCCTCTCTGGGCTGACAAGGCTCGACAAAGGAAAGAAGATTAGATATAATACCGAGAAAGTGTAACTAGAAAAGGCTGCAGTAAGCCAGACCACATTAGAACAGGTATAGGAACTTATAGGATAGAAGAAATAAGGCTTAACATTTTGTTACAGAGTCTCTTTAAAGTTTGTGGACCCCTTAAAACTTGTTATATTTTTTATATTAATGTGACCTAATGCTTCATCTGATCTTCAAGCTAGTTCTAAAAGTAGATGAAGAAAACCTAGTTAAAAAATAAACAAAAATTATTATATTTGGTTATGCACTTATTGAAGAAAAACAAAGTCCAATGACATAGCTGCGTGTGGTAAAAGCAAATGAATCCTAAAGGTGCCCGTTAACGGTTCAATTTTTTATCAGATGTGATATTTGGACCCTCTTTTCATGATTGTAAGTAATTAGAAGGTCATTCTCAATTGTTCCCATAAATGGGTCAGGTAGGGCATTTTATCTCTTCAGATACCACCATAAAATCCAACAGAATTTTTAGTTACAATCAACCAAAGAATTGTTTCACATCAATTTTCACCAAACACTGTGCTGTTTTAGGTACAATTCAATCATAAATATTGCGTTGAAATATCACATCTGATGAAAATATTGTACCGTTAATGCGCACCTTTAGGATTACAGTAAAATTTGGAAGCATTGGAACAGGCTATTTTGTCTTAAAGAGACTCTGTAACAAAATGTTCTGCCTTATTTCTTCTCTCCTATAAGTTCCTATACCTGTTCTAATGTGCTCTGGCTTACTGCAGCCTTTCCTAGTTGCACAGTGGCTGTGTTATCTCTGTTATATAATCTAATCTTCTTTCCTCTGTCGGCTCTGTCGGGCTCAGGCACTCAGGCTGGAATGTGCAGGTCTGCTTGTGATAGGATAGAAGCTATGCACACCCTCTCCAGGCCCCCTTCAAGCTCTGTATGGCTCACACACTGAGCTACTTTCAGCCTATCACATGCTGTTAGCAGCCATGTCTTTTGTTTGTAAACACTGCCTAAAACTAACAATTACAAGCCAGGATTGTAGCAGGGAGAGGTAAAAACAGCTCAGAGGGGCCCAGGAGAACATAATGAATAGAACGGTATGCTTTTTATTGTAAGAATTTTAGAGTACAGATTCTCTTTAAGCTTGTAATTCGAAGGTGAATGAGCAGACCATGGGCTTGATTCACAAAGCGGTGAAAACTGTTTAACACGGGTGTGCTAAACAGTTAGCATTTAAAGTGCCGTTCGCGGACTTTTGCGCACGCAATTTGCGGCAAATTGCGTGCGCAAAAGTCCGTGAACGGCACTTCACGTGCTAACTGTTTAGCACACCCGTGCTACACAGTTTGCACCACTTTGTGAATCAAGCCCCTAATCTTCCAGCTCCGTACTAATCTGTTGACAAGCCACTACTGGAATTATTAGTCCTCTCTGAGTATGGTTGCATAGGTATATAGCCACACAGAATAGAACTCACTAGACAATGCGTTGTTGCTGTTGGTGAAGTTAGTTGTTTCTACAGTAAATATGATTAAAATCGTGTTTTTAAAGCGTCAGTCCCTGTTATTTCCACAGAATCCCTGTGTTTTTTTCAGGGCCTAGCTCTTCAAATAACACTGCTTATATCAATAATCCCTTTTTTCTAAAGGACAACTGTAGCTTTAGGACTATCGAGGCTGCCATATGTATTTCCTTTTAAGCAATACCAGTTCCCTGGCTATCCCACTGACCCTCTGCCTCTAATACTTTTAGCCATAGACCTTGAACAAGCATGCAGCAGATCAGGTATTTCTGACATTATTGTCAGATCTGACAAGATTAGCTGCATGCTTGTTTCTAATGTTATTTAAAGAGACTCTGAAGCCTTTTGAATATCACCTTTTTATTAGCCATTTATGTAAAGCAGAATCATCAAGCTAAAATCCGCATTCCCGCGGCAGAATGAGGTAATTAAAACCCCCAAATACCGGGGCAAAATTCCACAGCTCTGAAAGCTTTGCTACCCGGGGAGGCAGAGCTTAGTGCTGTAGCTCTGCCTCTACTCGCGTCAATCCCCCGCTGATCGCCGCCTCTCACCCGCCCCTCTCAGTGAAAGAAGACTGAGAGGGGCGGGGAGAGGCTGCGATCAGCGGGGATTGACACGAGTAGAGGCAGAGCTACAGCGCTAAGCTCTGCCTCTATCAGGAAGTGCTTCCCACATTTTGCCCCAGGGATTTGGGGGTTTAATTGCCTCGTTCTGCCGCGGGAATGCTGCATTTTAGCTTGGTTGATACTGCTTTACATAAATGGCTAATAAAAAGGTGATTTTTAAAAGGCTTCAGACTCTCTTTAAGCAATAGTGATTCGTTAGTTCATGTTTGCAGAGGTAGTTATCAGTGCAAACATGATGGAGTGTAATGCTGGGCATACACTATTAGTTTCCTCCTTATCAATCGAGCCACTGATGGCTCGATTGATCATATCCGACAGGTCCGATGACCCGCCGGATTGATTCCCCGCTAGATCCCTACGGGCGGACAATAGCGGGAAATCGAGCGGAAGATAAGGAGCGCCCGCGGGGACGAGCGGGAATCAATCCAGGCGCCAGCGGGGACGAGTGGGGATGCGCCGGGATCGAGCCAGCAGCTCCATCCGGTGCAACTATCTTACCGTCTATGCCCAACATAAGGGTTGATTTAAGGTTATTACACTTCTATTGTTAAACTTCCTCTCTGTCTGATTATCTGCTCCATTGGTGAACCTCTGCCTGGCTGACCGACCAAATTGTTGAGGCACTCCTGCATGCCTGACTATCCACTTTGTTGCCATACTGCCTGGCTGAGTACCCAAATTGTTGCTGAAATCCCGCTTGTTTAACTCCCCACTCTATGGCCAAACTGCAGCCTGATTACTAATCTGTTACTCTCCCAGCTCATCATCCAAACACACATCTGCTGCCATCTCGAACCCTTGACCAATCGTATGGCTCCGTAGACTGTGAGCATCAAGAGAGGCTGATCTTGTAAGTGAATTCTTAAAACCTTTCCTCATGCTACATAGACAATGTAGGATTCTGAGGCACCTTCTATTCTCAGGATACTGTACAAGCAAGTGCTAACATGTTCTATAATGATTTACATCTGACACCACGTGAAAAACAAGTCACAACAGATTTCAGAGATAACAGGGATTGGGATGTTGGAGAGGCACACTCCCCAACATCCCCAATATATATTTCATATACACTGAATGTGAGTTGAGCAATTAAATATTTGATTTTAGAGTTATCTATTTATATTGACCTGGGAAAGCAGGCATAGACCCGTGAAACACGTCAACAGTATAACCATTTTTTGAACAATAAAAACTCCCTTTTTCAAATCTTTATGTGAGTCATCATAGGAGGTAAGACACCTCTTCATATAACTTTTTCTTGTGTACTACTACCCACTCCAAAAATATACATATTGGGCACCTCCCAACATCCAAATCCCTGTTGTCACTCAGACATCTTACTGTGAGGTGTTAGTCCTTTGCTAGTCAACAAGCAGGAAAGAATATAGGAGAGCAACCACCTAGGTCCAGAAGGATCCGGGATACAGAACGGGAACATTTTTTTCCCACAGGCACATATGGTGGTTGCAGGACTGCAATCCATCTTTGTGAGTATTCACTACCCACAATATCTGTACTATATCCTGCACCTAACAATACGGCACCATGAGGCTCCTGGGCCCATATGCAATTCACTTTTTCCCCTTAGTTTTCTCCAACTTGACATTTTCACACCTTGCTAATAAAATGCCTTTAAACCCACAGCAAGCAAGAAAATACTCAAAATAAATTTGATTCTATCTTTTCTACTACTTTTGGTACTTTTTCAATTGCGAAATGCTGATAAGTTGTTTTAAAGAGAGGATGAAAAAGTATCACCTAGGAGAAAACTTTGGATAAAAAGTGAATTGCATCTGGACTCTGGTCTCCCTTCATTTCACAGGCTTTAAGGATATCCTCTCTCTAAGTCAAATACACCAAGGTTTGCTTTTTTTAGTAGGAGGGCTTTTTGGTTCCTTTTATCCCCCTATACATTCCTAGTAGTTTGGGTCACCCTGAGCTGCTTGGTTACTCTGTTGTACTGGTCCAAGGCCTATTACATACAGCCTTATCAATCCCTGCCATGTACTGATGAGGACCCAAAGCCCAAAACAGGCTGTCTACATGTAGGTTTGATATGGCTGTGTAAAATTTAAAGCTATAGGCTTGCTATACACCAGCGGTTCTGGATGCTTGCTTGGCTTACCAAGGGCGAAAAGGGATAATTTGCATATTCAGTAGTAGTGCATTGTGGGTAACCACAAATGTTCACTTATAGCTGATTTAAGAAGGCATATACACCAAGCTTTGCTTTTTTTAGTAGGAGGGCTTTTTGGTCCTTTTTATCCCCCTATACATTCCTAGTACTTTGGGTCACCCTGAGCTGCTTGGTTACTCTTTCTCTAAGAGGAACCCTTGTAACCTGATCTACAGACAGATTTCAGAGATCGTTGTGAAACAGTCTATTTTATATCCTACGTAATCCTTTCTCAAGCAAACAAAATCTTTAGAATTGAGTGGCTCAAACACAGCAAACAACAGTGCCAGAACTGGAGAAGAGGCATTATTTATTTATCAAAAATGAAGCCAAAATGGAGAAGCCAATTGAGAAAAATGGTACACCCTTTGATTCAACAGCTTGTAGAAACACCTCTAGCAGCAATAATTTGAATTTTTTAGTATAATCTTATTGGTTTCTCACATTGTTTTGGATGAATTTTGGCACATTTTTCTTTACAACATTGCTTCAGTTCATTGAGGTTTGCAGGGAATCAATTGGGTTCAAGAAGAGACTTTGACTAGACCATTTGCATCACCTTGATTCTTTTCTTTTTCAGTCATCCGTTATAGATTTGCTGGTATGCTTGAGGTCATTGCTCTGTTGCATAACCCAATTATGGCTAACCTTCCGCTGTCAGATGGTCTCACTTTGGACTTTTTAGTTGACAATGACTGCAAGATGCGCTGGCCTTGTGGCTGCTAAACAGGTCAAAATCATCACCCTTTCTCCACAGTGCTTGCCAGCTTGTATGAGGTCTTTGTGCTGATAGGATGTCTTTGGTTTGGCACTGTGGATTCTGGACAAATATCTGCACTTTCATCTCATTTGCCTAAAGGACATTGCCACAGAAGCTTTATGCTGGGTACACACGATGCGTTTTCTTCAGTTGATTTTCCGTCTGATCGATTTCCGATTCGATTCTGTTATCGTTTCTTATTCATTTCCATTCACTTCTATGAGAGATTAATCAGAAAAATGATCGAAAATAAGGTCGGACATGTCGGAAACTATCTATTGAACGAACCATCTATCTAACACAAAATTGTATGGTGTGTACCTAGCATTATGTTTTGTTCAGATACCAATCTTCAAGCCTAGGCCATGCTGGCTGCTGCCTTGTTTTTGTTTTTTATGAGAGAAGAGGCTTTTTCCTGGCAACCCTTCTAAACCAGCCATCATTTTTTTCTAATTATGCTCACATGGACTTCGAAATGCTAACAAATGTGTCTATGAGATTAAGCTCTTGGGAATTTTGTATCTTCTCTGAGCATTTCACAGTTTTACCTTGGGGTGAACTTGCTGGGATGCCCACTCCTGGAAAGATTGGCAGTTGTCTTGAATGTTTACTCCTTTTGCATTATCTTTCCCACTGTAGAATTATTTTTTTTGGAAGTAGCCTCGTAACCATTCCCATATTGATGGGCAAAAACAATTGTGTCCGCAAGATCATTGCTAATGTCTTTCCTGCTAGGCATTGTGTTAGCACATGTGTATGTTCCATACCAACAAATTGATAAAACCTGCACTTTTATAGAGGTGATCAGACTTGTTGATGACTAAATGCATTTGATTAGTAGTGTCTGGCTACTAATCACCATATTAATTTTAGATGAAGCGGTAATGGTAACATAACTTTTACACACTGGCCCTTATTCAATTAGTTTTTCTACTAAGATTTCTCCTTGGAAATAATTTTTCATTTTCTATTTAAGGCATCTTTTACACAGGCAGTTGAACTTTTCATTTTTAGCAGTACAGCCTCCCAGCTGCCAGCCCCATGCACCATTTGGCTGTATGTAATTGCAGCCCAGTTCCAGCATTTGGTAACACCGCACCAGTCACATTTGACATGTCACATCTGAGGATGACAAATGCCGGTAGACAGGAGCATCTGACAGGCAGTGAATTCACCACCTTCAGCTGCCCATGTGGAAGAGCCCGAAATAGCTTTTCCACACTCTGCAATTGAAAAAGTACTTGAAAAAAGTACTGTCAAAGTTATTCTAAGTATTTTGGCTTGAGAGGCACTTTATTGATAAGGTCCAAAAATATCACCTAGGAGAAAACTTAGGAGAACATTTGAATTGAATAAGGGCGACTATTTCTGCACTGTGACTTAAAGGGAACCTAAACTGAGAAGGATGTGGATTTTTCCTTTTAAAATACTACCAGTTGCCTGACTGTCCTGTTGATCCTGTATCTCTAATACTTTCAGCCACAGCCCCTGAACAAGCATGGAGATCAGGTGCTCTGACTGAAGTCAGACTGGATTAGCTGCATGCTTGTTTCAGGTGTGTGATGCAGCCACTACTGCAGCCCAAGAGATCAGTTGGACTGCCAGGCAACTGGTATTGTTTAAAAGGAAACATCCATATTCGTCTCAGTTTAGGTCCCCTTTAACCTTTGTTAAATAATGACATGGCGTAATAAAGTCGTGTTATTGTTCATCTGATTCACAGCAAACTGATGTCATGATATATGAATTTCCCCTCCAAGCGTATTCAGCATCTCATTAATCCCAGCATCCTGACTATGAAAAGTGTGGAACACATGATGTAATTAGCTGGTCGAACTGCCTTTCCTCTGTATGATTTTCTACTCCATTGCTTATACTTGGCTGAACTGCCACTTCACAAACTCTGCTGATGATATATACATGTATTGTCTATTTATGGGACCCATTTGCCATTGTCAATTGAGCTTTACCTACAGTAACTCACACTTGTTCCAAACATTGACTAGACTTTGGATATAGTCCATCTGGAGGCTCTCCGACATAGGAGACTTTGGCCAGCCTGGTTTGTTCAGCTGAAGTGTGAGGTTTATTGTGGTGGTCAGCCGGCTCCAGATACATTTTTAATGTCTTTTTCTATTATTGCCTTTTTTATAACAAATATTAATAACATTTATATTATTCATTAAGCTTGATTTGATGATCAATCGCATCATCTATTCTCTTCATTGTTCATCTGAATTTCATACATTTTCCTAATTTTGCTAAAAACAGATTTATTTATTTAAGTATTTATATAGCGCCGACATATTACGCAACGCTGTACAGAGTAGATTGTCTTGCCACTAACTGTACCTCAGTGGGGCTTACAATCTAGTCCCTACATAGTCATATGTCTATGTATGTATCGTGTAGTGCATGTATCATAGTCTAGGGCCAGTTTAGGAGGAAGCCAATTAACTTCTCTGTATGTTTGTTGGGATGTGGGAGGAAACTGGAGTGCCTGGAGGAAAGCCACACAGACACAGGGAGAACATACAAACTCCTTGCAGATGTTGACCTGGCTGGGATTTGAACCGGGGATACAGTGCTGCAAGGTGAGAGTGCTAACCACTATGCCACCATGCTGCCCATAACAGATGATTGTACCAGATGATTCTATTTTTTAAATATGTCCTGTTATGCCACATCTTAGAATTAAATGTAGGCATACTTTATGTTTCATATATATATATATATATATATATATATATATATATATATAAACATTATAAGTCCTAATCAAAAGAGGTTCAAGTTTCAAGTTTCTGGTTCATTCTAAGGCAACTGCATGATGTGGTTTTTAATGCATGCATATTGTGATTTGGTAAGAATTTCTTGCTGCCCTATACATTTAACAACACACCAGAAGCCGCTCAACATCTTGAGCATGCGATCTTCAGTTAATTAAAAAAAAAAATCTTAATTTATTTTGATCATCAAAACGGAAACAAAACTATATTGGATGCAATATTTTGTGCTGTTACTGTTTTCTCTTTATTTTACTGAGTCCCTGATGCTCACAACATATAATTTGCAAAACATATTGCTTCAATACTTACAATGAGAGGGGTAGCCCAGCTGTGGGAGGGAGAGGACAGCAGAAACTGATATTACCATAATAATCTGCCTACGGTCCCAGGAGCCCTCTGGTGTATACAATTCTCTATACTGCAGACCGCAGCTGGAGAACATTCTCTTGACATGTATGCCAACCTTTGCCTGCAGGCAAAAAGGAAAAATCGGCAGAAAAGTAATCATGAAAATAAAAAATCTTGTCAACTGTGTTCAGCTGTAGCATCCATATTTCTCTTTTTCCCCCCTCCTCCCATAGGCTTACACTGTGCTGACAAAACAAAAACTTCACTTTGTGTCAATAAGTAGGGACGTGTTTAAGAACAGGGATCCTAGAAGCAGAAATTTGTAAATGCTATCTGATAAGAGGCAGTTGTCGAGAATTATGACATGTTTATTTGCCTTCGTTTCAAGGTTTATTTCCTAGAGAAAGCTGGGAAAGTAGGAAAAAAATGCAAATGAAAAGAAGAGTAAGAAAGGTCACAGGGCAGACTAAAAATAACCGTAGCCTGCCACTTTGTCAGAGTGCTGATCAGGAAAATGAGGGCAGACACAGAAGATGTTTACAATCACACATTATGCCATGGATTAGCAGAAGAAATGTGTTTAGAAACAAGCAGGTCAATGCTAAATGACGATATGCAAGTCAATAGCAGACAGGAAAAAGCTCATTGTAAAAGACATGCTAACTGCAGGTGGTGAGTGTGCAGCAATAAATGTCATAAGAGAAAAACGTTTTATGATCCTGAATAATAAAAATCTGTAATGGAAATGCAATGTTAAAGTCAGGGCACTAAAACCAACCATTCGGCTAAGCCTGTACTGTATCTAAATATTGCTATAGTGTTCCAGATGCAATTTTGATTCAAACCGCCATATCTTAAGATTAGAACAATTACAGTTTTGGAAAAAAGTCAGCAGAATAGTGGATAACACTGAAGATCTAAAATTAACTCCATGCCCACTGCTTTCTCACCAGCTGCTGCTATTAGGGTTCCTTCGGGCAAAGTCAAATGGGAATAGTAACCCCCATCTGGTAGTCTATACAGGTATTCAATGTTATTTAATGCATCTTTTTGAATTTCTAGTTTTAACCTCTCTGGCGGTACGCAGTTTATGAGGCTGCGTCTGCGGGAGGGATTTTTAGAATAAAACTCGTTTTAAACTTCGTAGCTAGCACTAGGCTAGCTACCTGTGTTCCACAAGTCCCCCGACACCTATCTGCTCCCTCGATCGCCGCCGGCAACACTCACCCGTCTGCGATCCCGCAAGAGCCGCAGCATCCCAATTAGCTTCACTCGTCGCTATGGGGACGATCGTACATGACGTCATCGACGTCATGTGCAGTCCCGATCCTCCCCATAGCGAAGCCTGGAGCTGATTGGGAGGCTGCGCCATCGCGGGATCCCTGGGGGGTATGTATTGCGGCGGGGATCGGGGGGAGAGCGGAGGCACTTGGGGGGCACAAGTGCTAGCTGAAGAGTATTGCACACATTTTAAGAAAGAAAATCCTCCCGGGGCCATGCTATCCCCTGTGGCAACTAGCCCGACACTGTGTCGAGCTTACCGCCAGGGAGGTTAAAGCATTGTTTTTGTTTTATAAATAAATATTTTATATTACGTAGAACCATACTTCTTAGCTGTAAAGCTGCGTGGATTTTTAAATAACAAAGCACAGCAGAAGCTCTTTGCCTAGAGGCAGTGCTAAACAATGGGTTCTGTGGGATAGAGTTCTGTCTGCTGTCCAGTTGAAAAAGTCATTAGTCAGCATTGCCTTGCCTTAAATGTTATCTCACAGTATGACTTTGGCTCATATGCAATTCACTTTTTCTCTTGAGTTTTCTCCTAGGAGATACTTTTTCATCTTCTATTTAGAATAACATTTTAGCACTTTGCAAATGAAAAAGTTCTAAAAAGTAGGTGAAAAAGTACTATCAAAACTATTTTAAGTATTTTCTTCTATTTTCATTTTATTGACAAGTTTGAAAATATCACTTAGAAGAAAACTAAGGAGAAAAAGTGAATTGCATATGGGCCAGTGTCCTGGACCCTGCTAATAAGGCCAATAGACAGCAAGACTGTAAAGCAATCACCACATGTGTTATGTAACCTAAAGTTATACCTAAACTCAACTCTTCCTGTCTTCATATTTAAAACTAATCATAATCCCTTCCCAACAATTCCTTCCTGACAGACCCTTCCTCTACAAAATCATCAGAGGAGAACTGCACTCCAACGGGACAAATATGCAATGTCAGGGCTCCGCTTAAAGAGACACTGAAGCGAAAAAAAAATTATGATATTATGATTTGTATGTGTAGTACAGCTAAGAAATAAAACATTAAGATCAGATACATCAGTCTAATTGTTTCCAGTACAGGAAGAATTGAGAAACTCCAGTTGTTATCTCTATGCAAACAAGCCATTAAGCTCTCCGACTAAGTTAGTCGTGGAGAGGGCTGTTATCTGACTTTTATTATCTCAACTGTAAGTGAACTGTTTACTTTTTCTCTGCTAGAGGAGAGGTCATTACTTCACAGACTGCTCTGAAATAATCATTTTGAATGCTGAGTGTTGTGTAATCTGCACATATTATAGAATAATGCAATGTTAGAAAAAACACTATATACCTGAAAATAAAAGTATGAGAATATTTTCTTTGCTGCTAATCTTCTAGTAATTATTTATAGTACACAACCAATTCATTATATCATATTTTTTTTCGCTTCAGTGTCTCTTTAACTCCGAAAGAATAACCGGTTCCTTACGCCACACAATAGTACAATAGAGCTGCGCTCATTATTGTCTCCAGGTTGCAGACTACAACCAACACATCATAGTACTTACTGTTTCCTGCAGTGATACAAATTTGATCATCTGCATACCTTCGAGCTATGCCCACGTTCTCAACAATATCAACTTATTTCTCTGATTAGGTGATTCTTTTTATTTACAGGTTGCAAAACCTAATAGTTTTCATTACAGATAGAGCCCTAGCAAAGATGTAACTACTCAACAAAACTTTGATGCCCTACCCAACGTTCACTGTTAACCACTATTCTGGTGACTTTTTCCCAAAATGTCTTATGTCTCCCCTTTATGACCCGCAAAGCCTCTGGCCCATTTGCCAGCAGAAGGCTTACTGGCAGAGGGGTGTCAGCTGGGCTTTAGGAGGCTGCTACACTGCTGGGAAACATTGAGGTACTGTTCAGCAACCACAAATGATAGCTTGCAAATCCACCATTCGTCCGGTGAACCTCACTGCAAAACATTTACCCATCACTATCTGAGAACACTGAAATATTTATTGAAAGTAAGTCCTGTGCTGTTTGTAAGCTGAAAGTAAATGTCACGTTAAAAAAAAAAAAGAAATAGTAACATGCATTGGTGATACATAAACATAAATCATTTTTGAATTTAATGTTATTAAATATTATCCTTTATCATCAGATCTTGCCCATCTATGAATATCAATAACAATTCCAGAAAATTCAAGAATCATTTTTTTTTTTACTAACCACAAAGCACCTTGTTCCTCGTGCACTCTACAGTATACAGTTTTAGGCTACAGACCTCCCAGGGCAAGGGTGTATAGATTGCATACCCACCCACCCATAGACTTGGTTAACAATACAATACAATAACATTTGTAAAGCGCTTTTCTCCCATAGGACTCAAAGCGCAACAGTGGTGCAATGCATAAAATAACACGCACATATATATATATATATATATATATATATATATATATATATATATATATATATATATATATATATATATATATATATTATACAATCCCATTTAAGCATCAATAATGTTACAGATCTCTGAAGTACCAGTGGTGTGGCTAACACTGAGGTGCCAAAAAGGAAATGAGGTGTACCGCAAAAAGGATTTAACCAATAATAAGGACATTTCTATCTTAGTGTAATAAAAATAAAACAATTACTGCCTTTTGTGTCACAGCATGAAAAACTACTGTCCGCCTCCTCTTCTTCTATAACATTCATCACTGGAGCCAGAAGTAAGGAGAAAACTTATCAAGGGGACGACTGAGAATGCTTTGGGTGTATTTAGCTATGTGCGTTTCACAATGGGCCCATTCACAGCAGTGTTGAGTTCCTTCATAATGTGAGCTGATCTGTGCGCTACTGGACAACAAGCATGTCGCGCCTGCTTTATAAATGACTGCTGAAGAGGTACCACGCTTTGCAACAGGTGCATTACTGCAAGGCACTGATTTTGAATTCTCTTGTGATGGGCCTCATGCACATTGCAATAGATTCAATGTAAACTTAGCCTTTAAAAGGAACCTTAACTGAGAGGAATATGGATGTTTCCTTTTTAACAATACCAGTTGCCTGGCAGTCTGCTGATCTCTTTGTTTGCAGCAGTGGCTGAATCACAGACCTGAAACAAGCATGCAGCTAATCCAGTCTGACTTCAGTCAGAGCACCTGATCTGCATGCTCCTTGAGGGGCTGTGGCTAAAAGTATTAGAGACACAGGATCAGCAGGAGAGTCAGGCAACTGGTATTATTTTAAAATGAAAAAGCCATATCCTTCTCAGTTTAGGTTTCCTTTCATTAAGCTGTGACACCCTCACCACATACTACTGGTGGATTCCACAGTTTACTGCATGCTCAAGTCAAGAAATGAACTTGAGGTTTACATCACATGCAGGCTATTAGGCTATAGGTAAGCACTGCTCACTGTGTATTATGGCTAGCAGAACTAATTTGCTCAGGGATCACAGCTTAACCGCTACCAGATGCGTGTCTCTGACCCCTTAACCCCCCTGGCGGTTTGCAAAAAATCCGCCAGGGGGCAGCAAATCTTTTTTTTTAATTTTTTTTTTTTTTTTTCATGTAGCGAGACAAAGTCTCGCTACATGATAGCCGCTGCTCAGCGGCATCCCCCCAGCCCCTCCGATCGCCTCCGGCGATCGGAGATCAGGAGATCCCGTTCAAAGAACGGGATCTCCTGGAGGGCTTCCCCCGTCGCCATGGCGACGGGCGGGATGACATCACCGACGTCGTGACGTCAGAGGGGACTCCGATCTGCCCCATAGCGCTGCCTGGCACTGATTGGCCAGGCAGCGCACGGGGTCTGGGGGGGGGGGGGGCGGCCGCGGCGAGAGGAATTGCGGCGGATCGGCGGGTAGCGGCGGCGATCAGATGCTACACGCAGCTAGCAAAGTGCTAGCTGCGTGTAGCAAAAAAAAAATTATGCAAATCGGCCCAGCGGGGCCTGAGCGGTGCCTCCCGGCGGCATAGCCCGTGCTCAGCACGGGCTTACCGCCAGGGAGGTTAAGCAGAATGGGTAGTCGGGTCAAGCCTGCATTGGTAATGGATTGTTTGGGTTCTCAGACAGGCAGAGGGCATTAGCAGAGAGGCTAGTTGAACATGCTGGAGTTGACTACAGATCAGATTCTCAGGCAGGGGTAGGTCGGCAAGAAGGTAAGTTCTCAGACAAACAAAGGTCGGTAGAGGTACTAAGTAAGGTACTTAGAGGTACTAAGCACGTTCCAGCATGGTGATATGCAAAAGAACACACCTGCACATGACAGTTGCTGTGCCCAGGTGAGCATCCATGACTAGAGGATCTGAAACATGATGTAGGGCTAACTTGCTTCATCAGGCATACTCATACCCTATTTAGCACAATGAAGGAAAGAGGTGCCCTGGTATCATAAAAGCATCTAAAATCAGCTTAAAAACGATAAATAATGTGAGGTATCTTACCTCATTGACGAAATCTCTGTAATTTATACAAGAGATTTTTATTTAGCAATAAAAATTGCTAAATTTGCTAAATAAAAAGATTTCATCAATGAGGTAAGATAACTCATATTATTTATCGTTTTTAAGCTGATTTTAGATGCTTTTATGATACCAGGGCACCTCTTTCCTTCATTGTGCTAAGTTTACCCCTGTACAGACCCTGTCCAGGAGGTGGTGACATACCACTAGTGGAGCCACCACTGGTGGAGTCCCAATTCCTTTTTTACTAAGAGAGCGACCATCACCCCGGTTCTGGTTAAGACCGCCCAGAGTGGAGTCGGGTTCATTGTCTCCACCTGCTTCCTGTGGTTTGTTGCCCCCAGCAACCTCCCTTTGTGAGTAGTGCCTTTTACTTACTTACATCTATTGTGTTTTTGACGTATATTGCACTACTGGGCTCCTGTTTTTTGTCTCCTGTGCCTTTTCCCACAGAGGTGCTGAACCACCTCTACCATTGTCATACCTCATTTATCATACAATACACGGTGGAACCAGGGGTTGAGTCCTGCGTGAACGCGGGTGGACAACATCCACTTACTTTTATTGGAGAGTGGACGTCGTCCACCCTAGCACCCTGGAGGGGAGCAGCGCAGTGGAGAGGAGCATTGGGCAGAGCAGCGGGGAAGGGCGGACGACTCCCCCCTTCCCTCACCTTGGGGCTCCTCTTCCTGGCTCTCCCCTCCAGAACAATTGCGGCGGTGGCTGGCAGTGGGCATCAGTGGGCAGGACTTACCTCCTCCTGTTCCGGCGAGTCGACGCTGTGTGTGCAGCTAGTCTGGTCTAGTGAAGACCAGAGCAGCGTCACGCACAGCGTCAATTTGCCGGGAACAGTAGGAGGTAAGTCCCGCCCACTGATGCCCGCTGCCAGTCACCGCCGCAATCGTTCTGGAGGGGAGAGCCAGGAAGAGGAGCCCCAAGGTGAGGGAAGGGGGGGGGAGACGTCTGCCCTTCCCCACTGCTCTGCCTAATGCTCCTCTCCACTGCGCTGCTCCCCTCCAGCTGGTGGGACACCTGGCTACCTATTCTGCGGACACCTATACACCTGGCTACATATACTGGGGCCACTATACACCTGGCTACATATACTGGGGACACCTATACACCTGGCTATACTGGGGCCACTATACACCTGGCTACATATACTCGGGACACCTATACACCTGGCTACATATACTGGGGACACCTATACACCTGGCTATACTGGGGCCACTATACACCTGGCTACACATACTGGGGACACCTATACACCTGGCTACATATACTGGGCACATATACGTCTGGCTATACTGGGGGCACCTATACACCTGGCTACATATATTGGGGACACCTATACACCTGGCTACATATACTGGGCACATATACACCTGGCTATACTGGGGGCACCTATACACTTGGCTACATATACTGGGGACACCTATACACATGGCTATACTGGGGGCACCTATACACCTGGCTACATATACTGGGGACACCTATGCACCTCGCTACATATACTGCGGACACCTATACACCTGGCTATACTGGGGACACCTGAACACCTGGTTACATATTCTGGGGACATCTATACACCTGGCCACCTATTCTGGGAATATCTATACACCTGGCCACCTATTCTGAGGACATCTTTACACCTGGCTACCTATTCTGGTGACATCTCTACATCTGGCCACCTATTCTGGGGACAACTATACACATGGCTACTTATACTGGGGAAACCTATAGACCTGGCTAGCTGTACTGGGGGTACCTATTTTGGGGGAACTGCTGTCAGATCTGTATTTTTGGGGAACCACTGATGCCAGATTATGTGTATTTTGGGAAACCGCTGCCAGATTGTGTATGTTGGGGGACCACTGCTGCCAGATTACATGTATTTTGAATGTTACGGGTATTTTGGGTGATCTACTGCCAGGTTTCGCGTATTTTGGGGAACTGCTTCCAGATTATGTGTATGTTGGGGAAACTGCTGCTGCCATATTGTCTATTTTGGGGGAACCACTGCCATATTATCTGTATTTTGGAAGAACCTCTGCCAGATTATGTGTATTTTTGGTGAAATGCTGTCAGATTACATCTACTTTTTGGGGATATACTACGACAGAGCTCAAATTTCCCCTGGCAGACCTTTTATACCACTGCTTCGGGCATGTATATTTGGCCCCGCCCATGACTATGCCCACGCAATGCTTAACCACACCCATTTTTTGGCACATGAGTCCACTCACCTCTTTTTCCAGGACTAGACCCCTGAGTGGAACATATACAGACAAATGTGAGAAATATGTCATAATGTTGTGTTTGCCCTTATGCACTTGTTAGCTGTAATACTTTTGTCAGGTAAGTCTCTCCTAATATGCTTTCTTTCATTAATACCAAATCCCTCTAGAGCCAAATCAGTTATGTCCCAATTAGATCTTTACTTTTAATGTAGTGTATGCCATCTACATACATGAATACATTCTTTTTTGTTACAGGTAAATGTTTATTGAAATGTTATACATGCTCTATACATCTGCTGCAATTTTATACTGCCCCAGAATCCCTGGGCTTGACATTTGGAATCTGGCTCTGCATCAGTGCTCATTGGTGATGAGCCATGGAGTGTGCTGAAATACTAACTACCTACAGTAACTACAGTATTTTCTTTCAGCAATGTTGTTTCTAAACGTACTGGCCAAAAACTGGTCTTATTAGCCTCTATGAGCTGCCACATTTCCTCTACATTGAGTCACTCTCCCTGCTTATCGAATCGCCTCTATGTTCATTGTGGTCTTTTGACGATTCTGGATCATTGCTCCTTGATATTTTCTTCTGAGTCGTGTGATTCGTGAGTTACTGATTTAGGTTTACTGACCTAGCTGGTTTACCTGCCTTGACATTAGCTTGCCTACCCACTATGATACTTGGTGCCTTTAATTGGGTTGAATTTCCACATGCGAAAGTACGTGTTTTCAGCGCATACAAATTTGCATTTCAATGGAAGTCTATGAGTGTGTTACATTACATGCAACTTTTTGTGCTTGCAGAGAAATCTGATGGTAGGTCGCTCAGTTCTGGAAGCTGCATGCTTTCTTCAAGCAGAGACCAAACATGCATGGTTTACATTTTGAATATCACTCTGTATGATATGTTGATCTTAAAGAGACTCAGAGATGACAGACAGCCCAGCTCTGATACTTACCCGGGGCTTCCTACCCCCCCCTATAAACACGTCTAAGTCTTACGCCGTCCTCCCGCGGTCTGCCATTCAGCCACGGTGAGCTCCGTTACCGGGTTCAGTCGATGCCAGTCAGGGTCTACTGCGCATGCACAGACATCCCGTGCATGTGCAGTAGACCCGGATGACGTCACTGCGCATGGTAATGGAGCTCACCGTGGCTAAACGGCAGACCGCAGGAGGACGGTGTGGGACTTAGACTTGATTATGGGGCGTGAGGAAGCCTCAGGGTAAGTATAAGAGATGGGCTGTCTGTCATCTCTGAGTTGCATTATGGATCCTTCTGGCACTGCTGGGAAACAGAGATAAAGCCACTTCTGTTGTACTCTGGACATTGTAGAGTCAAGTAGTAAACAAACATTTTCACTGGCTCACAGTGGCAAAGCCTCATCAGTGGTGAAAAAAAGTTCCTGCATCTTATAGTCTTATAGTCCAAATACAGGGAGTTCCCGGCATACGATCGCCCCCCCCATCCCCCCCCCCAGACATCCTGCTCTGCTCCACCTGTGTAGCGGCAATCGGCTTCTGCTTCTCCTCGCTGGACTCCCTGGTGTCCGCTCCTTGTATGTGACTTAAGTAGCTGCAGCCGCATCACTCTCCTGACCTGAGGGTGCCCATGCTGAACAGCGTCTCCTCTCTCGCTCACTCCTTCCCCCTCGTGCTGGTACTTCCTGGTCGCGTCATTGATGATGTAGGGTCTAAATCACACACCTCAAACAAGCATGCTGCTAATCCTGTCAGATTTTGTCACTGACATCTAATCTGCATGCTAGTTCAGGGTATATGGTTTAAAGTATTAGAGGTAGAGGACCAGCAGGACAGCCAGGCAATGTGCACTACTTAAAAGGAAATAAACATGTCAGCCTCCATCTCCCTCTCATCTCGGGTTCCCTTTAAAGTATACCAGAGCTCAGGAAAATTAAAAGATTTATACATACCTGGGGCTTCCTCCAGCCCTATACGCTACGATTGCTCCCACACTGCCGTCCTCAGTCTACTGTAGCGCCGGTATCGGTTCCCCGCACTACCATCAGTCTGAGCCAGTCTGACGTAAGAGAAGTGCGCCCTCTACGTATCTCTCCAGCAGCTGCTGGAGAGATACGCAAAGAGTGCACTTCTACTGCGTAGACTGGCTCCAACTGACGGAAGTGTGGGGACCGGATACCGGGGCTGCAGAAGACTGAGGACGGCGGCGTGGGAGCGATCGTAGCGTATAGGGCTGGAGGAAGCCCCAGGTATGTATAAATCTTTTTATTTTCCTGAGCTCTGAGTCCCTTTAAGGGTACATTAGACAATGCAGCTCAGTGGGGCTCACAATATAATGTTCTTACTACAACAATCCTTGCCCTTTATTATCAGCAACGGAGTACACTAGTATCAGAACAGTTATGTGGCAAGCATACGGGGCAGTAAAACAGGAGACCCATGATAGGAAAACATATGAGAAAATCACACAGACTGAAACACAGAATGACTGATAATAATACTTTAAACAAGAAAGGAAAATTGATAACATTACTGTATCCTGGTAGGATTAGATTGCCATAGTTCTTCTACTGAAGCTCATGACAAGAAGAGCTTGTGGAGTTTTTTTGCATTTGTCCTAAAAAGTGGATGAATTGACAGATATATTCCAAGCAGAAAAAGGAATGGTTAGAGAAATCAAGTACACATACTATATAATTGCTGTAGCTACTTCTGCATGCTCTCCAGGCAGCACAAGCCTCAGTGTTCTACACCCATTGATTTCCACGCTGACAGACTCCCAATTGTTCTCCTACACAAACAAAAACCACAGGGTCACTATCTTTTTCCAATATGAACACATTTTACAGACAAAAATAACAATATTTCCTCTTATGAAAAATGCATATTTGCTGGTCACTTTCAGATTTAGAGTAGGGAACTTCATTAGCCTTATGTAAACAATGCAGAATCTGATCCAATAAATTGTTCTTAACCATTTACCTGCACTCTGTCATATTGAAAGGAAAAGACTTGTTCCCATGCATGGTAAGAGTTACAAGAAAGCAGATCAGGAAGGAACTACACACAAGCATAGGTAGCCATGCTCATCCTGTTGGAAAAGCAGGTAATGGGAGTGGCCAGTTAGCATACAAACAATCATTAACCCTCTGCACTCAAAATGCTCAAAGCAAGCTGTAATTCTTGTAGCCCAAAAATCAACTAGGTTTCAAAATTGTACTTGGTTGCAAAAATGGAGCATATTAGCATCTAAAATAGATTGCATGCAGCAACGTGTTGTGGGACCATTTCACCATCATTGAGCTTCCCACTGTAAACATGGTTGTTACGTCTGTCAGCAAGCAAAGCATTGAATGCTCTTGAACCTGAAAGCTGAGGCAATATCAGGTTCTACTTTTATAGGAATGCATGCACATAAATGCGACAAAATGTACCACTCACATTGAATCAGAATCATTTATTTGGCCAAGTACAACAAGGGTTGTACCCGGAATTATTTTTGGCACATACAGGGTCGGTGGAGGTACAGTACAGTGCACACTTAGTAATATACAAAGAGTGGTACACATAGTAACATACAGCATAGAGTAATAAAAACATACACTTAACTTGCACAGAGCAGACATGGAGCATAGTAGAGAAGGACTAGTGTGGTCATCCGAGTGCTATGTGAGTGGAGCCGCCACACTAACTTGGGGGGGGGGGGGGGGCTGATATGGAATAAGGGATGTTAAAAGTAGACGCTTGGGCTTCTACACTAGGATTGTTTTGTATCTTTCAGAATGGTTAATATAGCATTGATCAAAGAAAAGTGGAGTTTCCTGCTTTTGCTAGGCGGTCCACTAATAAATATAATATTAAGCTGTTATAAAAACAGGCCGTCTGGCTTTATTCAAATACTATATAAAGGTTGAAGTACTCAGGAATGTCACAGCTTATTACCTCCTCACTTCAGTAGACCTCCACAGTGCTCTGCATATTTGTGTAAGAATCCATCACATGTGATAGCTATAAGTACATTTGTATCAAGTAATTTATCTCAAGAATATCGGTACCAGAAAAAAAATTATAAGAGGAAAAAAACTGAGACATCTTTACAGGTAGACAAACAATATCTGTCAGTTTTCTTTTCACGTTTTCTTAACCCCTACTGGAACAGGAGTGGGAAATAAGCAATTATTTACCCGTGGCTTGTAGCTGCTAGGAACACGCTCCCCTGCAGGAGTGGCGGAACTGTTTTTGTAATCTCTGAACATTTCACAAAGGTTTATATAGTATTTATATAGAACAGAAATGATAAGTGATTTTATATTATTTTTCAGTACCTATTTCAGCCACTACAGTTTAAAACAATCAGTCTTGTTTATGAAATGATCTCCATGACATAAGCAGATTTACAGGCTAATAGAGTCTGTTGCCTGTTGTGACAAACTAAACAACCACATGGAATCACTGAGTCATGACAAGGCAGATAGTTGGCGCATTGTGAGTGTGTTAAATGGCACTTGGTGGCGTATTGTAGCAGACATCACTGACAGATCTATAAAAAGTCACCTACATACTCCGTAATTGTATCACAATGGATAAAACACCACTGCTATACCCTGTGCGGGAATTATGAAAGAATGTTCTCAGGCCAGCCTAATGGAAGCTCTATTTATAATTTTTCAAAATATTTTCTTTGCACTGGCTTTCCAGGTGGCATTTCACGCTGTGTAGTTCCAAAATACATGATGTGCTATGAAAATAGCAAGACACAGTAGAGGAAATATCCAGCACAGCTGTATGATGGCTCTATAAAGACAGAAGTACCTCTATATCATTATTACTGCAAGAAGGTACAGTATGAAAATCTCAACTATGCCCATTTGGCCCAAAACATTGATATTAGCAAATGCACCCACATTTCATTTATTATTTTCTAAAAGTCATTCCTACCACATCTGTTTTTTAAGTTATGCACACAATTTAGCTAACTGTCACACAAAATGGTCATCAGCATCATTTTATTAGGAACGAGTGCTGTATAGACAAGAAGCTTGGCTCCTTGCTGAGTGCCAACATACCACCCATTATAAACGTTTAACCATGAATGTATGCTAACCATGAGCCTATCAGGTTAATAAATCCCTTTGATACAATATTTATTGAGTTGTTTAAACACTCAACTAAGGCATAAAAAGGTCACTTTGTTGAAAAGGAATTAGTAGGAATGGATTTGGCAAGAGCTTTCTGGCTTCCTGCAATTTTTAGAGATCTGCCAAAGTGGACTCCTTTTTGGATTAAAAATGTGTTTAACCTATTTTGGTTCCTGGACGTAGAAACTACGTCCAGGAACCGTGCTCCCGCAGCCGATCGCGCTCCCGGCCCGCGGTTCGTTAGCCAGGCAATCAGTGAATCAGGCTATGGTGCCCGATCACTGATTCCTCTCCCCCGCTGAAAAAGCGTCAGCTTCTCTCGGAAGCTTCGCTTTTTCTGGCTGTAACGTACCCCATGCGTCGCTCTAAGCGTGTGTTACGCTTAGAGTGACGTCATGTAAACAAACTCATGGCTGCCATCTTGTGGCCAAAAAGTAAAACTACAACTAAAAGTAAAAAAAATAAAATTCAAACACACATTTACATTATAAATCACTTGTTTACATCCCACCCTCCCAAAACTACCCAAATAAAATGTTTAATATAAAAAAAAACAAAAAACATTACAATAAAAAAAAACATGTAAATATTTACCTAAGGGTCTAAACTTTTTAAATATCAATGTAAAGATGAAATACTTCTATATTTTTTTTTATTTTAAACTTGTAAATAGTGATAGATGCAAAACGAAAAAATGCACCTTTATTTCTAAATAAAATATTGTCGCCATACATTGTGATAGGGACATAATTTTAACGGTGTAATAACCGGGACATATGGGCAAATACAATACGTGAGTTTTAATTATGGAGGCATGTATTATTTTAAAACTATAATGGCTGAAAACTGAGAAATAATGAGTTTTTTCTGTTTTTTTCTTATTCTTCCTGTTAAAATACATTTACAGTAAAGTGGCTCTTAGCAAAATGTACCCCTCAAAGAAAGCCTAATTGGTGGCGGAAAAAACAAGATATAGATCAGTTCATTGTGATAAGTGGTGATAAAGTTATAGGCTAATGAATGGGAGGTGAACATTTCTCAAGTGAAAACGACTGGACGCGAATGGGTTAAAGAGAAACTCTGACCAAAAATTGAACTTTATCCCAATCAGTAGCTAATACCCCCTTTTACATGAGAAATCTATTCCTTTTCACAAACAGACCATCAGGGGGTGCTGTATGACTGATATTGTGGTGAAACCCCTCCCACAAGTAGCCCCTCCCACAAGAAAAGTTCGAACTGTGGGAAATAGCTGTTTACAGCTGTTTCCAGCTGCCAAAAACCATGCAGCAGCTACATCACCTGCCAACAGTAAAATGTTCACTGGAGTTCATCTTTAAAGAGAACCTGAACTGAAAATAAAAAGTCTAAATAACTATACACAGGCAATACTTACCTCATGTGTAGTCTAGTCCTCAATCTCTTTCTCCTCTCCTGCATCCCATTTGTCCACTATGATCAATGGAATTCTCTGTCCTCCATTTTAAAAATGGCCATTACTCGATAACAGTTATTAATAGCTGCTTAAAGCTTAAAACTGTTAAGTGGAGATGCCGAGATTCTCATACTCTTAAAGATTGGATTGGTAGAGTTAATATGTTTAAGAATTTGAAGAATCAGATTGCTCTTCAGCAGGATAAATTGGGGGTCTTTAATGATAAATGGGAAAAGTGGTACATGTTTCAAGACACGGTGGAATATAGGAATATGATGGAAATGTAGGGGAGGAGTCTCTTGTTGAGGAAGTTGTGGGTTTTTTTTGTAATTAGTAGGATGGGTATCCTTTTGTGTGTTGTATTATGGGTTGGACATGGTGAGGATTATAATACATAGATTGGGAGGAGGAGGAGGGAGGGAAATGTTTTGTTTATTATGTTCTGTATTATGTTTTCTTTTTGGTGTTACTTTATATGTAAAATATTGGAAAATGGGGGGAAGAGAGTTTTTGTTCTTTGATGGTTTTTGATGATGTTTATGGAAATTGTCTCTTTTCCTCAATAAATTATATTAAAGAAAAGTCTATTGTCATTTCCTAGTCCAGTGGTTCTCAAACTTTTCCAGGTCAAGGCACCCTTGATGACTAGGACAAGACACCCCTTGACAAAAACAATTACCAAAATGCACAGTCGCCATTTTACGGCTTTCTCCCGTGTACTCTTTCATCCCCCTTTGTGTACTCAGTTGTCCTATGTGTCCCCCTTTGTCCTCTTCATGTCCCATTTTGTCCCATGTCCTCCTCCGCTCATCCCTGTGCAGAGTTAAAAGCTGTGGAAGCCAATCATGTACCTCACCTGATCCTGGGGGCCGGTGGCGATCAGAGACCTCTCTTTTCCCTCACTCCTCGTCCCCATATCTAGCAATGCCAGAAGAAAATTCTTTTTAAACTTCAGTGAAATATTGGAATTGTATTTCTAATTCCAAATGCAGTGTAAAGTTCATTTTTTGCAAAGATTGCTTAAAAGCTGAACTGGCAAAAGCTGAATTGCATGCCAAACAAATATTGATAGACTAGGATAGAGGTTCTCAAAGCACCGCAAGCACTTTCCAGGGGTGCCAAGGCTGCCCTCTGAGTCACATGTCCCTATTCTACTTCACTGCTGATCACATCTCTCACCTGTCTGAGGGTGCCCACGGTGATCATTGGTTTCTCCTCTCCCTCACTCCTACCCTAATGCCGACTCTTCCTGATCGTGTCATTACACGCAACTGGCACTAGGGGAAGAGAGAGGGAGAGGAGCAGCCAACACAGGACTGAAGTCTGAACACTTAATTCTGCCACAGAGGCCCATATGCAGCAGAGCATGAATCACTTCTCTGCTGCCTGCAGAAATTTTGGTCTCACAGTCAAGAAAACTGAGGTGTTTTATCAACCCGCACCAGGGAAGACGTACTCAGAACCAACTGTCCCCACTGAAAGAGAACTCCTGACGTCCGTGTAAAAGTTTACATACTTTGGCAGTACACTCTCTAGATCTGTAAATATTACTGAGGCTGTACAGATGCATTCTGTTGCTAAGGTGGGGGGGGGGGGGGGGGGACAGAATGGCATATGAGCGTCACAGAGCGGGTATGTTGATTACTTAGCCAAGAACCATCTAGTATGTGTACAGACTTAAGAATATTGTTGAAAGAAAGTGGAAAATAGGAGTGTCTTTTGGCCTACCCATATAAATGAGTGAGAGATAGAGAAAGGCCAGTTGACAAGTCATAATAAATGTCATATCGTATCGTATCTATGTAAATAAATACCAGGCAACCTAGCCTATACATTCACCCAAATATCTGATGCCTGTAGACCAGGGGTCTCAAACTCGCGGCCCGCGGGCCATTTGTGGCCCTCGATACAATATTTTGTGGCCCGCACCAGCAAAAGCTCCTTTATAGTTCGCTTCAGTGCTCCCAAGTAATCCGCTGCATCCCCGCCGCTAAACGCAGAGCCCCCAAATCGCCTGGGGGGCAATCCGTCGGCATTTCCTGGAAAAGGCAGAGCTTTCAGCTTCAGCTCTGCCCTGCCTGACGTCAATCGCCGCCTCTCCCCGCCCCTTTCTGTGAAGGAAGAGTGAGAGGGGCGGGCAGAGAGGCAGAGCTGAAGCTGAAAGCTCTGCCCCTCCAGGAAATGCCGGCGGATTGCCCCTTGGGCGATTTGGGTGCTCTGCAGCCCTCGTTTTGCGGCGGGGACACGGCGGATTACTTGTAATGGGAGCACTAAAGCGAACTTTAAGGTAAAATAGGCAAAATAGTTCGCTTCAGTGTGAATTTGAGTTTGAAAAAAAATTAATGCAATGGACAAGGGGGGGGGGGGGGGGGCAGTGGACAGCACCTGCTGATTGTGAAATCCCTTATACGGCCCAGCCTCATCCTGACTTTGCCTCCTGCGGCCCCCCAGTTAAATTGAGTTTGAGACCCCTGCTGTAGACTCTTATACCTACATCGGGGCTCCCAATTTTTGTTTTACTTTTTTGTTTTTTTTCCATTGAAATTGACATAGGGCTCAGTTGCTTCGCAGAATAATTTTGCATGTCTTCTCACTGCCCATACAATGCTCTGAGCTTGTTCACAGTACTGCTTTGTAATGGATCGCGTTATTCTAACTCGCTGCATGAGGCTTTGTATTAAAATCAGTGACCCATATCCGATTCACTTTTTCTCCAAGTTTTCTCCTGGGTTATATTGTCACATCTTGTCAATAAAATGCCTTTTAAGCCCCAGCAAGCAAGAAAATTATTTTGTCAGTACTTTCTCACCTACTTGTTGGTACTGTTTCAAATGCGGTGTGCTGAAAAGTTAATCAAACAGAAGATGAAAAATTATCTCCAAGGAGAAATTTTGGGAGAAAAAGTGAATTGGATCAGGCCCTATATCCAGTCTCCATTGCAGTTCACACTCATTATAATGCATGCGTTATGCAGTGCACCACTGTAAACCCAGCCTCTGAGTTCAGTGTTTTAGCTAATATTTAACTATTAAACAGTTGTCTTCAATACCTGGCAAATAGTAAAAGTATGCAAATGTTCACACAAATCTGGAAAAATACATATAATACCTACAGTGCATAATACTGTTTGGCTTTAGTTAAACAGATTAAAAAACAGTGCACCTCAATGAGTCATTATCTCGGTTTCAGCCATTTGTGGAAACGCAGCCATTTCCATACAAACACAGAACATAAACTCCGAGAAGCATTTAATGCCGGGCTTTCAATATCCTGTACGTTTAAGGAGAACATTACTAACATCAGTATGTGTTTCATTTCAGCATAGCCGTGTGATCTTAGACATTCGCACACCGCACTATCTCTGTATAATTTTTATGCTGAACCAATAAAAGTTATCATACTCTACAAAGAATCCAATTTCTCAGTAAGTAACAGCTGCTAATAAAAGAAGGATCATGTTCCTGGCCTTCTACTGAAAGGAAATTAACTTGTACTTAATGTTTTATAACTCTCCTTTTTCAAATATTTGCCTATTAAGGATTTTAGCACTGAAAGGGCTAGTAGACTATATTAATGATTATTGCCATTAAGGGATACTTTCCTTTCAATGTTTTTCACTTACAGCAATGCCAAAGCTAAATAAGGAATAACACAAAATAATGAAACATAGGCATATCCTGTAGTATAAACGTCTTCCAATAATGTGAAGTTCTATTTTACTTTAAAGTTCCCTGGAACAGATTCTGTTTGTTGATATACTGTGGAATGGAGATCTCTTGCAAACGTCCCCCATGCTTTATGCAGATTCTTTCTCTGATCATTGCTTAAAATGCTCTCTATAAACCACTTTATTTTCATGGTTTTTAAATGTTGCTGGAAAATAAAGATAGCCATCTTGAAACATACTTAAAGCAAACACAGTACGTGCTAAAGCCAATACCATCTTCATTTCTCAGCCACTGGAAAAAGTGCTCTGAACAATAAAATAGCATGTTAACACACAGAACTTAACCTCACCAATTTATATTTTTAAAGGACCACTATGGCAAATAGTGTAAAATTTAAAATACACGTAAACACATACAAATGAGAAGTATATATCTGCCACAGTTAAATACACTATAAATGACTTTTCTCCTATGTTGCTGTCACTTACAGTAGGCAGTAGAAATTTGATGGAACCAACAGGTTTTTGACTGGTCCATCTCTTAATGATTCAGGCTGCCCCCCTACCTGATGGCACACTATTCTGGCAGTTGGACTGAGCAACTGCCGTTCACCAAGTGCTTTTAAAAATAAAGAAAACCCTGAGAATCCTCCATGAGGAGACGGGCTAGTCTAAAACCTGTCAGTTCTGTTAGATTTCTACTACCTACTGTAAGTGACAGCATGTATTTTTTATTTCTGTGTTTTGATGTTTTTTAAATTTTTCGCGATAGTGGTGCTTTAAAGTGAGACAAAACTAAAATTTAACCTATAGTTAAAACATTAAACACAGCATAAAATAATAGGAAAAAAAGATATAAATGGTTTTGAAGCTACTGGGAGGTTAATACTCAAACCTCTACTCTACTTTGAGCAGCATGGTGGCGTAGTGGTTAGCGCTCTCGCCTTGCAGCGCTGGGTCCCAGGTTCGAATCCCAGCCAGGTCAACATCTGCAAGGAGTTTGTATGTTCTCCCCGTGTCTGCGTGGGTTTCCTCCGGGCACTCCGGTTTCCTCCCACATCCCAAAAACATACAGATAAGTTAATTGGCTTCCTCCTAAATTGGCCCTAGACTACAATACATACACTACACGATATAGACACATGACTATAATAGGGGTGAGATTGTGAGCTCCTCCGAGGGACAGTTAGTGGCAAGACTATATATAATCTGTACAGCGCTGCGGAAGATGTCGGCGCTATATAAATACTAAATAATAATAATAATTTACTCATAAGCTAACTGACAAGATTGCCATTGCCATAATGAAATTATTATTAGAGTGTGTTCAGATAATACTAACCTGCATAAGCAATGCAGAAAATAGGCTGCTGTATCCAGGGGGGAAGCAGAGAACCTTTTGGGCTTGATTACACCTGGGGCGTTTTGCATTTTTTTTAAGCACCAGCGATTTTCAAAATCGCTCTAAAAGTGATTGTACGATTCCCTATAAGAGGGTTCACATCTGAGCAGTTTGTTTCCGATCCGCTCAGCAAATTGCTGCCTGTACCATTTTTGGGGCGATTTCCCACTATTTGACAGGTATAGCAATTTCCCCAGCGCTTTTAAAGGAGTCATCAGGCAGTATTAAAGAAAAGAAGTGCTACTTACCAGGGGCTTCCTCCAGCCCCAAGCTCCCAGCATGTCCCTCGCCGCAGCTCTCCCTGTAGCCGTTCGCCGCAGCTCCGTCCCGGTCCCCGGCGATGACGTCAGGGCGACCTCCAGGTCGGCCTGTACTGTGCCTGCGCAAGCGGCGCTGTCAATCATCGCCACGTGGCCCGGAGTGGACCGCCCAGGCGCAGTGCCATAAAATGATCCGATTTTATGGCAATTGGATAAAAACGATCGGATCTCCCAAAAAAGTCAAAAGCTTTTTTTTACATTTGACTGAAAAATCCGATTGGATTTCCCGTTTTCTTCGATTTTTATCGATCCGGAATGCCCGATATTTTTCTTCAATCTCTCTAAAGATTGTATGGTGTGTGTTAGATTGTCAATTTATTAATATACAAACCCTAGCAATTTTGTCAGAGTTTCCAATCATTTTTATCATAATTGAGGAAAAATTAAACATGTGTGTGGTACATTGGTCATATTTTTGACATGTTACAATCAGTCAGAAAAATTGATTGCAATTCTTAAATGGAACAGATATTTAATAAATTGTATGATGTGTGGCCACCTTTAGTCAGACTTCAATCGAATGTACAATGCTCTACAGCTTAAGCCAATCTGATAATTTTCTGTAATCTGTTCTGTAACCAGCAATCTTATCAATTTCACACATCACTTGCTTCGCCTGCTTTGTCCTAATCTCCAGATGAGATATGACCCCTATAATAAAAGCAGAATACAGAGAGCACACATAGTGCTCAGCACTGTTTGACCATAGTGCAATTTCCACCTCGTTCTGCACTCCAGGGGGATATGCCTTCACCACTGGGATTAGAAACAAAGTCCCCCCCCTCGTGAATTCACTCACCGGATAGCCGCTTTGATACTTTGCACGTAATGATATGCAGTAATCCACGCTCCTCAACCGGTCTTCACTTAAAACTTCTTTTATTTAAAAACAATAAAAGGCAACCCAGCATACAACGGACATCAAAGGAACCCTTGCCGCGGATACAGGGCACTCAGTCCTCACTTGGTTTGCCTGCACTTCCGGAATGTCAGCGCGCTGCCTGGCTTCGCCCTACGCGTTTCGTCGCAGTGACTCATTCAGGGGCTGGCAGCACGCTATACTGACATCAATAAAATACCGTCGCTGCCCGTCCTGGAAATCGCCCACGTTGCCGCCCTCTAATGTCGCTAGGCAACTAAGCGGGGAGCGTTGCCTACAATACTTAAACAACATTTCACCTTTACTTACAGGTGGCTTTAAAATAAACACTAAAACAATTGCATATCTAATAATGACATATTATCTCCTATCCGATATAGTGCTATGGCTACATTTCCATATCATGCAAATTGCCGAGCACGGACTATTGTTGTTAGACTCCTCCCATCAGTCACAGCATTACTGTATTCCCAAACACTATTTAGAGGTTTTACATTCTGTCTGATGTGACCCCATGTTAAGACTCATACCCACTATTTGGCAGGGTACCCATAAGTTTACCTCTTGTTTTCTGGTCTAGATTTAATGTACACATGTTACACTCTGGTAATACACTGGTCTAGATCTACTATTTACGTATTGCCCCTCCTTTACAGTACTGCTTACCTTAAAGTGACAATACCTTGTGTACCAAAAGTGACAGTGATTTAGCGCAATGAGTATTTTATCACCCTATTATCTCAATAGCCTGTGAACCACTGAAGGTGCGACCCAAGTTGCACTTTATTACCCTTCAATTATATCTGTGAGTGCTGGTGTAGCTCTACCTCGTGTGTGAATACTATCTCCCAAGTGCTCATTCCTTTGGTGAACTAATGCCAACTCCAATAGTACCATAGTGTGAACCAAGCAATAATACATATTACATCATGCACCAATGGCCTTTAAGCATACGGACCATCCTTGCCTAATGTGCTATTTTACTTGATTATATTGTACACCAGTCCCATTTATAACTAACACCCCATGATACCGTGGTGTGAACCAAACACCAATATGCAGCAATGGCCATTACTCATATACGCCATACTTACCTAGTGTGCTGCCTCCTTCTCTGATAGTGCAAAATCATTCCTATCTTAGGAAAGTCCCTAAATATTATAACTAAGTGAGTACTACATCCATCCCTACCTGCCAAGCTGGAAATATCGACCGAAGTGCAGGCCTCTTTGCTGCCCTCACCCCACGACCCTCACTTCCAGGTGTGAACCAAGTGTAATGCCTATTAATAACTCTCAACTAGCAAGCTATTATAGATTGCATCCTCTGCAATCTATAATAGTGCAACTTAATCCCTCTTTACTTAAAACTGTGTCTTCAACTGTACAACCTATTTGATTAAATATAAACAAATAAAGTACAAAGTGCCCCATCTACCAAACTTTGGCTACTCGCAGCGAATTGCTTCACTGCCTGCCTATAACTAACTGTATAACTCCACAACACTTCCAAAACATATCACAGCAACATGAATAATACATAACATTCTAAAATCACCTATTTGTGATAAAACAATTAATACAGTGGCTTGCAAAAGTATTCGCCCCCTTGAAGTTTTCCACATTTTGTCACATTACTGCCACAAACATGAATCAATTTTATTGGAATTCCACGTGAAAGACCAATACAAAGTGGTGTGCACGTGAGAAGTGGAACGAAAATCATACATGATTCCAAACATTTTTTACAAATCAATAACTGCAAAGTGGGGTGTGCCTAATTATTCAGCCCCCTGAGTCAATACTTTTGTAGGACCACCTTTTGCTGCAATTACATCTGCCAGTCTTTTAGGGTATGTCTCTACCAGCTTTGCACATCTAGAGACTGAAATCCTTGCCCATTCTTCTTTGCAAAAACAGCTCCAGCTCAGTCAGATTAGATGGACAGCATTTGTGAACAGCAGTTTTCAGATCTTGCCACAGATTCTTGATTGGATTTTGATCTGGACTTTGACTGGGCCATTCTAACACATGGATATGCTTTGTTTTAAACCATTCCATTGTTGCCCTGGCTTTATGTTTAGGGTCATTGTCCTGCTGGAAGGTGAACCTCCGCCCCAGTCTTAAGTCTTGCAGACTCCAAGAGGTTTTCTTCCAAGATTGCCCTGTATTTGGTTCCATCCATCTTCTCATCATCTCTGACCAGCTTCCCTTTCCCTGCTGAAGAGAAGCACCCCCAGAGCATGATGCTGCCACCACCATATTTGACAGTGGGGATGGTGTGTTCAGAGTGATGTGCAGTGTTAGTTTTCTGCCACACATAGCGTTTTGCATTTTGGCCAAAAAGTTCCATTTTGGTCTGATTTGACCAGAGCACCTTCTTCCACATGTTTGCTGTGTCCCCCACATGGCTTGTGGCAAACTGCAAATGGGACTTCTTATGCTTTTCTGTTAACAAGGGCTTTCTTCTTGCCACTCTTCCATAAAGGCCAACTTTGTGCAGTGCACAACTAACAGTTGTCCTATGGACATATTCCCCAACCTGAGCTGTAGATTTCTGCAGCTCGTCCAGAGTCACCATGGGCCTCTTGACTGCATTTCTGATCAGCGCTCTCCTTATTCAGCCTGTGAGTTTAGGTGGACGGCCTTGTCTTGTTTGGTTTACAGTTGTTCCATACTCCTTCCATTTCTGAATGATCACTTGAACAGTGCTCCGTGGGATGTTCAAGGCTTTGGAAATCTTTTTGTAGCCCAAGCCTGGTTTAAATCTCTCAGTAACTTTATCCCTTACCTGTCCGGTGTGTTCTTTGGACTTCATGGTGTTGTTGCTCCCAATATTATCTTAGACAACCTCTGAGGCCGTCACAGAGCAGCTGTATTTGTACTGACATTAGATTACACACAGGCGCACTCTATTTAGTCATTAGCACTAATCATGCAATGTCTATGGGCAACTGACTGCACTCAGACCAAAGGGGGCTGAATAATTACGCACACCCCACTTTGCAGTTATTTACTTGTAAAAAATGTTTGGAATCATGTATGATTTTCGTTCCACTTTTCACGTGTACACCACTTTGTATTGGTCTTTCACGTGGAATTCCAATAAAATTGATTCATGTTTGTGGCAGTAATGTGACAAAATGTGGAAAACTTCAAGGGGGCCGAATACTTTTGCAAGCCACTGTATCTAATTCTATGTTCCGCCCATGGGGTTCCAGTGTACCCAGTCTGTAAATCCACTCCGTTTCTTTCCTGCATAATTGTTGTAAGCGATTAGACCCGTGCCAATGGGTATGCTCCACTGCCATCACCTTTAAGCCACTAGGGTCACAATTATGCACCTTGGCGAAATGTGCTGACACACTGTGCCGCCTGTAACCTTTTTGAATATTATAAACATGCTGGTATATGCGTTTTTTAAGCGGCCTCGACGTCCTGCCAACATACTGAAGGGGCGATTTCCCAATAATGACAGGTATAGCGATTTCCCCAGTGCTTTTAAGAAAAAATACATTGTATTTATTCTTTTCTGGATCAAAGAGTTCCCTTCCTGACTTGCGTCAGGAAGTGAAAAAACAAATCGCTTTGCAAAAGCATTTGAAAAGTGCTTTCTACAAAATCACAGCACGCAGGTATGCGCCGGGATGGGGAAAAAAAACGTGCAAAAAATCAAAAATCGCTGCCGTCAGCGATTTCGATTTTAGATGTGAACAAAGCCTTTCTGTTTGTGCTCAGTAATAATTACTCAAGAAGATCTGAAAAAGCAAGAGGTTTTGAATCAGGATGATACCATTTATTGACTAACTTAAAAGAATAAGATTAAGCTTTCGACTGTGCAGCCTTATCAGAGCTGGGACAAGGTCCTCCAGCACCCAAGGCTGAGACACCAAAGTGCGCCCCTCCATCCCTCCCACCCCAGCTGTCACACACTGATTGCTATTACACTAAGAGGGCCACAGGGCCCACAACCTTCCCAACACCTTAATATCTAGTTATCTGGCTTGCAGTCACTGCTATGTATCCCCTTTTCTTATTTCTTTCTGCTTCAAACACAATTAGGAATGACAGCTGAATGAATTGTGCGCCCCCTCCTACTCTGCGCCCTGAGGCTGGTGCCTCTCCAGCCTATGCCTTGGCCCGGCCCTGGCAGCCTTAGTCAGACTTCAATCGAATGTACAATGCTCTACAGCTTAAGACAATCTTATAATTTGTTCTATAACCAGCAATCTTAACAATTAGATGCAGTAAAATGTAAATATGCTTTGGAATGAATTAAAAAGTCTTTATGTTTTATTCATTTTCTACTGTTTTTAAGCAGAAAAACATAAGATTTTTGAGCTTCATACCACTTTAAAATCTTAATAGCGTTTAACTGGTTGAGTATCCATTTCTTACTCGCTTCTTACATTTGCCATTGCCCATTGAACATTCTGTTTTCTAGTTGATTTGATTAAAATGACTGAAAATTAAAGTTCTAATTGTAATCATTACAATTTACTTCAATGTACATTCAGCTGGTTGTCAATAGACTCGATTGGAATGAATGAAAAACATTTGATAGTTTGTAATCAAACTGCTACGTCTGTTTGTAGTTTTGTTTGATGGCAAGGCAGCCATTTTCTAGTCAAAGAGGGTATATCAACGAAGTTCAGGAGAGCACAAGAAGCCAGAGGGTTGATCAGCTTTCTGGCATATCAGTTTATGGTTGGTTTAATAGAACTCTATATTTGCTGTTTTGGAAACAGCACATGAATAATAAATGCATTCTATGAGCAGGCTTTGAAGTTAGTTAAGTTAGCTCATCCATGTCCAAGCAAAGTTACATTTACTAATCAGCATTCTTGGTTGTGGCGGCTTAAGTTAGACACACACACAAAAAAAAAATCACAATTGCTGCTTAGTGGAGCCTTGTTTCTATTCATAAATGTGATATTAACTTCTTCAGCCCTAAGAGTTGTAGTCACCTTATGGACAATACTCCTTCCATTAATTTACCAATAACTTTATCACTACTTATCACACCTACATTATCTATATCCTGTTTTTTTTTTGTTTTTTTTCACCACAATCACCATTTTTGTGGGGCATATTTTTTTAGTAATTATTTTATTCTCTACGCATTTTAAAAAGAGAAAAAAAAAAGAGAAAAAAGCACTTTCTTGGCCGCTGCTGGCTGGCTCTAATTATAGAAAACTTTTGGATTTTTATTCTCACTGGCAATTAATCCCAGCCTCCACTCTAGCTAGCACACTATCATGCAGGCCTCACCAACTTTGCCAAGTGTATCCCTATATAGCTTCTCTTGGCCCCTTCCTCCCTGATGCAGCCCCTAAATATTTTGAGAACTGGTGCAATTCCACACTACTGGAATGTAGGATTATTTATTTTTTGTATAGCACACTTGCCTCCAGACCTTCCTCCAGTATGACCCCGATTCTGGCAAGGTGGGAGGGCAACTTGGGCTTCAAACTTACTCCGGCAAAATGGGGTTACTGTTTTGAAACTCTTATGAAAGGAAGTCTATATTACTCTATCCTAGAGACCAATGTGAAACTCCTACACCAAGCTTATCTCACTCCTGCACGAGTTTCCGAATTCTACCCAGAAGCTTCACCCTTATGTTATTGAGGTTGTGGAGTCCGAGGAACAATTGGACATATGTGGTGGACTTGCCCATTGGTCTCTACCTATTGGACTTAGGTCAGCGCTCTTGTGGCCTCCGTGCTACAGATACCTTTTACCAAGGACCCTCCATTCTACTCTTTGGCGATAAAAAGAATAATATGAGACATCCATCGCATAGACTCCTGCAGCATATAGCTAACTCCGCTAAATCATACCTTGCCTCTCGATGGAAGAGCCCAATTTTACTAATAGATCATGTTATAGCCAGGGTTCACAGACTAATGATTTATGAACGTATGATTTCAATTATCGTTGATCGAATGCTACAGTTCACTAGGACATGGGTACCTTGGGTTGACTATGCTGATATTAATGGACTACAATTCATGCTGTTCTTTGATACTTAAAGCAGTTTGAAACCCTGATATAATATTCAATAAAAACATGTTTTCCTACTTTTATATGCTTTTTATATATATTTATCAAATTTGCACTTGTGCATAAGTATTATTATTAATTTAGAAGTTATAGGTTCCCAAAAGTACAGTTTTTTGCTTTGTGAGCTGACTTTGCATTTTATTAATAACTGGTTTTATTCATTATGCATTAAAGGCAGACATGCTTTGACTCTCTGTGTCGAGCTGCTTCTGCACAGTCAGAGAATGTGTCACATTCCTCACTTGATACATAGTTACATAGTTATTTTGGTTGAAAAAAGACATACGTCCATTGAGTTCAACCAGAGAACAAAATACAACACCAGCCTGCTCCCTCACATATCCCTGTTGATCCAGAGGAAGGCGAAAAAACCCTTACAAGGCATGGTCCAAATAGCCCAAAAGGGAAAAAAATTCCTTCCCGACTCCAGATGGCAATCAGATAAAATCCCTGGATAAACATCATTAGGCATTACCTAGTAATTGTAGCCATGGATGTCTTTCAACGCAAGGAAAGCATCTAAGCCCCCTTTAAATGCAGGTATAGAGTTTGCCATAACGACTTCCTGTGGCAATGCATTCCACATCTTAATCACTCTTACTGTAAAGTACCCTTTCCTAAATAAATGGCTAAAACGTTTTTCCTCCATGCGCAGATCATGTCCTCTAGTCCTTTGAGAAGGCCTAGGGAAAAAAAAGCTCATCTGCCAAGCTATTATATTGCCCTCTGATGTATTTATACATGTTAATTAGATCCCCTCTAAGGCGTCTCTTCTCTAGACTAAATAAACCCAGTTTATCTAACCTTTCTTGGTAAGTGAGACCTTCCATCCCACGTATCAATTTTGTTGCTCGTCTCTGCGCCTACTCTAAAACTGCAATATCTTTTTTTGTAATGTGGTGCCCAGAACTGAATTCCATATTCCAGATATGGCCTTAGGCCCGGTTCACATTAGCGGTTGCTATCCGGAATCGCCGTGCCGGAGCCGTGCCGGAGCCGGACCGCATGCGGACCGGACGAAACGGACGCACGGCATAGCAATGAAAGTCTATGCGACCGTTCACATGCGTCCGTTTCGTCCGGACCGGAGCCGGACCGGATCCGGACTCCGGCGTCCGTTCCAACATGCGCTATTTTTTGGTCCGGCTGGTCCGGCTGACGTATCCGGACCGGAGCCGGAATGTTGCATCCGGCCAATGGAAACCAATGAGAACCGGAGAGCGCACAACACACTGGCTATAAAAACCGGATGTTATACCACACTTCCTATGCTGACTCTATGGTATGGTGGCCATTTTGGATGGGGACCACATGGCACCAGCGTTCACAGAGTGGAGCAGCAGTGACTTCATGCTGGAGCTGTTTGGCAGCAACATGTCTGACGATATGTCTGATAACGAGGGGGTGAGGCCCTACACATCAGAAGACCTCATCCTACAGGTGCAGCAGGTACCAGCCCTGTGGGACAAGGGGGATGCGGACCACAGCAACATCAAAAAATGCAGAGGCCTGTGGAAAAAAATTGCCAAGCTGTATGTGGAGGACTTTGAGCACTTGAGCAAGAGACAGCAAGGCACAGAGGGTATGTTGACTAGAAGTTTTTGGGGGGGCTTGTGGTTTAGCTTGTGATGTATTCCACTTTTGCTATGGATTTGTGTCACCCACGTGTTGCCCACCCACCCGTGGCCCACCCACCTGTTCCCCACCCACCTGTACCCCACCTGTGATGTATCCCACCCACCTGTGATGTATCCCACCCACCTGTACCCCACCTGTGATGTATCCCACCCACCTGTACCCCACCTGTGATGTATCCCACCCACCTGTGATGTCTCCCACCCACCTGTACCCCACCTGTGCTGTATCCCACCCACCTGTACCCCACCTGTGATGTATCCCACCCACCTGTACCCCACCTGTGATGTCTCCCACCCACCTGTGATGTCTCCCACCCACCTGTGATGTCTCCCACCCACCTGTGTTGTATCCCACCCACCTGTACCCCACCTGTGATGTCTCCCACCCACCTGTGATGTCTCCCACCCACCTGTGATGTATCCCACCCACCTGTACCCCACCTGTGATGTCTCCCACCCACCTGTGATGTCTCCCACCCACCTGTGATGTATCCCACCCACCTGTACCCCACCTGTGATGTCTCCCACCCACCTGTGATGTCTCCCACCCACCTGTGATGTATCCCACCCACCTGTACCCCACCTGTGATGTATCCCACCCACCTGTACCCCACCTGTGATGTCTCCCACCCACCTGTGATGTCTCCCACCCACCTGTGATGTCTCCCACCCACCTGTGTTGTATCCCACCCACCTGTACCCCACCTGTGATGTCTCCCACCCACCTGTGATGTCTCCCACCCACCTGTGATGTATCCCACCCACCTGTACCCCACCTGTGATGTATCCCACCCACCTGTACCCCACCTGTGATGTATCCCACCCACCTGTGATGTCTCCCACCCACCTGTGATGTCTCCCACCCACCTGTGATGTCTCCCACCCACCTGTGATGTATCCCACCCACCTGTACCCCACCTGTGATGTATCCCACCCACCTGTGATGTCTCCCACCCACCTGTGATGTCTCCCACCCACCTGTGTTGTATCCCACCCACCTGTACCCCACCTGTGATGTCTCCCACCCACCTGTGATGTCTCCCACCCACCTGTGATGTATCCCACCCACCTGTACCCCACCTGTGATGTCTCCCACCCACCTGTGATGTCTCCCACCCACCTGTGATGTATCCCACCCACCTGTACCCCACCTGTGATGTATCCCACCCACCTGTACCCCACCTGTGATGTCTCCCACCCACCTGTGATGTCTCCCACCCACCTGTGTTGTATCCCACCCACCTGTGATGTATCCCACCCACCTGTACCCCACCTGTGATGTATCCCACCCACCTGTACCCCACCTGTGATGTATCCCACCCACCTGTGATGTCTCCCACCCACCTGCGATGTACCCCACCTGTGCACATAAAACATACACAATGACCAATTATTAAACATCAATTTATTGTAAAAAATTAAGACATTTAAAATCACTTAAAAACTTGAAACTCCAAAATAAACACATTTCAACAAAACATATTAAAAACCAAACATTCACCCTCGTCCTGGTGGTGTGGTAAAATAAAGTCTCAGTTGGTCCCTGTTCCGCAGTGACACTACCCTTGGCCTGGTTGCATACCTCCGCAGGGGCATTAGTGGAAGCACATTCGGGGGTTCCGGAGTCTCTCTTTCCTCCTGCCGCACAAAGTTGTGGAGGATGCATGCTGCCTTCACCACGACAACTGCGTTGCCCGGTTTCAGCAGCATGGGCGTGTGGAACACCCTCCACTTTGACACCAGGATCCCAAATGTGCACTCCACCATTCTCCTTGCACGGCTCAACCGAGCATTGAAGTGTAGCTGGCTGGCATCAAGTCCCCTGTCTGGGTACGGACGCATTACATGGTCGGACAGGGCGAAGGCCTCGTCCCCCACAAACACATAGGGGTAGGCCGGTGCCCTTGTCCCAGGCCAGGGTCTGTCACGGGGGAGACGCAGTCTGCCTTCCTCCATCAGCCGGCAAAGGGTCGTACGCTGGAAAATTCCAGAGTCATTGGAACTACCGTACGACCCCACGTCCACGTACACAAACTTGTAGTCCGCATCTGCCACTGCCATTAGAACAATGCTGAAGTATTTTTTATAGTTGAAATAATGGCTGCCACTCCCCACGGGTTTCTGAATCCGGATGTGTTTCCCATCCAGTGCGCCAACACAATTAGGAAACTTGCACTCGGTCCAGAAGCCCTGGGCGATCTCCTCCCATTTCGTGGTGTCCGGCACAGGCATGTATCTGGCCCTCAGTCGCGTCCAAAGGATCCTCGAAGTCCTCACGACGATGCCTGCCACCGTGCTCTTCCCAATACGAAATGTGACATGTAGCGATGTATATGTTTGTCCAGTTGCGATGTACCTACAAGAGAAATAATCGAAATCAATTTTTCATGTCGTTACAGGAGAAAGGTTCAAGACAAGGTGGCGCAATATACGTGATGCATACGTGAAATGGCTACGGAAGAAAAAACTTGCCGAACGAAGTGGCAGTGGCGGGGGAAAGCGACAAAAAGACTACCAATTTGCCAAGCAATTGTCTTTCATCAATGCAAGCCTGGAACCTAGACTGTAAGTACCACTACTGTGGGCAGGAACTGAGAGCTCATTTTAGCAGACAACTACCATGACTTCGGCCATGTATTGCTATAAACTGGCCTCAATTCCCATGGCTAGCGAACTTTTCTCACAAGCTTTATCAAATGTTTGGTAGAAACGGTTGATAAAGTGTTTGCTAGTGTTTGCTAGCTCTGTGAATTGACGCCACTTGCTGTTTGGCACACCAATAAATATTGTTTTTATCTACAGGACTGAAGACAATTTGGAGCAAGAGGAACCGACCCAGGAGGCACGGTTCAGCAGTGAGGAGAGCTTGGTGGATGATGACGTCGCCGATGTAACCTATGTCCCCGAGGAGAGGAGTAGGAGGAGGGAGTCCTTAGCTATCCCAGCTCTCTCCTTTGATGATGACTTGGGAGAAGAGAGCTTGGATGTTGAGGTTGCAGGACCGAGTGTGGATGAAGCTGCACCTCCACAATCGACCGCTATGGAAGCTCCCGGGGAACAAGAACAAAGTGAGGAGCACCGAGAGACTGCAGCACAACCAGCGCGCAGGGCAACCCCGACACAGGCCAGAGGACGGGAAGATGCTGCCATACCACCAGTGAGGACCACCACACCAGTGAGGCGTCGAGGTACCCTCCCCCCAACAAGGAGAGAGACAGAGTCCGAGATGTCCGGGGCTGTCTCCGGACTTCTCGGGATTCTTCAGAGCCACCAAACTCTCATAACCCGGCAGTTGCAAGATGAGGACAGGGGCCATATCATGGAGCAGTACAAGTCCCACATCACTTCACTGCAATGTGAGCTCGACGCTGTACATGGGCACTACAGGGACGAGCTTAAAATGATGCATGAGATGCACAGAGGAGAAATCGACCAACTGCGTGCGCAGCATCATCAGTCGGTGGGCCAGCTGCAGAACATGATGCAGCAAATGCATCAACAAAGCAAGGAACTACTGAAATTGCAGGCACACCCGTGTTTTCACACAGTGATGTCTCTAATACCATATTTGGAAAAGGTGCCTTCCCAAAACTTGATGGCGTGCCATTCCACTTTGCTGGAGGTGATCAAACAGCACATGGACACGCCATTATTGCAACCACCAATTTTTAGACCCCCACAACCAACAGCGGTGCCAACCTGGCAATCATCACAGATGTACACCGGCTACAGAGGCAGTCAATATGGGCCACCGCTGTCAGGGTCCAGCTCATCCACGACCAGCACCCAAGAGAGTCCAGATTTCCAGGCAGCAACTCCCACCTTTTCTAGTAGTGGTGCCGATACAATTTGAAAAAAAAAGTCAAATTGTTCCTGGACATGCTCCTCTGAATACCTCCGATCCTCGGAGGAAGGATACCATCACAGGGCTTTTTAGCCCAACCTTTTCACTGCCCCATCTCCTTCAACCAAGGTTCAGAGGTGTTCAGATGACCATGTCAGGGAACTTTTGGTTTTGCTGGACTTGAACTTTAGGGCCTGGTGTCCCCGAAAGACACTACCTGGGTCACAACCTTGTGCCTGTTGCACTGCACCTGTAGTCCTGCACCTGTGCCTTTGATTCCTCTTGTTCCTTACTTTGTTGTTCCTAATCACTTGCACAAGACCCTTGGAGCCATGGGTGAAGGATACCTTCACTGGTCGGTGAGAGGCCTAGCCTTTTCACTGGCCTGTGTCCTTCATCCATGGCTCAGAGGGTCCTGTGCCAGTGGTTAGGTTTTAGAAGCACTAATAATTTAGGGCCTGGTGTCCCCGAAAGACACTACCTGGGTCACAACCTTGTGCCTGTTGCACTGCACCTGTAGTCCTGCACCTGTGCCTTTGATTCCTCTTGTTCCTTACTTTGTTGTTCCTAATCACTTGCACAAGACCCTTGGAGCCATGGGTGAAGGATACCTTCACTGGTCGGTGAGAGGCCTAGCCTTTTCACTGGCCTGTGTCCTTCATCCATGGCTCAGAGGGTCCTGTGCCAGTGGTTAGGTTTTAGAAGCACTAATAATTTAGGGCCTGGTGTCCCCGAAAGACACTACCTGTAGTCCTGCTCCTCTGCCATCGGTTCCTCTTGCTCCTCACTTTGTTCTTGTTGCTAATCACTTGCACAAGACCCTTGGAGCCATGGATGAAGGACACCTTGACTGGTCGGTGAGAGGCCTAGCCTTTTCACTGACCTGTGTCCTTCATCCATGGCTCAGAGGGTCATGTGCCAGTGGTTAGGTTTTTAAAGCACTTCAATTTTAGGGCCTGGTGTCCCCGAAAGACACTACCTGGGTCACAACCTTGTGCCTGTTGCACTGCACCTGTAGTCCTGCTCCTCTGCCATCGGTTCCTCTTGCTCCTCACTTTGTTCTTGTTCCTAATCACTTGCACAAGACCCTTGGAGCCATGGATGAAGGACACCTTGACTGGTCAGTGAGAGGCCTAGCCTTTTCACTGACCTGTGTCCTTCATCCATGGCTCAGAGGGTCATGTGCCAGTGGTTAGGTTTTTAAAGCACTTCAATTTTAGGGCCTGGTGTCCCCGAAAGACACTACCTGGGTCACAACCTTGTGCCTGTTGCACTGCACCTGTAGTCCTGCTCCTCTGCCATCGGTTCCTCTTGCTCCTCACTTTGTTCTTGTTCCTAATCACTTGCACAAGACCCTTGGAGCCATGGATGAAGGACACCTTGACTGGTCGGTGAGAGGCCTAGCCTTTTCACTGACCTGTGTCCTTCATCCATGGCTCAGAGGGTCATGTGCCAGTGGTTAGGTTTTTAAAGCACTTTAATTTTAGGGCCTGGTGTCCCCGAAAGACACTACCTGGGTCACAACCTTGTGCCTGTTGCACTGCACCTGTAGTCCTGCTCCTCTGCCATCGGTTCCTCTTGCTCCTCACTTTGTTCTTGTTCCTAACCACTTGCACAAGACCCTTTGAACCATGGATGAAGGACACCTTGACTGGTCGGTGAGAGGCCTAGCCTTTTCACTGACCTGTGTCCTTCATCCATGGCTCAGAGGGTCATGTGCCAGTGGTTAGGTTTTTGAAGCACTTCAATTTTAGGGCCTGGTGTCCCCGAAAGACACTACCTGGGTCACAACCTTGTGCCTGTTGCACTGCACCTGTAGTCATGCACCTCTGCCATCGGTTCCTCTTGCTCCTCACTTTGTTCTTGTTCCTAACCACTTGCACAAGACCCTTGAAACCATGGATGAAGGACACCTACACTGGTCGGTGAGAGGCCTAGCCTTTTCACTGACCTGTGTCCTTCATCCATGGCTCAGAGGGTCCTGTGCCAGTGGTTAGGTTTTTTAAGCACTTCAATTTATTAGGGCCTGGTGTCCCCGAAAGACACTTGGGCAGCTATGCCCTGCAACTCTTCCAGCACAAAGTTGGTGGTTGGTGTTCCTTAAAACTGACCGGGCTATACCATAGATATGTTATTTTTTTGTCTTCCATGTTGGAAGAATGTTTCCATGTTGGAAAGTGGTTGTTTTTGCAATAAAAAAATTTGTTTTTACATACCTCAGTGTGATGAGTAGTTGTTCTTGTGGTGTGACTGCTCTCCTGAACGTGGTATCCTTCTTCCTAAGGTCATCCTTCACCATCTCCAAAAGGGTATCAAACCTGTCAGGAGATGGAAAGGAAGAAGCTGTAAAGTATGTTGTGGGACAAGGTGTTGGGTGGAGGATGGGGGAGGTGTGTTTACAGAGGTTTGGGAGTGTTGTGGAGGGTGGGGGTGTAGTGTATAGCTAGGTATACAGGGGTGTGGGGGTCAGGGTGGTGTGTTTAGCTAGGTATACAGGGATGAGGTGTTGTGGGGGTGAGGGTGGGGTGTTTAGGAATGGTGGGGGTTGGTGTATTTAGGCCTAGATACTTACAGGGGAATAGACATCCGAGTGTAGCTGTAGAACTTCTGTGGGTGTCGTCTGAGGTCCCGGTAGAGGGCCTGGAACTCTCCCTTCCTCTGCCTCCTGGCTAGTAGAGGGTGCACCCACCATCTCCTGCGAGGAGCACGCCTTCTCCCCACATAGTAGTAGGTAAACAACAGGAAGGAGAGAATTCCCATGTAATAAGCGTAAAAAATGACTGGATCCATAGTCCCAACTGCTGTCTCTGTATCCAAGGATGGTCTCCACACGTCCAGCTGTCTCCAACAATGACCCCAGAGCTTCTGCTGACCTCCCAGAACCCCAGGTATTTATACAGGTTGTTATCTCTTTAAGAATCCGGATCCGGACCGCAACCGTGTTCATACCGCACGGAAACCGTATGCAACCGGACCGGATCCGGACCGGATCCGGACAGGAACCGTACGGTTCAGGTCCGATCCGGCTCCGGTGCGGTCCGGACATCCGGTGCGGTTTTCGCAAAACCGCAAGTGTGAACGGGGCCTTAGTAGAGCGTTAAACAGGGGCAATATTATGCTAGCATATTGAGTTTTTATTTCCCTTTTAATGCATCCCAAAATTTTGTTAGCTTTAGCTGCAGCGGCTTGGCATTGAGTACGATTATTTAACTTGTTGTCGATGAGTACTCCTAAGTCCTTCTCCAAGTTTGATGTCCCCAACTGTATCCCATTTATTTTGTATGGTACTAGACCATTGGTACGACCAAAATGCATGACTTTACATTTTTCAACATTGAATTTCATCTGCCGTGTATGTGCCCATATAGCCATCCTATCCAGATCCTGTTGCAATATGACACTATCTTCCTGAGAGTTGATGATTCTGCACAATTTTGTATCATCTGCAAAAATAGCAACATTGCTCACTACTGCATCTACTAGGTCATTAATAAATTGAAGAGCACTGGACCTAGTACAGACCCCTGTGGGACCCCACTGCTAACAGTCTCCCATTTTGAGTATGATCCATTGACCACTACTCTTTGTTTTCTGTCCATTAGCCAGTTCCCTATCCATGCACACAGACTCATCCCCAGTCCCTGCATCCTCAACTTTTGCACCAGACTTTTGTGTGGAACAGTGTCGAAGGCCTTTGCAAAGTCCAAGTATATCACATCTACAGCATTGCCAATATCCACATTAGCGTTCACTACCTCATAAAAGCTGAGCATGTTAGTCAAACAGGACCTGTCTTTGGTAAACCCATGTTGATGCTCAGAAATAAGATTATTTTCTACTATGAAGTCATGTATAGTATCTCTTAGTAACCCTTCAAATAGTTTGCATACAACTGATGTTAAGCTTACAGGTCTATAATTTCCTGGATCTGATTTTTTGCCCTTCTTAAATAATGGGAAAACATGGGCTGTACGCCAATCCACTGGGACTCTGCCAGTTGAAAGAGAGTCACAAAAGATAAGATAAAGGGGTTTATCTATAACTGAACTTAATTCCCTTAGGACCCGAGGATGCATGCCATCCGGGCCAGGTGCCTTGTCTGTTTTTAATTTATTTAGTCTTGTCTTCACTTCTTCCTGCGTTAAGTATTTAATATTACAGTTGGAAGATTGAGACTCTTCTGCATCTGTAATTTGCAACAGTGCTGTTTCCTTTGTGAAGACAGAAGCAAAGAAAGCATTTAATAACTCTGCCTTACCTTGGTCATCCACCATTGAGTTCCCACCCTTATCCTTTAGGAGTCCTATACAGTCAACCTTTCTTTTTTTAGAGTTGATGCACTTGTAAAACTTTTTTGGGTTAGATTTGATATCCCTAGCGATTTGATTTTCAGCTTCGATCTTTGCCAGCCTAATTTCTTTTTTACAATTTTAATTGCACTCCTTATAATTGCTTAGTGCAGCCTCGGTCCCCTCCTGTTTTAGGACCTTATAGGCATTCTTTTTCCTCTTCATTTTATCTCTAACCTTTCTATTCATCCATAGAGGCATTTTTTTTATTCCTAGACATTTTGTTTCCATATGGGATATACATACTACAATATTGATTGAGAATAAGTTTAAACGCTTGCCATTTCCTTTCAGTGTCCCCCCCTTGTAGTACATTATCCCAGTTCACCAAACTTAGTGCCTGCATAAGTTGATTGAACTTTGCTTTTCTAAAATTCATAGTTTTAGTGGTCCCGCTGCCCCGTGGCCTATCAGTCACCAGATCAAACGTTATCATGTTGTGATCACTATTTCCCAAATGTTCTTGAACCTGCACATTTGATACATTATCTGGTCTATTAGAAATGATCAGATCCAGTAACGCATTCCCCCTAGTTGGTTCCGTTACCATTTGAGTCAAATAATTGTCCTGTAGTGCTGCCAGAAATCTGCTGATTTTACCAGAATGGGTAGCCTCAATACCCCAGTCAATGTCTGGAAAGTTGAAGTCGCCCATAAATATGACCTACATTTAAGTAAACACAAGATAACGTTATCTACAAGTTCGGATGCGTTCACATTTCACTGCACTGAACTTTCAAGCTCTGCGTGTAACCCGTCTTCGAATGCTGGTCTAGTAAAAAAAAAAAATGCTGGTTGCATATAATGTGCTGTAAATAATGTTTTAAAGCAAAGATGAAATGCTGGGTTATATTCTGCTTTAATATATTTCCCACTTTACTCCTATATACGTACGACAGAGTGGTTGACTAAAATTATATTACAGATACATGCATATTTTTACCCAATTTATATGTAATCAAAGTTATATTCAACTTAACTGGTGTTTTGTTTTTTCTCTTTTTTGTTTTGTTCTTTTTGTTATCTCCGTCCGTGGGGTTATTGTGCACAACTCTACAAATGTATATCTTTACCTTTTTATGAATAAAAATCATTGAAACGAAAAAACCCTATTTCCCAATTTCCATCCACTATAGTTTTAAAATAAATAATGCTATGGTAGATAAAACCCGCACATTTTATTTGCCCATTTGTCCGGTTTGCCCAACATTTAAATTATGTCCTAGTGCAATGTATGGACATAATATATTATTCAGAAATAAAGGTGTATATTTTTCTATGTTGTGATTTTGTTCTTAAACTGTACCCCAAGAATTGCAAGGCATTATTTGCAAAAACAACAGTAATATACCTAATATGTAACACGTTATGTATTCTATTTCACATTCTGCTGATTTGTTTTCTTTTCACAAACCTTTTGTAAGGATCCCTCCTGTAGCGTATTCTGTCCATTGCAGTGGAGCTGCAAATGGACAGTTCTGGCTTATCTGCTTGCATTGGGTGGTGCATTTAAACGGGTCTCATTGTCATTTGTAATCGCTCTGCAGTTCTGGGCAGCTCAGGATGCTGTCACCGTTCCCCCGATTGCTTGTTGCAGCTGAGCTGCGGCCAGATAGCCCTGGATTTCCTGCATGCATGTTGTTACATAATTCTGCATGTATTTCTTATGGGGGTCCTTTGCAGAATGTATGACCCCCCCAGCATTACATTATGATGGGCCCAACACAAAATCACACGGAAGAGGCTTCTAACACCGTGTGTTATGGTTTCCTGTGTTTTGAAAGATTTGAAAAGCTTGACTGTGAAACAGCAAGCAAATGTAGATTCTTGTTAAATCCAGATTTCAGACTTCAGCATTTTCTACCTGGGCTGATCAGATAGTTTGCACTCTGTTTAAGGTCAAGCTTTTTGATTGGGCAGTTGATGTTTTGAATCACACTTCTCTGAGAGAAAAACCTTTAGAATTCATAGCTTTTGTGATACATAATTGGTTAAGAATATCTCCATTACCATATCCTCTTAATGAACTCCTGATGCTAGTCAATCAGATGTCTCTTCAGCAGTATTTAAAAGCAATCTGTATGCAGCAAAGTCTAAAGTATTGCATAAAACTAAACGTAAACGTTCCAGAAAATGTTCACAAGCATCAGTCTCATCCATAGTAACCGCGCATCAGACTCTGTCATTAGCAGATAATGAAATGCAATTGTCACTCATGGCAGTCAAGGCCTTCAATATTTTTCCCTAAAACAGTTTGGTGCAGAACCTGAGGATGCAAGGAATGGGGAAGAGTCTGTGTGCACAGATAAGGAAGTGGCTAATAGACCGAAGCAAAGAGTTATGGTCAAAGGATCATATTCAAAATGGGTCAGTACTGGGTCCAATAATCTTCAATTTAATTATTAATGACCTAGTAAATGAAATAGAAACACACAGGAAGATGGTGACATTTTGCAGAAGGATCTGGACAAATTTACCATATGGGCAAGTAAATGGCAAATTAAATGAAAAATGTCATACATCTTGGCTGTACCAATGGTCTAGCACAATACAAAATAAGCGAGGTACAGATGGGAACATCAAACTTGGAAAGGGGTATGGAGGACTGGTTGACAACAAGTTAAAACACACCAGAACTGAGAGGTACATGGAGGTCGACATTCATTTCCTTTCAAACAATACAAATTGCCTGGTGGCCCTGCTGATCATATGCCTCCAATACTTTTAGCCATAGACCCTGAACAATCATGCTGATCAGGTGTTTCTGACTGACTCTGACTAGATTAATCACATGCTTGATTTGGGTGTGTGATTTTGTCACTGCTAAAGCCAGGTAAATCATGAATCATATTTATGGCAATTTCTATACCTGCATTTCGAAGGGGCATAGCAATAATTACTAGCTAATTCCCAGCTTTGTTGATCCAGCAACTTTTAGGGCTTATTGGTTTAAGCAGGTGTGTGAGGGTTTTGGACTTCCTCTGGATCAACTGGGATGTGTAAAGGTGCAGGAAAGTTTTAGTACCATATTTTCTGGTTGTTTGTTTTATTTTAAGTAAAGTGACACATGCCATTCCATAAACCACCGACGATTCGTTTCGGGGCCCCGTGGGGTCCCCTTTGTCAAGGTAACAAGCACAGAATGTCACCATTCTGTGCTTGTTACCTTGACAAAGGGGACCCCACGGGGCCCCGAAACGAATCGTCGGTGGTTTATGGAATGGCATGTGTCACTTTACTTAAAATAAAACATTGAACTTGGTTCATTTTGAGTGTGCGGATCATCTGGACATTTTTTGTATACTACTTCGATCCAGCACCTCGACGGTGGTGTGCAATTCCAAACGGACTTGTATATTTTCTGGTTGAACTCAATGGACAGATGTATTTTTCCAACCAAACTAACTATGTAAATTTAGTCAAAATGGTCAGCAGAACATAGAACAGCCACAAGAAGGATTTGTTGCCAGGAGCACAGCAAGTGATCTGCATACATTTCTATGGGTGATTTATGCACCATAAGTTTCATTGTAATTTGATCCAAGGCATTGAACTTCAGCATTGAATGTAGATATATGCAACATCATTGTCCACAGTAGTATACCCTGCAGACCATTTTTTGCTGTTTGCAGCATATGTTTATTACAGCCCCAAGTGAAACTGGACACAAAATATTACCAGTAGTTAGAATGTTGGTAATATCTCAATGCCTACAACTAACCTCCCTCTCCACACTTATCCTTCCACTCTAGACTAACACTACAATGTAGCCATACTTATAACCTACCCATGCGGTCAGTTATAATCATAGCTGAGCACCCTCTCCTAAATTAATAACTCAACACCCCTTAGCTGGAAATTTGCATTGTAGTCTTTGGAGACACCAAGTAGGGACTAGCGCTATGGCACCAAAGTCATCTGCTTTGTGTTTACAAGCACCCGAGAAGGATGCACACCATTAAACAGGTAGCCTGCAGAGACCATTCTGCAATTCTGATAGCACCACAGCCACCTTTACCAAACCTGCAGTGATGCCACCATTCCTGATCACTAATGCAGCAATGTGGAGCAGGCAGCTGACATCTCATTAACCCATGGGAATGAGTGTCCTCATCCACATGCACATCTCCACTTTAAATATCATCATTATCATAGTAATGACAGTACAAAGCTCATGTGGTCTATACTACACTACTAACCAGGGCCTTGGAATCGGTAAAAAAATCATCTGACTCCGACTCCTCAGCTTACAAAACCACCGACTCCAACTCTACGCACCCACAATTGCTGCAACTCTTCAACTCTGACTCCTTAGTCTGATTCTTACCAGGTCTATGGAGTTAGAAACCACAGAATGACACCAGGCACCCAAAATTTCTCCAACTCCTTGACTCTGACTCCTTAGTCTAATTGTTAAGAGGGCTGTGGAGTTGGCACAAAAATCATACAACTCCAACTGCTCAGTTTATGAAACCACAGACTCCAATTCCAGGTACCCAAGATTGCATCGACTCCTCGACTCAGACTCCGCAGCCCTGCTCTTAACAACAAGAACATATAAAGAGAAATCATCTTCTATATAAAGCATGGGTCAAATAAACTCATCTTCAATATGACCAACAATGATCCAATAAATACAACAACTGCAATTGATTACCTGTCACCTAAGTACAACAGACTGACATAACTAAAGTCTATTGTCTTGCTTTGTGTCATTGGCAATTCAATATAGTTTATTCACTTTTGACATTTTTAATACAGCTGTAATTTTTATTAAACATGGTCACTTTCCTGAAAATATCATAAAATCTAAAAAAAGGAAATAGTAGTGATCTCATTACTGTTTCAGGTATGCATCTTCACAGATCAAAAATGCTGGCTGTACTTCTAATTGGGAAATAAATGCAGTTTAGCTCATAAGACATTTTGCTAGAATATTACACCAGCTAATCTCTGTTCATTAAAAGATAAAAATATCCTGGCTAACAATCTCACTCTTATTAAGGCATGCCCTTTAATTTAAGAACATTTCCTTGTTTTTTTGGACTTGGGGCTATAAAAATTCATCTGCTCAGTCACAGACCATTTAATTTTGGATGCATCATTGCCAGTTGGTTACAGTAATTAGCATTCCCTGTGTTGTGGTAGATTCCCTTAAGCTATGCTAAGTAGGGTTGCACTTCTTGTATGAAAACATAAGCAGAAATGAGCGAACGAGCCAGGCCACCCATCTCACAGGCATAAGCTCAACCTACAGCTTCTTGGCTCAGGGTGACTTGTAAACCCACCTGCAGATCTTATTTACTGATTATTTATGACAAGGACAGACGGCATCTGCGAGCAGCACATTATGGCGTCTCTCAGATTCATTGCTAAATCCATGATATTATAATGTCTCATTAATGCTTATGCCCAGATACTCTCATAAATTATAGCCCAAAGTTTCATAGCATTACCTTTTTACATCTGCTCCACTTTATATCGCTGAGGCTAAGGTAGACTGGTAATAAGCCGCATGAACGGCATGAAGCATGTTCCTTACAGTTCAGCCCTCGGCGCAAGTTATGATCATAAAAAAGTCAGTGTTATGCCACCATAGGACCTAGCACTCATCTATAACATCCCATCCAGGCACATAGCCATAGCTGCAGATTCACAAAAGGGAAGATACTAAAATGGGCCACAAATAGGACAAAGCTGCCTCTCGCCTTTACAGTCTGAAATTTACATAACAGAAACACCAGAAGGAAGTGCCCCCTTCCTGGAACCAAACTTTTCAAATATGCATACTAAACTGAATACACAAGTGTTATTGTGCAGAAACCATATAGGGGAACAACACGTGCCGAGTGTGGCAAAAGAGTACGTAGAGGTAAAATTGGTTTGTATGACAAACTGAAAGTCCTCAATGTGCTGTGCAAACTTTTGACACATTTAAAGCAAACCCGATGTGCATCCCCCTACCAAAAAAAAAAAGATGCATATTTCTCTAAAAAGGTAGCCTGAGGACTCTCCAGATGCATTCCACGTCTTCTTTGAGCCCACTGCCGCTAGTCAGGACCGTCATCTTGTTTAGAGACACCCTGACCTTCATGCATGACTGTGGCCTTATTGTGCCTGTGCAGTAGCACATGCTCATACATGGCACGAAGCGCGGCCATGAGAACATATCAGACAAGCTCTCATCAGATGGATTCAGATCTGACAGATTTGGGATAGTCCCATCTCCTCATGGGCATTCTCTAGCTTGGGGAATGAGCTGAAGGAGAGCTCATCTCTTAAGAAATTACCAATGAAATGTTAATTTTCTGAGCTGATGCAAATATTATTGCAATTTGTACGCACCTTGTAATTAATCAAATACAAATGCCGCTGACTTGCACTTACCCCATTTGAAATTGCATACAAATTGCAAGAAAACGTGCATCAACTCTTAAAACTAGCATCTCAGGGTACTCAGTGTATCATTTGTACTCTGGAGCAGAGGATCTGACAGTTTCTGGAAACCTTGTTCCTGTGTCCCCGAGTGGGCAGAAAAAAAATGTTCTACTGGCCTCTTAATGACTCAAATGACACCAGGCAAATGTTGGGAGGAAGGACTCACTGTCATTTATCAGGGAAGTGCAGTGCATGCAAGGTGCAGAACGATAGCTTGGCAGGGATGACTAGTTATTCATGAGAGCCACTGGGGTTCTGTGCGTGGCGTTAGCTTGGTAGGGTTTACAGTGAGTATGTGAATTATGTAATATGAGGGTCGGGCCGGCGGTGCAGTACCATGATGTGTGCATTATTTACTTACTGTGTTTTATCGGCACTGTGCACAGCCGTCCGTGATCCGCCCCCTCCTCTATAACATCTGTCTTCCCTGGCTGAGCTGACTTGTATAGAGTCACCCCATCCCCCGAGTAGGTGCACACGGCCTTGTGATTGGTGCTGGGCCTGATAGCTGCATGTCACTCACAGGCAACTTGTACTGGCTGCCTGACCTGTGAGTGACCAGGCTAGTGTGTTTGAGCGTCAGATGGATCCTTGCTGGCTGCCTGCTTAGTGAAGGAGAGACACTGCATAAGAGAGTGAAGGAGGTGAGGATACAAGCTGCCACCGCTGCGCTAATACTATGCATCTGGGGACACAGGAAGATGGCGGCCCCCTCCCCGTATCCAGGGTTGCCCTCGTCCTCTTCCCACCCAGTGTCTTCCTCCTTACTTCCTCTTGCCCAGTGTCACCCTCCCCACAAACCCCATTCCTGCACAATGTCACCCTCCAAACGTACCCTGTCCACTGTCATCCACCACCTCCCACCCAGTGTCACCCTTCTCACGTACCCCGTCCAGTGTCACCTACCTTTACCCCAGTGTCACCCTTCTCACATACCCTGCCCAGTGTTACCTTTGGCATGTAATATGCCCAGTGTAACCCTCCCCATGTACCCCACCCAGTGTCATCCTCCCCATGTACCTCGACCAGTGTCACTTACCTCCCACTCAGTGTCACCCTCTGCATGTATCCTGCCCAGTGTCACCCACTACATCCCACACCATGTCACACTCCCCACAGAACCCAACCAGTGTCACCCACTTCCCACTAAGTGTCAACCTCCCCACATACCCTGCCCAGTGTCACCTACCTCCCCCCCCCCCGTGTCACCCTTCCACAGACCCCACCCAGTGTCACTCTCCCCACATACCCTGCCCAGTGTCACCTACCTCCCGCTCAGTGTCTCCCTCCACACATACCCTTGCCAGTGTCACCCACCTCCTATCCAGTGTCACCAGAGCAGGGACAAGGTCCTCCAGCACACAAGGCTGACACACCAAAGTGCGCCCCTCCATCCCTCCTACCCCAGCCATCACACACTGATTGCTATTAGACTAAGAGGGCCACAGGGCCCACAACCTCCCCAACACCTTAATATCTAGTTATCTGGCTTGCAGTCACTGCTATGTATCCCCTTTTCTTATTTCTTTCTGCTTCATACACAATTAGGAATGACAACTGAATGAATTGTGCGCCCCCTCCTACACTGCGCCCTGAGGCTGGAGCCTCGCTCCAGCCTATGCCTCGGCCCGGCCCTGAGTGTCACCCTCCACACCAAGTGTCACCCACTTCCCACCAAGTGTTTTCCTCCTCACCCAGTGTCACCCTTTCACCCCACTCAGCAGCTCCATCCCTCCCACCCCACCAGCACCCAGTGGGGGAACGTTTGATGCATTTATGTCTGAGGTAACACTTGCTGTATTTCATATATTAGGGGTAATGTATGTACATTTGATATGTGTCAGAGGTACCGTTTGCAGCATTTCATGTTTTCTGCATTTCATGTGTGGGAGGTAATGTTTACTGCATTTTAACGTGTGGAATGTAACGTTTGCCACCTTTCACGTTTGCTGCATTTCATGCATCGGAGGTAACATTAGCCTCATTGCATGAGTGGAAGGTAACGTTTGCCTTATTGCATTGTTGGAGGTAATGTCTGCCTCATTGCATTGTCGGAAGTATCATTTGATGCATTTCATGTGTCGAAGGTGACGTTTGCTGCATTTCATGCGTCGGAGGTATGACACATAGGTAACGTTTGCCTCATTGCACGTGTCGATGGTAATGTTTGCTACATTTATTGTGTGATGGTCATAGTGACTGCATTTGCTACTTTATGGTTATTGTTGCGGCATTTGGTATTTTAGGGGCTCATGATTACTAAATTATATGCTAATAAATGAACCAAAAGAAATACAACAGGAAAATTGATATATTTTGATGGCCACTTGATGACATGATAGCATCACATAGTTCCTGCATATTTATTGTCTGCACATCCATTTTGCGAATCTCCCATTTCACCACATCATGGGGGAGATACTGCTTTCTTATGTGTGTGGGGAACGATGTCAAATTACCTTTAGGGTAACTTTGCTTAACTGTGTTTTGGGAGAAAACCCGGGACAGTGCCTTAGAGTTACACCATTACATTACAGTTAGCTCCACCCCCATCATGTCATGGCTACACCCATTTTTTGCCGTGGTGTGCTCCGTGCGCCACACTCACCACCAATTTCCTCTTTTTTTTGGGGGGGGGGGGGGGGGGGGTAGGGAGGGGCAAATTATCAGCACCGGGTGTAAAACACCTTAGCTACGCCACTGAGCAAGGCATAGGTGCCGCTAGTATAGATAGCCAGGCATAGGTGCCACCAGTATAGGTAGCCAGGCATAGGTGCCCCCAGTATAAGTAGGCAAGTATAGTCATCCCCAGTATAAGTAGCTAGCTATTGGTGCCACCAGTATAGGTTGCCAGCTATAGGTGCCCCCACTATAGGTAGCCAAGTATAGTTGCCACCAGTATAGGTAGCAAGCTATAGGTGCCCCCAGTATAGGTAGCCAGCTATACGTGCCCCCAGTATAAGTAGCCTGGAAAGGGGGAGCAGCGGGCACACAGTGGCGGGAAGGGGGACCCGACTCCCCCTCCCTCGCCTGATCCCCCTTCCACGCTCCCCCTTCCAGAAATGTGCAATGGCAGCGGGCGGGGAACGATTTACCTCTTCCTTGTTCCAGGCGACAGAGCTCTGCGTACCGCTGGTCTTCTCAGTCTCCAATGCCACTCACTGTACTTCCGCTAATCAGGAAGTACAGTGAGCAGCATTGCAGACGTAGAAGACCAGCAGTACGCAGAGCTCCGTCGCCTAGAATGAGAAAGATGTGAGTAGTCCGGCCACTGCACTAATTTTTAGAGAGGGGAGCGCAGAAGAGGGGGGGGGGGGGCCCAGGTGAGGGAAGGGGGGAGTCGCCCCTCCACTGCTGTGTGCCCACTGCTCCCCCTTTCTGCACTTCTACCCCTTCCTGCTTGCGGCCCAGGGCCCTTTTCAGCACGGAGCCTGGGGCAATTGCCCAACTCACCCCATCCAAAGGCCACCACTGCCTGATAATTGGTGGCAATGTTAAAAGACGCGATCAGTGGACATAAATGGCTAAATGATGGCTATACATATGGTAAATAGCACACCCAAATTACAGTTTATATCCAATAAACACAGTAAACACATTTCCACCTATGATGGTGCCATATGTACCCACTTTGGTTACATTGTTATTGGCCATTCATAGTAGGCAACGTTGTAGCAAACGTAATTCTGCCCTGAATACAACAATCCCAGTTCAAGTGAACTATAGGCTGACCATAATTATGCTGCAATGATCATGAAATGGCAGCATCCACATCTGCGTACGTTAAAAAGGGGCGCTGGGAAAAAAGGGCGCCGGGTTTTTAACGATAAGCATGGATAACGTTTAAAAATGTATTGTACTGTATTTCGTTTAAAATTAATGGTTTTTAAAGTTATAAATCATTAAATAATGTGCATTAAATCGGCAATTGTAAAAACGTTAATCTTTCGTTTAAATAGTGAAACGTATAATAGCGTTTAAAAAAAAAAATACTAAGTAACCCTCCCTGTACCTACCCCTAACCCCTAGACCCCCCTGTTGATGCCTAAACCTAAGACCCCCCCTGTTGGTGCCTAAACCTAAGACCCCCCTGTTAGTGCCTAAACCTAAGACCCCCCTTTTGGTGCCTAAACCTAAGACCCCCTGTTGGTGCCTAAACCTAAGACCCCCCTGTTGGTGCCTAAACCTAAGACCCCCCTGTTGGTGCCTAAACCTAAGACCCCCCTGTTAGTTTTTTCGTTTAAAAATAATGTAAAAAAAAAATAAAAATAAAAAATGTACTGTTTTTCGTTTAAAAATAATGTTTTAAAAAAAATATTGTACTGTTTTTCGTTTAAAAATAAAATTTAAAAATGTAGAAATCATTAAATAATGTGTAATCATGAGAAACAGTAATAAAACATTAAGTCTCCGGGCGCCGCTTTTAAAACGTTATTTTTCTCCGGCGCCCTTTTTTCCTATCGGGCGCCCATTAAACGATATTTATTATAGGAGTGAATGGCGGCGCCCGATTTGTCCACTAGCCTCAGGCGCCCGAATTTACTGTTCCCCCACATCTAGCCTGTTGAACAATTCCACAAGGAAATACTGTGCAAAACAAAAAAAAAGTCATACAAGCCTCAGCCGTGTGCACAGCCAGTGAGCAGCATCACTCTGTTTGCAGACACGCTGCTGGCCCCTATACGCCTCCCTATTGGACAGGAGGGATGCAATCCGGATGGTACACTGGCTGTGCAGGAGAATGGAGGCGCGCTTCATTACTCGCACGGCGCGAACAGACAAGTAACCTGCTGGAACTGGAAACGCGTTGGGGAATTTTGCCTCTGCTGCGCTCCGTAGCCGATCACTTGTGCTTGCGGTAGGACACCGGAGAGACGGGAAAGCGGTGCAGCAGTGTGTGCGGGCGGTACCAGCTGCAAGTATGGCTCACACCGCCGTACAGAACGTCACCCTGGCGCTCACTCTGCCCATCACCTGTCACATCTGCCTGGGGAAGGTGAGAGCTGAGTGCCTGCTTATCACACACTTGTAGCATGATCTGCAGCCTATACGGTGCCATATACATTATACAGTATTATGGTTTCATGGTTTCAGCTATGCCAGTTGCTTTGTAGTTAATCTATGCATAATTAATCATGAAACGATCATTTATAAAGATGAAGTGAAAACTTGGCTTTATATGCTACGCTTTCTCTTCTATAGAAAAGTGTAATCCAAGTAGGCAGAACCCGATCTTTGCAGGCAAACCATCAAAAACTGATGATTAATCATGTGACAGCTAATCAAGCTGGCAAATATCAATCACTAAACTTTAATCTGGTCCTGTGGAAAGATTCGCCTTAGCCAAGGAAAGCTAACGCTAGTTATAGATCAAGAAAAATGTACTTATTAACTTTATATATGTAGAGAATATGAGCAAATGTGGTAATTTACTTTTTTTTTTTTTTTACAATAGATCAGTTGCTATCAGTTATAACTGAAAGGACAACTGATTTTCAGAGTAATGTCCATGGTTCCCTATGGCTCAGTTCCCACTATACATGTTTTAACTGAAAGCTTGTTCACATTGCACTGCTATTGAAATGTAAAGCGCATTTGTTTTTCAGCATATAGTGTAAAATAGGCCTTTCAAAAGGTGGCCACTAATCATCCAATCATTTTTATTTAATCTTACCAAATCTATGTCGTATAAGGGTAAATTGAGTGAATATATTGAATGTGTAATTAGGCATTTCCATTATATTACATACAAATGGTAAAATTGGATTAAAAGGTTGGATAATTAGCAGCCACCATAGGGCCTGTTTCCACTACACGCAGATTGGATGCAGAAAAATTGACTCCAATGCCTATGGGCCTATTTCCACTACACACGGATTCTGGATGCAGAAAACTGACTCCAATTAATGTCTATGGGCCTGTTTCCACTAACCGCCATTTTTCTAAAGCAGATTTCCCATAGGCATTCGTTGGAGTCAGTTTTTTTGCATCCAATCTACGTGTAGTGGAAACAGGCACTTATTGTGAATGGCCACGTTCGTGTGTGCTGAAATTATACATACTGTGGCTAGGATGCTTATGTGCAGAATGCAGCACTCCGTAGAGCTTGGTTGCTAACTTGCTGTTTGGAATGAGCTGAGAGGAGGGAGCATGTACTACTACGAACTAGGGCTAGTCAGTGAGATCAAATAATTCTTAGTTGATGCAGGATTATGTAAATATATGTAGCTTGAACATGGACCAATCAAATCCTGCCAGGGTGGAATTCAGTTCGTCCATTTTTAAGCTGCGTACAGAATTTACATATTCCTGCATCATCTCTGAATTATTTGCATCTAATTGACCATCCCTACGACAGGACCATATGTAAAACTTCAGTTCTAATATTTACTATCTGCTATCAAGAATGGGTATAAACTTTTAAATGTATGATTGAGATTTCCGGCCCTAGGATGTGTATTAGATGGGCGTGCCCCAGACTATAGTGGTATGTGCGCACATCCCATTATGATTGGCCAATTTTACCACCTCCATGTAGTATGAGGGTCGACAGATTGTGTAGGTAAGCTCACATACTACCGCACATGGATGTGGTAAAATTGGCCCATCAAAATCTGATGTGTGTGTATGCTCCCTAGGAGTAGCTGCATTATTAACTGCGTCCAGCTGAACTACGGTTTTTCTATAGATTGTATACTTGACCTTGAATAATGAAGTTTTCTGCTTTTGTCTATAGGTGCGACAGCCTGTCATTTGTGGCAATCGCCATGTTTTCTGCTCCGTTTGCATTGATCTGTGGCTAAGAAACAACAACCAGTGCCCAGCTTGCAGAGTTCCTATTACTTCGGACAATCCCTGCAAAAATATTATAGGTAATGTGAAGACCTTCCACAGTATTGCATATGACTTTTTATTAAAGGGGCACTATTGCTAATTTCATCTTTTTTAGACCCTTTAGCATACATATGTGTTGTTGGAGAAATGATGTTTCTCAGTATGTAGTCTTATACAAATGTATTTGTTCACTGGCAATAAACATTTATAGCAAGTCTGTCACGTCAGCAGTTTTACCTTTCCGAAGCCAATGCAGTCTAAACCATTATGTAATAGGGAGGCATCTGTTACTGATCACTGAGCTGCCGTTATTTTTCACCGCTCTGGCCAGCTCATTTATTATTATTTTTTTCTCCCTGTGACTGCACTAACGTGCAGTTACTGAGCTCACAGCACTCGCCATAAAGTGAAGGACGCAGCCTCCTCCGTACAGCGTAGGATGTTGCTGTGAGTGGTTGTGTGTAGATACGCAGCCCGGCCGTCAAGGACCACTTTACCTAAGCTGGCAATGAAACAGACACCTATTGTCCGTTTCTATGGGAACCTGACCGGCTTCCGCTGCTAGATTGCGCAGTTCGGAAACCTGTCGGGGTCTAAAAGAGATGAAATTAGCAATAGTGCCCCTTTAATGTAGGAGCTAGAATTCAGTGTTCTTACTACTATATGTATTTACACTAAGCAATAACTTTCACTTCCTGCCCTAGTAGACCCTGATAGCAAATGTCAGGAGGTGAAAGTCATGTCTCCTCTGAAGGGACACAGACTTGTCCATCTCTGCAACAATTTGACATTTCTCTAAAATGAAATAATTTCTCGTATTAAAAGATAATTTCTTTTGTAGGTGGAGTAAGTGAAAATGAAGACATGTTCAGTCCTTCAATCCGTAAACATCTCAGGAAAACTAGACTGGACCTTCTTCATAAGGAATATGAGGTGATTAATATTATGTTGGGAAAACATAGGATTTGTTCTGCCTGTTGCTAGAGCTTATGCAGATTGTCAGGAACCGGCCCGTGGCACGCCTGCGTATACGGTTCCCGACTGCGGGTTTGACCAGATCAAGTGGGGGACAGCCTTATTCAAGCCACAAACAAGGCTGTGACCCCTAAAAAGCTTCTTACTGCCACCACTAGTGGTTGCTAGACACGTCAACTCAGCTGTCGAGTGCTCAACACGCAATCTGCGTTTTCGTATTCGGGTCAGCTTTGCGCTTAGGCCGAATACGGGAACGCCACGCACCCACACACGCAGTACAGTTGTACAGTAACACAGCACAATCAGGCACTGACTTGTAATGCAAGTTACACTGTCGTGCAGCAAAACCACTAACAGTCGTTCCGAACGATACTGTTAGCCACTCCCACTCTGCTGTTGAGCGTAGAAGTGTCCCATACACACAATGCAATTGCAATTTCACATGGTAGTGTTGCTCAAGCATACAATTAGGCATGGACTTATACACAGCTACACTGCAGTCTCCTCTAGGCTATGAGTGTTAGTTTAGTACAGCAGAAGTCAAGCTTATTAAATAATAATTTAATATTCCAGGAAAAAAGTGGAACAATGCACAGCAGAATATATACAAAAGATTACAAAAAACAAAATATAAAAAGTTACAAAATTAAGAGTTTACAAAGATACACACAAGCGATTTGCTTACCAAAATAACAGGGATCAAGATAGACGAATCTTGGACTTGGGTTCTGTGGACGGACACCGTTCTGATTGGATCAGGAGCCAACTTAGCTTAGACCGGGAGTCCGGCTCCAGCTACCGTCAGGAGTAGACTGATTTTAGGTATCTGTCCCCTGCTTTTTATAATGGAATATTTGCCTTGAGGCTATAAGCCTGTTTGGACGGGGGAACTAGATTTAATTACATCCTCAGACATAATTTAATTCCCAGAGATCTAACATCCACATGTGAAAAGTGTATTATAGCACACACACAACAAAAGACTTCCTTAACATTCAATTTCCCCAGGTTAAAGTGTATTTTAGCACATACATCAAAAGACTTCCCTAGTCCAAGTTACAGGTGACAAACACATTGTTGACAGTATTGGCCTGAATAGCCATCTCCTAATTAGAGGCTAGGTAGACAGTCCCTAATTTAAAAAAAAGCCGACATAAAAATGGGAAAATGAAAATATATTACTGTATTATCCTTAACAACATCAGCACCCCAATATATCACCACACAGATGACTGGATTGTCCACCTGAAAGCAGAAACTAAACCGCTTTAAAGGACAACTGAAGCAAGAGGCATACAGAGGCTGTTATATTTATTTTGTTTTAAGCAATACCAGTTGCCTAGCTATCCTACTGATCCTCTGCCTCTAATAGTTTTAACCATAGACCCTGAACAAGCATATGCAGATCAGGTGGTTCTGACATTGTCATATTTGACAAGATTAACTGCATGCTTGTTTCTGGTGGTATTCAGACACTTCTGCAGCCAAATGGATCAGGAGGGTTGCCAGGCAACTGGTATTGTTTAAAAGGAAATACTGTAAATATGGCAGCCTCCATATTCTTCTCACTTCAGTTGTCCTTTTAAGGCCTGTTTTCCATGAACAGTTGAACTGTGTGCTCAGCGAGCAGCTACCTACCAGGCAGCAGCGAGCAGCTACCTACCAGGCAGCAGCGAGCAGCTACCTACCAGGCAGCAGCGAGCAGCTACCTACCAGGCAGCAGCGAGCAGCTACCTACCAGGCAGCAGCAATTCACTGCCTATCAGCAGTCCATGGAAAAGTCGCCTAAGAGAACCCGAGGTGTCCACAATAGGCCTGAACGATTTCAGGAAAAGATTGAATTGCATGATTTTTGTCAGAAATTGCGATTTTGATTCTGTACACGATTTTTGCTATACAACGATGGATCAGATCGCTCCGACCATCCAGTCGCTCTCTACCTGGCGGGGGACAGTCTGCGACAATTACTATTACTGCCTGTCCCATGTGTGCTGCTGGTTGGGGAATGATAGTGACCGACGCTGAAAATGTCACTTTGCTGCTGGCTGGACAGCTTCTACTAATCACCCAACCACTGCTTCACACAACTATTACACTCATCATCTCCCCTGAGCACTGATAGGTTACATGGGGAGTCACTGCTGTCATGCCACACAGTACTGAGCAGTGTATAGATAGGAAGGCAGCTAGATATATGTAGATATATGTATATGATGTATATATTCCCCTACCTCTACATAATATATCTAGCTGCCTTCCTATCTATACACTGCTCAGTACTGTGTGGCATGACAGCAGTGACTCCCCATGGAACCTATCAGTGCTCAGGGGAGATGAGTGGAATAGTTGTGTGAAGCAGTGGTTGGGTGATTAGTAAAAGCTGTCCAGCCAGCAGCAGCGAGGTGACCTTTTCAGCATCGGTCACTGTCATTCCCCAACCAGCAGCACACATGGGACAGGCAGAGAGGGGCACGCAGTAATAGTAATTGTCGCAGACTGTCCCCCGCCAGGTAGAGAGCAGAGAGCGGACAGAAGTTTTAGTAAATTACTGTGTTAATGGCTCCCTGGGCAGCGCCGCGTCTCCGAATCTTTTCATCTTCTGGCGGTAGGGGCGGGACCAGCCTTCCTTCCCCCCCCCCCCCCCGTCTTCCCATTCACCAGCCTGGCTGAGTGTCATCCTGAGAGGGGAGGGGGCATGGTCCTCCTCTCCAGTGCCTACAGGGGAATGTTTCTGTTTTGTTTACACGCTGAGGAGGGAGCAGAGTGATTTACCAGTGGCCGCAGCAAAACCGCAGCTCTGACGATCTCAAGAATGTCTTACCCTTGATCAGGCTTTTCGGTTTAAAACCGAAAATCGTTCAGCCCTAGTCCACAATGTGAAAAAGTAAATGCTTACCTAAGGAGAGGAAAGCTTCTGGATCCTCCGGAGGCTACTTACGCTGTCCTCTGCCGCTGACCAGTACCCTCCTTAGCTTCAGGGCTACACACCTCTTCTTGCATGAGGGCGGCCATGCCTGAGTAAGTGGCTTCGGCTTGCTGCACAGGCACAACCATACTAGCTCCTGAAGAGGAACACTGGGGACCGAAGGATGGCGTGGGAACTGGGAAGCGTCTATAGGGCCATAGGCTTCCCTTTATTAGGTATTTACTTTTTGACACAAGCTTTAGCTTGGGTACACTTTTTAACTTTGTGCCCTTCGTTTTCCAAACTAAACCCCCCCCCTCTCTTGAAGTGTTGGCCCTTCTTGCTTTTAGTGACTGGTACAGGGAACTTGTCAGGTTCAGGAATGTTGGCCCACTGTTTAACTTTGTCCTTTGAATTTTTGTGAACTGGTAGTAGGATTCATTGTCATTTCTCTAATATTGTGCCCATGGCCCATAAATGGAACCATATGCTGTCTTTGATGCAGCCTCCATTTACCGTGCAGTTACAAAGTTGGGAAATAAGAAAAGAGATGGACAGAGGGGTGTAAAATAACGACAGCACACCAACCACTAACAGATGCATCCCTATTTCAGAATGGTTTAGGCTGCATTGGCGTCGGGAAGGTAAAAGTACTGATGTGACTGCATGCCTTTATATGTTTATTACCAGTAAACAAATACATTGCAAAAAGACTGATTAATGTGAAATATCAATCCTCCAATAACTCATATTTACACTAAAGGGTCTAAAAAAGAAGATTTTATCAATAGTGCCCCTTTAATATTTACCAGTATGTTTAATCGCTAAACAAAGCACTCCTTAGGTGAGAAGCCTTTTGGTTATGGCAGCTGGGCACCCGTGTTCCACCCAGCCTTAATGCCAAATGGAATCGAAGTCTAGTATATGACAGTCGTTTAATCCTATTATAACAATATTGTCTTATTATGACACATTATACTCCCCTTAAAAAAAACAGAGCAATTTTCACCTGTCGGCACTCCTTCCATTCATTTGCCTATAACTTTATAAATATTTATCACAACAAAACAATCTATATCTTGTTTTTTTCACTTTCTTTGTGGGGTACCTTTTGCTATGAATTATTTTATTCTAACTGCATTTAACAGGAAAAATAAGAAAAAAAAAATGGAAAAAAATCATTATTTCTCAGTTTTCGGCCATTATAGTTTTAAAATAATACATGCTATCATAATTAAAACCCACACATTTTATTTGCCCATTTGTCCCGGTTATTGCATCTTGTAACATTTTTCCCTAGTACAATGTGTGGCGCCAATATTTTATTTGGAAACAAATGTGTATGTTTTCAGTTTTGCGTCAATCACTAATTACAAGCCCATAATTTAAAAAGTAACAGTAATATACCTTTTTGACATACATATTAAAAAAGGTCAGTCCCTAAGGTAACTATTTATGTATTTTTTTTTTAAATTGTATATATTATTTCTTTATTTAGCGGGAGTGCGTGGCAGCAAGGGATGTAATAGCTACGTCACTGCGAGAGGATATGGGGAAATGCAGAGACCTAGTTATTCATCCCGGAGGAGGGGAAGTGGTTAATATTAGACATTTATTATATTTCTTCTCTTTCCCTTGTCATACCTATGCGGAGCTAACTCTTTGGGGGTTTTTTTGTACTCTTGTCCCTCCTTCGGAGACCTTTTTTTATCTGCAAACATAATAATCATTTTTATATGTATGCTATTCTCCTTTAAGACCTGTGCAATGCCCAATGCGGGGGGATGCAGCTTTTACCTGCCTATATAACATGTCTCTGATCATTTTGTATGTAAGCTATGATTAAGGAGTCATGCATGCTCCAGTACACATGAGCATTTATGCTGTGTATCCATAAATGTCACAATAAGGATTCAACTTTTAACCAAGCCATTTGTGTAGGGGATGTCTTTTCCATACAACTCGTTTGTGACACACTGATTCCCTGCTCCTAATTGGATGGTTGCAGCGGCCCTCCCTTTCCTTTTCTGATTAAAAAAAACTTAATGACCAGTTTCTTATTTGTCTGCAACAGAACTCGCTTCTGATTGTCAAGTAGTCTAATCATCTGGTTGATTTGATCTAAAGTGAGTATCTGCTAGTGTGCTAGACCTTATTCTTGCAGGAACAGTAAGTTGTACACACCCCCCCCCCCCCCCCCCCCACACACACACACACACACACACACACACACACACACACACACACACACACACACACACACACACACACACACACACACACACACACACACACACACACACACACACTTATGAGCTCGGCTGAGGCATTCAGTTCTAGACCCAGATCTGATCTAAAAGGGTTCAAAGATAAAAACCTTCATGGGGAGTCCAACTGTAGCATATTCAGTACATGTCATTTATTTAAAGAGGAACTCCAGTGAAAATAATGTAATAAAGTGCTTCATTTTTACGGTAATTATGTATAAATTATTTAATCAGTGGTTGCCCATTGTAAAATATTTTAAATCTCTGATTTATATTCTGACATTTATCACATGGTGACATTTTTACTGCTGGCAAGTGATATAGCTGCTGCTTGCTGTTTTGGCATTTGGAAACAGCTGTTAACAGCTATTTCCCACAATGCAACCGGGCTCACAGACAGGAAACTGCCAAGAGTTCGTACTCAGAATTTCTTTGTGGGATGGGTTTCACCACAATATCAGCCATACAGCGCCCCCTGATGGTCTGTTTGTGAAAAGGAATAGATTTCTCATGTAAAAGGGGGTGTCGGCTACTGGTTGGGATAAAGTTCAATTCTTGGTCGGAGTTTCTCTTTAAGCATGTCTCCACTGTGGCAGTTGGGGGGCTTCAGTCGTGGAGATTTACAGTCCCACTCACAAGTATAGTAATGTACAGTATACAGGGAGTGCAGAATTATTAGGCAAATGAGTATTTTGACCACATCATCCTCTTTATGCATGTTGTCTTAGTCCAAGCTGTATAGGCTCGAAAGCCTACTACCAATTAAGCATATTATGTGATGTGCTGCTCTGTAATGAGAAGGGGTGTGGTCTAATGACATCAACACCCTATATCATGTGTGCATACTTATTAGGCAACTTCCTTTCCTTTGGCAAAATGGGTCAAAAGAAGGACTTGACAGGCTCAGAAAAGTCAAAAATAGTGAGATATCTTGCAGAGGGATGCAGCACTCTTAAAATTGCAAAGCTTCTGAAGCGTGATCATCGAACAATCAAGCGTGTGGAAAAACCAAGGAGCAAAATAACTGCCCATGAACTGAGAAAAGTCAAGCGTGCAGCTGCCAAGATGCCACTTGCCACCAGTTTGGCCATATTTCAGAGCTGCAACATCACTGGAGTGCCCAAAAGCACAAGGTGTGCAATACTCAGAGACATGGCCCAGGTAAGAATGGCTGAAAGACGACCACCAATGAACAAGACACACAAGCTGAAACGTCAAGACTGGGCCAAGAAATATCTCAAGACTGATTTTTCTAAGGTTTTATGGACTGATGAAATGAGAGTGAGTCTTGATGGGCCAGATGGATGGGCCCGTGGCTGGATTGGTAAAGCGCAGAGAGCTCCAGTCCGACTCAGACGCCAGCAAGGTGGAGGTGGAGTACTGGTTTGGGCTGGTATCATCAAAGATGAGCTTGTGGGGCCTTTTCGGGTTGAGGATGAAGTCAAGCTCAACTCCCAGTGCTACTGCCAGTTTCTGAAGGACACCTTGTTCAAGCAGTGGTACAGGAAGAAGTCTGCATCCTTCAAGAAAAACATGATTTTCATGCAGGACAATGCTCCATCACACGCGTCCAAGTACTCCACAGCGTGGCCTGTATTAACCTCCCTGGCAGTACGCAGTTTTAGATGCTGCATCCGCTGGAGAATTTTTTAAAAATAAAATTTGATCCAAATGCTTAAGCTAGCACTTTGCTAACTAACTGTGGCCCTCAAGTCCTCCGGCACCGCTCTGATCCCCCCCGATCGCCGCCGGCATTATTTACCCGTCTGCGAACCCGCGAGAGCCGCATCTTCACCCTTTAGCTTCAGTCGTCGCTATGGCGACAATCGCACATGACATCATGCGCAGTCCTGATCCTCCCCATAGCGAAGCCTGGAGCTGATTGGGAGGCTGCACCATCGCGGGATCCCTGTTGGGTAAGTATAACGGCGGTGATCGGGGACGATCGGTGGGGACCGGAGGGACTTGGGGGGCATCGTTAGCTAGCAAAGTGCTAGCTTAAGCATATTGTTCAAATTTTTATAAAAAAAAAAAAAAAATACTCCGGGGGCCATGTGATTCTCCCCGGCGGCTAGCCCGAACGTAGCTCCCTGTGTCTACAGTAAAGAGTATTGATTAGGTGATTATTTTCTAACTTCCCATTTCATTGTTTATTTTATTTTTAACTAGTTTATCTTTTGTTTACAGCAGGCTTGTTCAGTGTCCATTGTCTGACTAATCAGAAACATGTACCTGCAAGTAATAACTACTGTTCACTCTGATCAGGACTGGAAACACATATTAGGGTTGCAGTCCTTACTTTGACTAAATGGTTATTTTCCTATTCACATAGCCTAGCTATTGGGAAAGATTTTTGCAAAAGGTAACACATGCTCTACCAAAATTGTTTGCAAATCAGTCAGGTATATAAATATCCTTTTTCGTTCTTAGGATGAAATAGACACACTGTTAAAAGAGGCCCAGGATCTAAAAAGAACAAATCTTGAGTTAGAAGAACGGATGAAGGGTTTTTCTGACCCTGTTACTAACTTGTCTTCATCCTGTAACTGTGGAAACCAGCCAGCACATGACAACAACAGAGCCGATGATCATCAGCTGTTACGGGACTGCAACACCAAGCTCCAAGTCATGAATGCTGAAAAGAAAAAAGTTACAGAAGACGTGCAGAAGCTAAAAGAGGTAACTTTTACTTTGAGTATTTTTCATGCAGATGATGATTGGGACAGGGCCTAGTAATGTATCTACATTGAAGAATTTTGTTACTGCATCCTGACTGTTCTCGCCAATCAAATCAAAGCTATGAAAAAGCCTCTTTATGGATAATAATGTAAAATGCTTTTAGTAAGCAGTCAAAGATTTATTTTACTTTGGCAGATAACATTTTTTTGGCATATAAGACTACTTTTTAACCCAGGAAAATCTTATCAAGAGTCGGGTGTCTTCTTATACGCTGAGTGTCGTACCTCACTGGGAAGGTGTAAGTGAAGGGCGTAGCACGCTGCAGGAGTTCGGGACGCCTGGGGTATGGAAAAAAAAGAGAGCAGCGCTGTGCCCAGAAAAACACTCCTTTTTCACCTGTCTGGCCTGTCCTTGTAACATATTACTGTACCTCTTTCTCTGCCTCTCGGATCTTGTTCCTGAGGACTGCAGTGAAGTGCACAGGCATGCATGTGCAAGGTCTGAGAGGCAAAGAAGGAGGTAATAGTATACAAGGGCGGGTCAGACTGGTGACAGAGGTGTGTGTACTCTACCGCACTTATAGTCTTGGTGACAGGGTTAGCTGACCAATCCATGCAGGCATTGTATACAACCAGCTAATTTCCGGTAAGGTATATTGCTTGCAATTATTGGCTGGTTGTTGTATACTGGGTACCACATACAGTACAGCACAGTATCTGTACCTGTTTATACGGTATAGCACCAGTACATGTAGTACAGTATACAAATGTGTAGAGCTGTACAGAGGCGCCAGTAGGATAAAATACACTAAAATGTTTAAAATATTCGGGATGCGGTGGTGGACCAGCCAACCCCAAAACAGACAATGGTACTGTCGATTAAGGTGAAAAACAATTTATTTACATACTTCTAGCACCAGTTGCAACGCGTTTCGCAGGCAAAATCCCGCTTCATCAGGCAATAAATAACCGGAGCAAACAACAACACGGAGTCCAAACGGAGGTGCCAAGCTCCGTTTGGCCTCTGTGTTGTTGTTTGCTCCGGTTATTTATTGCCTGATGAAGCGGGATTTTGCCTGCGAAACGCGTTGCAACTGGTGCTAGAAGTATGTAAATAAATTGTTTTTCACCTTAATCGACAGTACCATTGTCTGTTTTGGGGTTGGCTGGTCCACCACTGCATCCCGAATATTTTAAACATTTTAGTGTATTTTATCCTACTGGCGCCTCTGTACAGCTCTACACATCAAAAATACACCCTTGGTGGAAGGGTGATATACCCTCCTTTTTTTCCTTCTATCCGCAGAGAGCGACATTTTAATCCTGAGTGGGAACAGGCTTGTTCTCCCCACCTGCCTCTACAGTGGTTGCCTTGGAGGTAACCCTGGTTTGTGAGTATAATACTTACACTATACATTAACTTCACTATTTCCAGTGCATACTACACCATATTGGGCTCTGGGTTTTTGTTTTATAAGTATACAAATATCCAACAGTCAAGAGGGGTAGTCTTTTATACGGCGAGTATTTTATACACAAAATTCATATTTTAACTGGAAAAGTTGGGGGTCGTCTTATACGCTGGAAAATGCAGTATTTTTCATTGGTTGCACATTTTATATTTTTCTTTACATTGTCATTAGGTAAGGCTGTATCTTACACTGTTTCATTATTCAATGTACTGAGAATTTCAAATGTTTCTCGATTCACACTCCATAACACTTGAAATTCAGCTTTCACATTGGCTAGGTTGGTATCCAAGTAACATTGTTACGACTAGACATTGTTTTCACTATATTCTGCAATACTGATGCATGTATTGCTGTATGTGTGTCTTCTCAGGACTCCTGCCTATATAACCACTTGAATGATGCAAGCCACGGTGTCTTCCCTTGTCTATAGAATTCTCTACTCCTTATCAACTGTGCATCTGATAAATCCTCCGTTTCATTAAGTAATTAACTTTTTAATAGGGCTTTATAAAAATAGTAACACTCAATGGAATGGGGAAGCTGTAGAGCAGTGTTGGCCAACTGTCGGGCCGCATCCGCCCTACAAGAGCTTTTGCTGTGGCCTATCTATTTGCTGTGTTACTCCCCGTCTTCTCACTACTTCTGCCAGGCCCACCTCTTTGTCTTCGCTTGGTTGTCTTGGTGAGAGTGAGGGGGAACCCCTTTTATGTTGTACATTATTTGTGAAGTGTCCTATCTATTATTTTAAAATGAGTTCAATTCCAAAAATAGTATGACAGGGCAATGAAGCTTAATTGGACTCCTCCACCACAGCAGCCATCATTGGTTCTTGGGTCCGTCTTTGTCTTGGTTCAGGGACAGCTCAGAAGTGCAGGCAGTGTTGTAGCTTAAAAATATAAGGGACGAGTGTACAGTCATGCCGAATGTATGTGCACTTAAAGGGAAGGTTCAGGCTGAGGGAGAAAAAAATGAAAATGATAATCCACTTACCAGGGGCTTTCTCAAGCCCGTGGCAGGCAGGATGTTACCTCGGCGCCGCTCCCGGTAGTCTCCGGTGGCCGATCCGACCTGGCCAGGCCGGCGGCCAGGACGGGCTTCTTCTGCGCTCCAATCTGCGTTTCACACTGGCGCGATGATGTCATCGGACGTCCTCCGGGCTGTACTGCGCAGGCTCAGTAGTTATGAGCCTGCGCAGTACAGCCCGGAGGACGTCCGATGACGTCATCGCGCCCGCGTGAAACGCAGATTGGAGCGCAGAAGAAGCCCGTCCTGGCCACCGGCCTGGCCAGGTCGGATCGGCCACCGGAGACTACCGGGAGCGGCGCCGAGGGAACATCCTGCCTGCCACGGGGTGGAGGAAGCCCCAGGTAAGTGGATTTTGATTTTCATTTTTTTTCCCCTCAGCCTGAACCTTCCCTTTAAAGATTTGCATCCAGTGTCCAATAGAGAGCCTGCAATGTAAGACTCTATCATTACTGCTAGGATTGGCAGTTGGTAGGTTTAAATCACTCAGCCGCTCGTCTGTAGCTTATTAATAACATAAACCCCACCCTACCTACCCTCCATTTGTAAGGCCCTGAACACGCTAGTGCGCTTCTGTATGCTTTTTATCAGCACACCAATGTTGACTGATTCGCATTTTCTGAAAAGTGGACAGAAGAGCACTAGTGTGATCAGGCCCTAAGACAGCCACGACCCTGTTTCCCAAAGTGTTCTGAAGCACTGTGGCCAACCCCACCTGCTTGCTACGGCCTGCCCCCAGTTCAGTAGCCACTAATTAGGCTGTGGCAGCTGAGCTGGGGCAGGACGTGGCCAGCTGATGGGAATAGCCACAGAGCTTCATAAGACTTTAGAAGAAAAAACGCCTCGGGCTTTGCTGAGGAGGGGGCAGAGTTCCTCTCATTAATGAATTTTGGGCCAGCAGGTGAGTAATTACCCTACCACCCACTGATCCTTGCAGCAATAATAGAAGGCCTTATATTGCAGGTTTTATATTTTACACCGGAAGTAGTGGGGGGGGGGGGGTAGTATTTGGGTGGCCATGTGGGAGAAGCAGAAAGGACCAGCAACAACATACGAGAATAAGGGTAAGCTCCTCCATGGCCTTGTGAGAGTTACTGCCAAGACAAATAATCTTCCACCAAAAGTTATGCTCAGTTCCACTTTAATTTGTCTTGGACGTCTTTGTTTGTTTGAATTTAGTATACTTTGTTTTATTTATTGATAGACCAAAATGATCATCTATTTTGCTGATACCTGCATATTGTGATTTTTCTGCCCCCAAAATCTCTAGTCATGTGAAAAACATGGAAAAGCAATTAGTGCATTCCCTTAATGACTTTCTGCAGTAAGTGCTAAGCTTTCCTTCTCTCCCTTGATGAGGGACTTGCCTCGTGTTCTGGGAATATGAATACAAAGTGCCATTTCTGTCCCAATGTTAATTAAAAATGATGTTCTTGCATTGGCAAGATGTGTCTCTGAGATTTTCCTCCTATATAATCTAGCAAAGATGTGCTCCTTTAATATTGTTCTGAATCTTCCTACAGGAAAACACAAGGCTGAAAAATGAAAATATTGAATTTGTTAGAGAAAACTTGAGACTGAAAAATGAGGTAGAACTCCGCTCACCACAGAAGTATGTATTTCCCTCTGATACATATCGGTGTTTGTTTTTAATTTTTTAATTTTTTTTTTACTAAAAAAATTAATTATACTAATTTCACAGTGTTAAGATATCTATTGTTAAGATATTTATTTAAAGTGACCCTATACTGAAGTGCTCTGTACTGTCACTACTAGGTATCTGCTGATTCCCAGTAGTGTCCCTGAATTTAACAAAGGATATGGATTATAGGCTAGTCATGATTGCCTGCAGAGCCCCATATTGACCATGTTGCGCTGAGGGCAGCGGCCTGCACACAACCAGTAAGAGTACCGGTGCTTGTCCTATTTAAAGACACTGGAGGTGTAGGCATATTTTCATCACATGGCCAGAAACAGCTGAGTTAAGGGAGTTTTTATTTGTTTTTTTGTTTTTTACATGTGCTAATCATTGTGCTTGTACAGGGACACAAGTAGGCTCTGCCAATAACGCCCATACAGGTTCAGGGAAACATTTGTCCAGTTTGAGAGTTGAAATCTAATCATAATTCATTTTTTACAGTAAGTATTTTAGAATTTGAGTGTCTATTTTGCATTGTTTTCACTAGTTCATGAAACAGATTAGATACGTCTCTGGTTCTATGTAGTGTACAGATAGTGGCAGTAACGCTGGTAAAGTTAACTTTTGTCCATTTGTGATCTGTATTTGTAAATCTTGCTGTTGATTTTCAATGATGCACTCCTAAGCCTTTTTGATAGCTTTATGTTAGGTGTTTTCAGGCAGCAAGAATAATTTTATAAATTGAGATTAAATAATTCTGATGATAATGTTGTGTTGAGCTTTTATTTTTTTTTAACTTCTTTGTATAATATTCAGTGCAGTAGTTAAAGAGCTGTGCTGGAGGCAGCCTATCCAGAATAATCTATGCAAGTATTTTTACCTGCTTTTTTTAATTCTCTGCCATTCTTTTGCAATAGCCATAGATCATTTGTAATAGTCACCCTAGGGAGAGGCACAAGGCATACTGTTTCCTTCAGCTTATGGTATCCTTGTTCAGCTGGTGCCTCACAGTGGTGACTTTCTAACAAAGTTCACTTTAAAGTAAACCTGAGATGGCGAAATCAAAAGATTTTATACTCACCTGGGGCTTCGTCCAGCCCCATGAGCACTGATGTGTCTCTCGCCGTCCTCCCAAGTGCCTCCCTTCAGCCGCAAGCACGTGCCAGTCTGCTCTTCTTCTGCGCATGCAGTGTATCCCTTTATCCCCGCCTCCTTGGATACCCAGTGTGTGCTGCTTTATTCCCGCCCCGCCCCCATAGATTGCCAAGTGTGTGCCCCTTTATGACCCGCCCCCCCCCTCCCCCCCCCCCGTGGTCACATGGCTATGCCTCCAGGAAGCTACCGACTTCAATTGATTTTAGTAGAGTAAATTATAGTATTAACAACGCAATTCTTTTTCAGCAATCATTTAGAATAGGCATTAGCAATTCCCTCTTTATGGCACCCTCCTCCCTCCCAGAAATTGGCGCAGGGAAGCAAATTCATTAGACTTTCTTACTGTAGACATAATCATGTGACCATTGTACAGTGAAACTGGAAAGATAGCTTTTTGAGATTGAAAATAAAAATAACTAAGGGCTGGTTCACACGGGCGTCTGCCCGGCTTTCTGTGGCGTCGCGTTTGGTGGCGCGGTGGCTGCGCGTTCGGGCTTTCAGCAGCCTTCACGTAGCTTTCGGATGCGGTCAGCGTTTTTCTTTTCGTCTAGGGGAACATTACCCGTGGCGGTTAACTGCCCAAGGATGCTACATGTAGCGTCCAGGGTCGCCTTGAACGCCAGGGAAAATCAGGACCCAAACGCCGCATTTGTGGAAATGCCGGTAAAAGCCTGGTACAAATGCTCCCATTCACTTGAATGGGAGCGTTTAATGCCAAGTCCCGAATGCTGGTGGTAAATGCTCCGCAGATGCCCGTCTGGACCAGCCCTAAAGCATACCCCTGGTGTGACCGTGACTTAAAAAAAAAAACAAAAAAAAACCTGGCATGTCGTGTAACAATCCTCACTGGTGCCCATAGCTGGACTTTGGCTTATAGCTCCGCCCCTTGCAGAGAAAGGCCTTGGCTCCAGCAGTGAAACACAAAAGGCCATTTTCTGTGAGGTGGCACACCGTAACCTGCCTTCGGTTAGGATTCTTACACACATTACGTGGTCAGGCCAATATAGTGTTGTAACAGTAGCACACCTCTTAGTTTTGTAGTTATACCAGAGGTATGCATAATCATTACCTTTGTCACTACACAAAGTAAGAGACAAACATTAGACAGAGCTGGTGAGCGGCACTCACTATCAGACAATACATAACAAAACCATAAAACCGTTTAAAAAAACAATATGGAAGATAAACCTGGCCTTGTGTACTTAGAATCGAAAAGGTATGATAAGGAAATGAGGGCAGGACATTCATTATAAACCATGTAAATTGTGACCATAGTTCCACTTTCACGTGTGCCCCTTTCTTGCATTCTGTGTCCCATCTTAATATTAAGTTGTTCCTCTTGTTGCATTTACTCATATAGACTCGCTGGTTCTTTAAGATAATTTTACTAACATTAATTAAGAATGTTTTTGCATTCTGATTTAATTAAAGATATTAATGACTAAGCTGTAATTAGCCTACAGATATAAATTATGCAGATTTTACTATGATTTATCCACAAGGGCTTTCAGAAAAAAGGACAAAGGAAAAACTGATGGCGTTTCTGATTTATTATTTCATTGAAGTAGCGCTGAATAGCGGTGCTGGCCATCCTAACCCAACTCTTTCCTGCACTCGCTTATTAATACTTTCTGTGCTGTGTAAAGAAGAAAAAAGCTTCTCTTTCTATATGCCTCCAGTGACAATTAGATTTTCCATTAAATAAACATGGCACTCAGAACATTTCAAGTCCACATCTTACCTGCTATTTGGAAGCTTATGTTGTGTGTCTTATTTTTGGTTCAGTGTATTTCTTTAACAGCACTTGCAGATGCACATAATATTAATGCCCGATACAAGAGGAGCTTCAGGGCCGGAGTAAAAATCATTAATTTGTCCTGCAGAGATTCACTTTGAATAGAAGAGACCTGTGATTAGATTGATCAGGTGATTGATGCATACATCTGTGGCTGATGATTGTAGTTATTTGGTTCCTGTTTTAGGGCTGAGATACACCGAAGAGCACTTTTCTATCCACCAGCACTGCATTTGCGATTTTGAAGATCCACTCCCATTGACTTGCATTACAATTGCAGCAAAATTGGTGCGATCGCAATTTAAAAAAAAAAATCACAATCTGCGATTTTGCTGGGATTTTACCGCAATTTTAGCAAATGCAGCGCTGACAGATTGAAAAGTGCTCTGCAGTGTGTCTCAGCCCTTAGCTTGTGCTTTTATCTCATCTTGCCTATATGTTTTTGGGGGGGTTATAAAAGGTGTGAGTTGGCATATTGATTGCTTCTTAGAAAAAAAAAAGAGTAACTAGTTTAGATGCATGTTGTGCAAGCTTCCTATGCATAAGAGTAAGGATCAGAAGAAGTGGTCTGGACAACTTATAGGTCTTCCAGGGAAAAGAAAACCGAGATAAACCAGGAACCCCATGTAGTGTAATGTATCTGGTCAAGGGAAATGAAATATAAGAAAGCGGATACTCACAAAACTAGTTACAACCATGGTATATGTTTGTCCTAATCACCTGGAACTTTTAATAGCCTGGAATGATCTGGTACTTGTACTGGCCTGCTGAACCTTCGCCTCCTTCTGCCCCCCTCCCCCCACGTCACCTTAGGGATGACAGATGATTGCCAAGTGCGACTGGTGGTGCCATAGTATGGCAGCCTCGACTCTTGAGTTTCAAACATTATCCCCCCCCCCATCCTTCCAGAACCTGTATGAGCCAAAACCAATTCCGGGTACAAACCCCATTTGTACATGGCAAAATAAATGATTCTGAATGATCACCCTGGGGAGGGTTCTGGTCACTCTCCCCAAAAATTAATTGTAGGTAATGAAAACCATAAAAACCCGACAGAGCTGTCCCCTCCAGGGGAAAATGCAAAGAGACAAGTGGGAACAAGGGGCTCCCACAGAAATGATTAAAATCTGTTTAAAAGGTAAAATGAACCTGCCTCAAGAATGAGTGTCAGCTCCTCCAGGAAGTAGTTTGAGACACACAAAAATCGGCAAGCAGCAGGTGCAGATGGTCTTACTCTGAACAGTGTTTATGCTCTTGATTGGCTTACTCTATGTAGTGTTCTTGTGGCAGTGAAGATTACGGTTTTTGTTGCAGTAGCCTGCAGTAACCATAATCAATCACCAGTGACATTAGTTCAGTTGCTATGTATCAGTTCCAGGCACAGATTGAACTGCATTGCCTGGCAGCTTAGTAATTAGTCTAAATATTACTTTCTTTAATGAAAAAGGCTTCTGTAGCTACAAAATCCTTTTTTAAAAATGTGCTGTCTGAAGCAGCAGAGCTGAGCGAGTTAATGGCAGACTCTGAGCGGGGCTGCTTGTGCTTGGTTTAGCATCATTTATACTGCTCCATCTGTTAGGGATGTTTTCCACTAGGAATTGCGATCTTGGTTCCTAGTACCACACGCAATTACGGTGCAGGCCTTAAAGAGAAACTCCAACCTAGAATTGAACTTTATCCCAATCAGTAGCTGATACCCCCTTTTACATGAGAAATATAATGATTTTCACAAACAGACCATCAGGGGGCGCTGTATGGCTGATTTTGTGCTGAATCCCCTCCCACAAGAAGCTCTGAGTACCGCGGTACTCTGGGCAAACTGCCACAATGTAACAATGTTCACAGACAGGAATTAGCTGTTTACAGCTGTCTAACAGCCAAAACAACTAGGAGCAGCTACATAACCTACCCACAGTAACAATGTCACCATTATTATTATTATTATTATTATTGATTTATAAAGCGCCAACATATTCCGTGGCGCTGTACAAAGTAAGAAACAAACATGGGGTACATAATAATACAGACAATGGTGTACACCAATATACAAGATACATAATTAGTGACAAAATACTAAGAAATATACAAAATACAAATTATAGAATTGGTAATGACAGTGATAAAATTAACATGATGAATAAAATGTATAATGGTTACCAAGACACAAAAGGGGGAGAGAGCCCTGCCCTTGCGAGCTTACAATCTAAAGGGAATGGGGGGGGGGGGGGACAGGAGGAGGGGTAGTATGCAGCAAATATATAGAGGCTTTGTGTTTTAGGATACCTAGTAGGAGTGCAATTTGGTCTTAGTACAAAGGGAAGTGGCCTAAGGTAGAGCATATGCTTGTCGGAACAAGTGTGTTTTTAGAGAGCGTTTAAAGGTAACAAAGGTTGGCGAATGACGGATGTGTTGTGGGAGGGCATTCCAGAGGAGGGGTGAAGCGCGTGCGAAGTCTTGTAAACGTGAATGTGAGGAGTTGATTCTAGAGGAGGACAACAGAAGATCATGTGCCGATCTGAGATTGCGATTGGGTTTGTATCTGGAGATTAATGAGGATATGTACCGGGGAGAGAGATCGTGGAGAGCTTTGTAGGTTGGGGTTAGGAGTTTGAACTGAATCCTCTGGTTAATTGGCAGCCAGTGAAGAGCTTGGCAAAGAGGGTCGGCAGAGGAAGATCGAGAAGAGAGATAAATGAGACGAGCAGCTGAGTTCAGTACTGACTGGAGCGGGGCCAGTTTGTTAGACGGTAGTCCACAAAGTAGTACGTTGCAGTAGTCCAGACGAGAAATTATGTGAGCATGTACTAACATTTTAGTTGTGTCTTGAGTGAGAAAGGGACGGATGTGAGATATGTTTTTGAGTTGGAGATGGCAGGAGCTGGTTATGGAGTGAACATAAGGAATAAAAGAGAGAGATGAGTCGAATATCACCCCCAAGCACCGAGCTTTGGGAACTGAAGTTATGGGAGTGTTATTAACATTTATTGTTACTTCAGGCAGGGAGGTGGACAGAGACGGTGGAAAAATTATTAGTTCAGTTTTACTCATATTAAGTTTTAGGAAGCGAGAGGACATGAAGGAGGATATAGCAGACAAGCAGTCAGGAACACGTTTAAGGAGGGAGTTAAGGTCTGGGGCAGAGAGGTACAGTTGTGTATCGTCAGCATAGAGGTGGTATTGAAACCCGAATGAGTTGATTAAATCACCAAGACCATGCATGTAGATGGAAAAGAGGAGGGGACCAAGGACAGAGCCTTGGGGAACTCCGACAGACAAAGCATGAGGAGAAGAGATCTGATCTGAGTAGGAGACTGTGAAGGACCTTCCAGAGAGGTAGGAAGATAACCATGTGAGAGCAAGGCCCTTTATTCCGACATTTGAAAGTATTTGTAGGAGTAAGGTGTGGTCGACAGTATCAAATGCTGATGACAGGTCAAGAAGGATGAGTATGGAAAATTGACCTTTGGATTTGGCTGTAAGAAGGTCATTGGCCACTTTGGTAAGGGCTGTTTCCGTGGAGTGGTTAGAGCGAAAGCCAGACTGGAACTGATCAAGTAGGGAGTTAGCAGATAAATAATGGCTTAATTCTGCATGTATATGGCGTTCAAGTAGTTTGGATGCAAATGGGAGAAGTGACACTAGGCGGTAGTTGGCAAGTGTGGTAGGATCTAAAGAAGGATTTTTAAGTAGTGGTGTCACAACAGCTTTTTTGAGTGGGGACGGAAAGATGCCAGTAGAGAGGGACAGGTTAAATAGCGTTGTTAGTGCAGGCAAGAGAGATGAGGATAGCTGCGGAATGAAATGGGAGGGAATAGGATCCAAAGAACAGGTGGTTAGATTAGCTTTGGCAATTATAGAGGAAAGAGAGTGTTCAGAGAGTGGAGAGAAGGCAGTTAGAGAACAGTCAATGAGAGGTGTGGAGGTGGGATTTGAGGGCTGCATGGAGAATTCACTTCTGATTTTGTCAATTTTATCAGTGAAGTATGTTGCAAATTCTTCAGCTGATAAGCAAGATGAAGGAGGAGGAGGAGGGGGATGGAGAACGGAGTTGAAGGTGCTGAACAAGCGTTTTGGATTGTGTAAATGGGCGGATATTAGGGAAGAAAAATAGGACTTTTTTGCCACAGAGAGTGCGTTTCTGAAGTTGTTCAAGGCAATTTTATATAAGATGAAGTCCTCACTTGTGTTACTTTTCCTCCAGCGCCGTTCAGCTGCTCTAGAGCATCTTTTTAACTGTTTAGTGGTTTTGGTCACCCAGGGTTGGCGACAGACACGGTGAGGGCGGGCATTGACGAGGGGGGTGAAGTCATCCATGACTTTTGTAATGGAGGTGTTGTAGTGTATGGCAGCCGAGTCTGGGTCAGTGAAGGATTGTTTGAGGAGATGTGCCAGGGCATCAGAGACAGTTTGAATGTCAAGATTGCGATTGTTTCTTCGAGTATGTGAGAGTGCTTGTGCCAGGGTGGTAGGAAAAGAGGAGGAGAGAGAGAAGCTAAGTAGGTTATGGTCAGAGAGTGGTAGTGGATCATTAGTAAAGTCAGTGACAGAGCAGAGACGAGTGAATACAAGGTCAAGCGTATGGCCAACAGTGTGGGTTGAGGTAGAGGACCACTGAGACAAGCCATAGGAGGAAGTGAGTGATAGAAGTTTTTTGGAGACAGTGTTATTGGTGTCAATAGGAATGTTAAAATCACCCATGATGATGGTAGGGATGTCAGAGGATAGGAACTGGAGAAGCCAGGCAGAGAAATGATCTAAGAAAACAGAAGCAGGGCCTGGAGGGCGGTAAATCACTGCAATTTGGAGGTTCAAGGGAGAGTATAGTCTGACTGCATGGACTTCAAAGGATGGCAGGGAGAGAGAGGGAATAGGAGTGAGAAGCTTGAAGGAGCATTTATCTGAGAGGAGAATGCCCACACCACCACCATGCTTATTCCCACCTCTAGGAGTGTGGCTAAAGTGGAAACCTCCATAGGAGAGGGCGGCAGGTGAGACTGTGTCAGAAGGGGTCAGCCAGGTTTCAGTGATCCCAAAGAATGTGAAAGCATTGGAAATGAAAAGATAATGGATAAAGGGCAGTTTGTTGCAGACTGAGCGGGCATTCCAGAGGGCAGCCGAGATCGGAGGGGGTGTAGGGGGAAGGAGTGGAATATTAATAAGGTTACAGTAAGAGGGAGGGAAGTTTGATTTATTGCAAACAGTGTGATTAGCAGGGGGAGTGGGGGTCCAGGGTTAGGTGAAATGTCCCCAGCAACAAGGAGGAGGAGTAGGCAGATATAGCGGAGCAGAAGTTGCGGTGTAGACTTATGTTTAGATACATGTCAGAATGTGAATCTGGGAGAGGAAAGATTTTACAATGAGCAAACACTGACTAAATCATTTATACATAATTATGGTAAAAAATGAAGCACTTTTTTTTACTACATTATTTTCACTGGAGTTCCTCTTTAAAGAGAACCCAAGGTGTGTTTAAAGAATGTTCTCTGCATACAGAGGCTGGATCTGCCTATACAGCCCAGCCTCTGTTGCTATCCCAAACCCCACTAAGGTCCCCCTGCACTCTGCAATCCCTCATAAATCACAGCCGTGCTGTGAGACTGTGTTTACATCTGTAGTGTCAGTCTCAGCTGCTCCCCCGCCTCCTGCATAGCTCCGGTCCCTGCCCCCGTCCCTTCCCTCCAATCAGCAGGGAGGGAAGGGATGCAGGCGGGGACTGGAGTTCTGCAGGAGGCGGGGAGAGCAGCAGACTGACACTATAGAGATAAACACAGCCAGCTCTGACAAGCTGTTTGTCAGCAGCGTGGCTGTGATTTATGGAGGGATTGCAGAGTGCAGGGGGACCTTAGGGGGGTTTGGGATAGCAACAGAGGCTGGGCTGTATAGGCAGATCCAGCCTCTGTATGCAGATAATATTCTTCAAACCCACCTCGGGTTCTCTTTAAGTGTTTGTTAATGGACAGATACCGTATATACTCGCATATAAACCGCCCCCCCCCCCCCTCACTTTTACCTAAAAACACAGTAAAAAAAATGATTGACCCCCATATAAGCCGGAGGTAGGAAATGCTGGCCGCCTTATTCCCCTAGTGTGTCCCAGTATAGCTAGTATAGTGTCCAATATAGCTAGTATAGTGCCCAGTATAGCTATTATAGTGCCCAGTATAGCTAGTTTAGTGCCCCCCGCCTCCCCTCTCCCCCGTGGCCGCCGCTGATTTTACCTTAGCCGGCGCCGCTTCTTCTATTCCCCTCCTTTCCGGCTCCGTAGGACAGCAGTACTCTTCACGGCGGCTGCTGTGATCAGACAGGAAGCAGCGGAGAGCACGGCTTTCTGTAGCGGCGGTTGCTATGGGAACCGCTCTCTCGCTCTACTGCAGCCGCCGTGAAGAGCGCTGCTGTGAATTATGGAGCCGGACAGGAGGGGAATAGAAGAAGCGGCGCCGGGTAAAGTAATTGCAGCGGTAGTGGCGGGGGGGGGGGGGCTGTCTGGTGCGGGGGGCTCGGACCAGCACCAGACTTGCATACAAGCCGACCCCCCCCCAACTTTTGACCCACTTTTTGGGGGTCAAAAATCTGGCTTGTATGCGAGTATATACGGTATATGTTGTTTCTGTGGGAGCTGGAACTATGCTGGCTATGTTTCCATTTGTAATCAAATCTATTTGTATGTTCTCTGATTTATATACATGTATTTACTATTCCTGAGATATTCTCCCTTTCTGTGTTGATTTTCTGGGATGATCCAGAGGCAGGATTGAACTGTTTGGAGTCAGGGTATCGGATGCAGGGTACTGCTATTTACAGGATTTGCAAAAGGCAAGATGGCGGCCCCCATGACACAGAAACCGTATATATTTCTGGCCGACAAAGTGATATGATGCTGTGCATTAGTAAAACCGCAATTCAGAACTTGGAGGAAAATCGGTCACATAAATGAAAGCTTTTTGTTCTCACAAGATGTGTATTTTAGCCAGGTGGTGAGAATCTGTAACTGGGTGGTCAAAAAGTAGGTGCACCCATTGCAAAGTGGTACCCCCTGTGATGTGGTTAGTGTGCAAAAGTTCCAGTGATCCTATTTGTGTGCTTAATCTTTCCTGGGCCCCCTATGCATTGCTTCTGTTTTATGGTACCCTCCAAAGTAGTTTCCAGGGCCTCTGTATTGTAACCCAGTCCCAGCCATCCCAATTGCCTTCCAGCTTTTTAGTCCTTTCTGTTACATTTTAGTTTGTGCCCCATAAGGTATCACCAGCTTTATGAACAGCAGACCTGTAATACGAGGGGCATGAAGATTGTGCAGAGTTTGGAGGAGATCATGAAAGGTTTACTTCGAGGCCAGTTTTACACCTGATTTTTGCAGTGCGATGCCATGCTCCTGCCGCATCCCACTGCAAAGCAAAAAATGACAAACGTATGACCCTGCAGCAGAGGGCAGCGACAGGGTTATATGCATTGCGCAGCTACCCACTCAGTGACGTACTCCCTGCTACACATGTAGTATGTCACCGGGATCCCCACTGGTCTACGCATGTGCAACGCACTGCACTCCCGGCGTTCACGCTTAACTGCATTGCCCATTTCCATAACCACAAGCAACATGCGTTAAACACACTCTTGCAGTAACGCCCTGCAGGCTGTGTGTCGGGATTATGATTAAATGAACACTTCACAGTTAGTGTAAAAGGATCCCATGACTTGCATTGCTGTTGTGTTACCCTGCATTAAAACAGGGTAACACCATGCACACTTGCAATGCAAGTGTAAATAGAACACTGTGACAGAAAATGTATTTAGATTGGTAACATCAGATATGCTCTATTTCCCTCTTATGAAGCAAATAAAGGTAGGATGCACTGGGAAACTGTTCATACACTTTTTAGACTAAATTTTCTACCTTTTATTTGTTTTTTGCCTTTAGATTTGGTCGGTATACAGTAGCTGCTTTGCAAGCTAAAGTAGATCAGTATGAAAGAGAGATGAACAGACTAAAGAAAGCTCTAGAGAGGAGTGATCAATACATAGAAGAACTGGAAGCACAAATTCTGCAGATGAAAAGGCCATCAGCGAGTAAGCAAACAGAAAACCTTCTAAGTGAAACTACTACCCCCATGGAAGAACATAGTCGTAACGCTGCAACTAGTTCTGTCTGCCAAAATGTTGGTGCTGCTGGTTTATCACTGAATGCTAGCCATGACTTTTTGAGCTGTGCTGATAACTCTGAAGTCTGTTCTTCTGTAGCAAGGTTAAACCAGATACAGTCTAAAACTGATAACACCCCTCAACTGGGAAATGTCTCTTCTGCTGTGTGGAGTGGAATGAAAAGTAAAGCAAGTATACATGAAGACAATGCTAATATGGAGGTGGTTACAATGTCCCAAGACTTTAACAGCCCTTCTTCATCCTTGGCTTTCAGTTTTCTGCAGCTGAACACACCAGGCAGTAAAGTGAGCTCTTCAAGCCATCCAAATTTAAAAAAGCCATTAACGTACCTTAGAAAATTGGTGTTTGACGACTTGCCTAAACGTGGAGACAGGTACAGGTCCTCTTCAGGCGAGGAGCACCGTTTAAGCACTGCTAATGAAACAATGCAACTTGGGTTACTAGAGCCCACACATCAAAATTTAAATCCACAGACTGAATACTCTGAATCAAGTGGAAATGCAGATATGGGTTTGCAGCTAAGGAAACATGGGCTACATGCTGGTAATCAAAGCTTAATGAATGGGTTACAGTCCAGATGTCGTGAAGGTCTAAACCACCTTGGGGCTTCCGCTGACAACTCCGATGTACAGCTTCACAATGATATGCATGAGCCCACTGATGGGGAAAAACAGAAAAGATCCTCTCATGGATGTGTTACTTATGTGCCACATGGTCAAGCTAAAACATCTAGTTTGTGCAACTCTTCTTCAGCTCCGGACAACAATGAACATGCAAGTTTGGTTTTGGGTCAGTCATCTACTAGTATCTGTAATATAGGCTTCCACAATAACCACTTAAAGACCCTACCTTGTGTGTCATTGCAACATGAAGAGGAGGTTAAACAGCGCCATACTCCGGTTAAAGCTGTCCTTTCAGGATCTACTTCTGAATGTGGGCGTCTACCTTCTTCTGTACCACAAACTCACAGAGACAGCTCTCCAGCCAAACGAAAGTTGTTTAACCAATGTAGTGACAGCCCTTCAAAATCCTGTAAAAAATGAGTGTATATTCTCATTAAAGACTGTAAAATAATGAAAATATTGCAATTAAATAATTTGTTTTAGATATTGATGAAAGCGGTTAGGACCCCTGAGTTTTTATAGCTGTGTGTTCTCAATAGATTTCCTTTACTTTCACTTTTTGCCATTTGGACCTCCATGGCCTTAAAGAGAACCCGAGGTGTGTTTAAAGAATGTTATCTGCATACAGAGGCTGGATCTGCCTATACAGCCCAGCCTCTGTTGCTATCCCAAACCCCACTAAGGTCCCCCTGCACTCTGCAATCCCTCATAAATCACAACCATGCTGTGAGGCTGCGTTTACATCTGTAGTGTCAATCTCAGCTGCTCCCCCGCCTCCTTCATAGCTCCGGTCCCTGCCCCTGTCCCTTCCCTCCAATCAGCAGGCAGGGAAGGGATGCAGGCGGGGACTGGAGTTCTGCAGGAGGCGGGGAGAGCAGCAGACTGACACTATAGAGATAAACACAGCCAGCTCTGACAAGCTGTTTGTCAGCAGCGTGGCTGTGATTTATGAGGGCTTGCAGAGTGCAGGGGGACCTTAGGGGGGTTTGGGATAGCAACAGAGGCTGGGCTGTATAGGCAGATCCTGCCTCTGTATGCAGATAATATTCTTCAAACCCACCCCGGGTTCTCTTTAAAGGACAACTGAAGTGAGAGGAATACGGAGGCTGCCATATTTATATACATTTAAGCCTGGCTTTCTCAACCAGGGTTCCTTGATTACTCTGCAGGGGTTCCTTGGCATTTTCCCTTTGCCCATCATAGGGAAAGTATTATAGAGCACATTATAATGTGTGTGGATGGGTTACTGTAAAAGGAAGCTCTAAATTGAAGGTCAGAATAATAATGATCACATAAAAAAAAGCTCTAGGATGAGGAGACCGTATAAATTGTTGCAGTGTAATAGAGAGTAGTGAAATAAACCAACTCAAATACTTTTAAAAACCATGCCTCCTGCAAATTAAATGCAGGGGTTCCTCTAGATTAAAACATTGTTTGCAGGGATTGCTTGAGATGCAAAAGTTATTTACTCCAGGGTAGAGAGTTTGAGAGAGTCTTTTTTAAGCAATACCAGTTGCCTGGCTATCCTCTGATCCTCTGCCTCCTTTTAGCCATAGCCCCTGAACAAGCATGCAGCAGATCAGGTGTTTCTGACATTGTCAGATCTGACAAGATTAGCTGCATGCTTGTTTCTGGTGTGATTCAGACAATCCGGCAGCCAAATAAATCAGCAGGACTGCCAGGCAACTGGTATTGTTCAAAAAGGAAATAAATATGGCAGCCTCCATAGCCTTCGCACTTCAGTTGTCCTTTAAGCAATACCAGTTGCCTGGCTATCCTGCTGTTCCTCTGCCTCTAATACTTTTAGCTATAGACCCTGAACAAGCATGTGGCATATCAGGTATTTCTGATATTGTCAGATTAGCTGTATGCTTGTTTCTGGTGTTATTCAGACACTACTGCAGCCAAATAGACCAACAGGGCTGCCAGGCAACTGGTGTTGTTTAACCACCTTAGCGGTATGGACGAGCTCAGCTCGTCCATTACCGCCAGAGGGTGCCGCTCAGGCCCTGCTGGGCCGATTCGGATAAAATAAAAAGCAGCACACGCAGCCGGCACTTTGCCAGCCGCGTGTGCTGCCTGATCGCTGCCGCTCTGCGGCGATCCGCCGCGAGCAGCGGCGAAAGAGGGTCCCCCCAGCCGCCAGAGCCCTGCGCAGCCGGAACAAATAGATCCGGCCAGCGCTAAGGGCTGGATCGGAGGCGGCGGACGTCCATGACGTCACTCCGCTCGTCGCCATGGCGACGAGGAAAGCCAAACAAGGAAGGCTGCTCATTGCAGCCTTCCTTGTTACTTATGCTTGCCGGAGGCGATCGGAAGAACGCCTCCGGAGCGCCCTCTAGTGGGCTTTCATGCAGCCAACTCTCAGTTGGCTGCATGAAATAGTTTTTTTTTTAATTAAAAAAAAAACCTCCCGCAGCCGCCCTGGCGATCTCAATAGAACGCCAGGGTGGTTAATAGAAAATAAATATGGCAGCCTCCATATTCTTACTACAGTTGTCCTTTAAAGGCAACTAGGCTCCTTTAGAGGAAAATATATAAAATGATCCTCCCCTCTAAGAGAGGTTTGTAAATGGTGTGGCAGGCATTGCTCACCTTTTTGAAGGGCTGCTCCCTGCCTCTTTGTGCTTTACTTCTAAAAAGTAGACACCGAGGTACCCGGTTTCAATCTCCCGTGGCGATGTAATTCCCCCCAACCACCACAGTGCATTGTTGGGAGATGTAGTCTTTTGATGTGAGTACGTCTCCTGGCTGGTGTGTGTAAAAATAAATACATTTTTGTTGTAGACTTTGGCCCTATTGAACACATTAACCTATTTCTCATTATTATGCCATTTCTCCCATATGAGGACACAGACAGTAATGAAAACTCAATAACATTTTTCATTGCTTTTCAATACTCAAATACAGTATATATTTGTATTTTTTAATTTCATATTTTGGGGCTTTAACTGTCGGTAGGCTTCGTAGTGATTGCACTGGAGAAAAATGTTTACTTTTACTATCATACAATTTTGTATTTTCTTTTTATAGTTTAAGTATAATAAAATTAAACAAAAAAAAAAACAAACAACTCTGATCTCAATGCATAACATATACACAGTTTTGTTGTGAGGTCTAGGAGACCTGCAAGATGTATACAGCCCTGTCTGGTGGTTGCTATGTGAACCCTTTTGGGACTGGCAGGCTCTGGCTCCTTAAAGGCGGTGCCTTCTGTGCATGCGCGGGAGGTCCTGAGTCTGTTACCAGGGCTGACCACGGCTGAACGGCAGACCACGGGAGAATGCCGAGGCACTCAGACGTGCTTATGGTGTTGGAGGAAGCCCTGGGTATCGATTCTTGCTGTTATTTCAGCTCTGTTTTACTTTAAGGAGCTTTTCTTTTTTAATACTACTTCTTCTTTCCGTGTGATTGGCTCGCAGTGAACACAGGGTCAGGGGCCAATGAAATCACCTCCTAACCGGTGCACAAAGCTCAGTTGTCATTAGACACCTGAGTGCAGCAGCCCTGAGAGCAGCAGGAGCACACAGCAATGCCTGGCTGAAACCGCTCCTGTGGGCCCCAGTCCTAAGGATTCATTTCCCCTAGGGGTGATTCTGCGCTATTTCACACATACAAATCTAGGTTCAGAATCGCAGCCTATGTAGGCTGCTTCCAAATTCACCTGGTGCTCAGGGAGGATTCCCATTGGACTTATGGGAGCCTGCTGCTTCTACTGAGGCTCTGATTTGTATACCAGCACTTGACCTGTCCATTGGAGACAAGCGGCGGTGGCAGCAGTGGCAGAGTACTTAAATGGTGGAAGTGGTGGAATGGATACATAATGGTGAGTAATGTGAATATGTGTGCACTGATGTAGTGTGGATCTAGACCAGTGATCTGCAAACTTGGTTATCCAGCTATTAAGGAACTACAAGTCCCACAAAGCATTGTGGGAGCCTGACAGCCACAGTCATGAGTCATAAAAGCAAATGCATTGTGGGACCTGTAGTTCCTGAAAGCGTCACTTAAGGCTAAAAAAATGTTTTACTTACCCGGGGCTTCTCCCAGCCCCCTGCAGCTGTCCCATGCCAACGCAGTCTCGCTCGGATCCTCCTGGCCCCACCAGCAACTACTTCTGTTTTCGGTGACAGGCCTGAGAACGCAAGTGATTCTTCGCGTTCCTGGCCACAATAGCGCCCTCTATACTGCTATTGTGGCCTGAAACGTAAAGAATCACTTGCGTTCCCAGGCCTGTCGGGGCTGTCGCTGAAACCGGAAGTAGCTGCTGGCGGAGACAGGAGGATCCAAGCGAGGCTGTGTGGGTACGGGACAGCTGCAGGGGGCTGGTAGAAGCCCCAGGTGAGTAAACCCCCCCCCCCCCCCCCCCTTTTTTTTGTCTTAAAAAGAAACTCCGAGCAAGAATTGAACTTTATCCCAATCAGCAGCTGATACCCCCTTTTACATGAGAAATCCTATTCATTTTCACAAACAGACCACCAGGGGTCGCTGTATGGCTGATATTGTGGTGAAACACCTCCCACAAAGAAATTCTGAGTATGTACTCTTGGCAGTTTCCTGTCTGTGAACCTCTGCTGCATTGTGGGAAATTGCTGCTTACAGCTGTTTCCAACTGCCAAAAAAGCATGCAGCAGCTACATCACCTACCAACAGTAAAATGTCACCATGTAATAAATGTCAGAATGTAAATCAGGGATTTAAAAGATTTTACAATGGGCAAACACTGACTAAATCATTTATACATAATTATTGTAAAAATGAAGCACTTTTTTTATTACATTATTTTCACTGGAATTCCTCTTTAAGTGTCCCTTTAAAAGCTGGAAAGCCAAGTTTGCAGATCACTAATCTAGATGATTAATCTGCAGGAGCAGCCTACTCCCTGCAATTACTATGTAACATTTTTCTCTGCCCTAAAATTGCAGAGTGTTAGTCCCCACTTGCTTAAAGGACACTTGAAGTGAGTGATTTGAAGGCTGCCATTTTTATTTCCTTTCAAACAAAGTAAATTGCCTGGTTGTCCTGACAATCTTCTGCCTCTAATCCTTTCCTTAGTGGTAAATCCACTCCACCATCCGCTGTAATTGCTGTCTCCCTGGGGCCAAAATATGTTGATCTGTAAAAATAAAAACACTTGCTAAAACACTAATATAATGGAGATCCCCACTGTGACCACCAGACAACTTTTAATCATCAGTAAACTCCACAAGGCTTCTGAAGGCCTCCTAGGTAACTCTCTTTAAGACATTAGCAGCAGATTGTCTAACTCCTGTAAGTTGCAAGGTGGAACCTCCATATTTTGGACTTTTTCTAGTACATCCTGCAGTTGTTCAACTTAATTAACATATGGGTAATCTGAATGCTAAGGGAAAGGTGATTTATCAGACCAGGCTTCTTTCTAACTTTACTCCATGTTCCGGTGCTGATGCTCACATGGCCACTGTAAATTTTGGCAATGGAGAGGGGTTAGTATGGACACTGCCTACCCTGCAGATATCAATCTCATGCAGAAAGTTACAACGCACTATATGCTCTGACACCTTTCCATAATGACTAGCACTAGGTCTTTCAGCAACTGTAGAAACAGACCAGACATGCTAGCTTTCACTCCTCATGTACAGCAATGGGGGGGGGGGGGGGGCATGAACCGGTCACTGGTTCCAACCACTTCATATTTGCCATTTCGAGATGCTTTGACTCAATTGACTAATTATTATAACTTGGTCCTTCCCAGAGTGGCTCAGGTCACTACACTTGACCTCTGACACTTCGCTGCATCCAACACATCACCTTTAAAGTGGATGGGAACCGCATTTAAAAAAATGAGACAGATACTTACCCAAGGAGAGGGAAGGCTCTGGGTTCTATAGAGCCTTCCCGCTCCTCTCCTGGTCCCCTCGTTCCAGTGCTGGCTCGCCCGGTAGCAGTATTTGACTAATTTAGTCAAATACTGCTTTACCCTGCCGAAGGAGGCTTCAGAAGTCTTCAGGGAGTCCAAGTGCTCCTGAAGAAGGGCGGCCCTGTACTGTACCTGCGCAAGCACGCTCTCTTGCATGCTCACGCCTGTGCAGTATGGAGCCGCACGTCTTTGGGAGGACACGGCTCCCGAAGACTTCCACATACCCTTTCGGTGGGGGATTGAAACGAGGGAGCCAGCACAGGATAGAGAGCACCGAGAGAGGATACGGAAGGTTCTATATGACCCAGAGCCTTCCCTCTCCTTAGGTAAGTATTTGCTTCATTTTTTTTTTAAATGTGGTTCCCATTCACTTTAAGAACTGACTTCAATTTCTGGCTAATATAATCCACCTGTTATCCTTGGTTATTAGGTAAAGACTAGGGCTCTTCCAAGGTGTACATTTAATAAAAGCCCCTGCTGAATAGGGCACAGGAAATAGTTGACAGTAGAATATCTGTAAAATTACCATTATTCTACTAAATTCATATAGTAAAATATATTTAGCAATATTTTACTATGACCTAACCCTACTTTCACACAGAGCCCTACCTCTGTTAATGCCTAACCCTAAGACTCCCATGGTGCTGCCTAACCATAGGACCCCCTGGTAATGCTTAACCATCTGGTGGTGTCTAACCTTAACCCACCCCTCCATTCCTAACGCTAAGGACCCCCCTCCTAACATTAAACACCACTATTTGTAGCCTCCGTTTGCATTGTGGGCGTTCCTAGTGCCCTTTATTTAATGGGATTCCCTTTTCTACAGGATGTCTTGTGCTTTTTTTCAACTGTTCCACTTTGAAGGCATAAAGTCTAAGTGGCTCATAGGTGTACCCTGCCACGGATGATGAGCTACCATTCTTAGTAAGTGATGGGCAACTCTGCTGCTAAATACTGTACCGTGAAATATGATTCCCCCACTTGAATTAAGGAAACAAGGCCACAGTAGACTCGCCAGTGAAGCTGATGGAAAGTCAAGCAAGTCAAATTTAGACAAAAGTATGATATTGCCACTGATTCACTGACTAGTAGTGCTGCTGTGCACTGCAGACTAAGCATGGATGGAATGCCAGGCACCACTAGGGAAGGTATGATCATGCCACTTTATGATATTATGATCCATTTAACATTTCAGTCCATTTTATGTTGATAAAGTGTATTGTGAGAACTTTGACAGTGGTGAATCTTCCAAAAATAAATCCAGAGAAAGAGCAGGAAAAACAGATTTGTCAGGCAGAGTTCGTGGAGTGCATATTTCAGATCCTCTTCTTGGTGGTCACACCATTTGTAGCAAAAAAAATCAATATCAGGACATAATCAATACCCAGTTAAATCACACAGTAGTAGAAGATTAAATAACCGGTATACTTTGGCTCCTATCATTAGCACTGTCTGCGCCATCCCACAACTCCCAAACCGCTACCAAGCTCATGCTCCCCCTGTTAATTGATTTACTGGTAGGAGGTCATGGACTGTGACAGTTAAACCTCCCCTCCAATTGGTAGCAAAAGCGGGAAGCACCACACCTACTATCAGAGGTAAACATAGAAGATCAGGCAGCTCACCTCCTGACACTTGGATGAAAGCCCCAGTGCAAAACATCGCATGAATATTTGGGCGCACCATGCACCGCCATAGGCTGTAGTGTGAATTACGGCTATATCAAACAGTCATTTGGGCACCGGAGCCCAAATTACTTTAAGAACAGCGTAATTCAGCCGACAGCAATAGCTGGCAGCCATATTATGTCTTACCCCGAGACCATGGCGCCCTGGAGAAGGATTAGTAATTAAGGCTGCCGGGACTTTTGCAGGAGCAGGATGAGCTGTTTTTTGGCTTCACCCTGCGCCCAGATTTCTTTGCACTGTTTTTGCATGTATGCGCCCCACTGGAGAAGTGTCAGAGGGCTAAAATTAAAACTGTAAATGGACTTTAAAGCCTCAGCTCAAGAACAGATTTTGTGTATTGATTACCTCAAAGCAGGACCAAACTTTAACACAGCACACAATGAAAAGTTTTTATTGTACATACACTCACCTAAAGGATTATTAGGAACACCATACTAATACGGTGTTTGACCCCCCCTTTCCCAGGGTCGTCTCCAGGACAGCAACCCAGATGAGAGATTACCCTTCCACCTACTATTGGACAGAAAGAGGTTAATCCATGGACACAGGCAGGGTGTATATATATATATATATATTTATATATCTGCCCCTACCAGACATACCTCAGTTTTATTCCTGTCCACGGACGGAGGAGGTCATGGATTTTCTGAAGGGCTGACGCCAGATGGTGGGGTCCTGGAGCGGGGGTCTTCCGTGCATGCTGGCCAGAGCAGATCAGCTAGGGAGAGCGGCCGCCTCCCTGTCATTACAGTTTGTGAACATGTCCGGCTGCTTTGAACGCGTAGACGCGCGGGCAGGGCGGCTGTGATTGGCTAGGAGAGTCAGATGACTCGGCATGACGTCGGCAGGTCCTGGAGCGGAAGGAGGAGATTCCCTAGGGGAGTCAGATGACCAGGGAATTGACTGTGATTCGCGGCGGCGGCAGGGGGCGGCAGCATGGTGGCTGCTGGATGACTGGCGACACGCCCCCTGGTCTTGCCGGAAGCTGGGTTAGCGTGGCCACGAGGGGAGGAGGAATTAACCCCTTCAGTGCCGGAGACTTCAGGGTTTGGATGCGCGGTGATGTCCCAGGAACCCTAAGGTTGGTGATGGTTGCCGGGAGGGAACTTTTGTTATGCGCACATCCCAGGTCTTTTTAAGCATCTCCCTTGCTGGATTATTTTGTTGAAAGCCAGCATGGAGACAGCTGAAAGCACACCGGACGCTGGGGCATTGGTATGTGCTGTGATTTAAGGCCGAATGTGTATATATGGATATATGTATACATATATAATTGTGAACATGATGGGCTCATTAGCTCTCTTTTCTCCCATTACTTTTCAGCCTAAAATTGATAAAACTGACAAGGCTACTAGGGGGAAGGAACCCAAAAGGGGTAGCCAGAGTCAGGCTCGCCCCTCCGGCGATTCTACTGCTGCTCCTCTGGCATCTGTGGTTGCTTCTTTTCCAGAGCAAAAAAGGGATAAAAAGAAATGTGTTATGTACTGCTAAAATACCTCAAGCTTCTAGTAAGCCTCTATGTCAATCCTGTATCCAGGAGATGGTTAAGGAGGAATCCCCTTCTATATTCAAGGATCTTATGGGCTGGATGAAGTCTGAAGTAGCATCAACTTTACAGGCTGTTAAAGAGACTCCAGTTTATCCCTCTACTTCTGCTACTCCCAGTACCTCTGCTGCTTCTAATCCTGTTCAAAGTTCCCCTAATAGGATATCAGGGCCCGTGCCAGTCACAGTGTCCCCGATTGTATCTACTCAGCCACTACAAGTGCTACAAGCGGTTAGAAGTAGGCATCATACTGAGAACTCTGATGTGGAACTTTCAGAAGGGGAGATCTCTTCCTTAGAGGAGATGTCTGGTTCTGAAGAGGAGGAGGAAAAACCTATGGAGGGGGTTAAAGTGCAAAGATTTGCCTTCGCCACTGAAAATATGGATAGTTTGTTATGTGCTATGTATGCAACTATGGACATTAAGGAGGAGGAGCGTAATCTGTCCACGCTAGATAAGATGTACCAGAGTCTAGCAGAAAGCAAGAAAAGTTTCATTCTGGTTCATAACTCTGAAATGATTAAAAAAGAGTGGGAATTTCCAGAAAAAAAGAGCCTTCTGGCCCAGATCGATGGGTAGAAGATATCCCTTTAAACCAGAAGACCAGAAGTATTGGGGCCCGGTCCCAAAAGTAGATCCTGCCCTGTCTAGAGTTTCTCGTAGATCAGCTTTGCAGTTTGAGGACTTTGGCGTATTAAAAGATCCACTGGATAAGAAAGTTGATAATCTTCTGAGGAGAGCATGGGAGTCGGCTACTCTTAATTTCTTACCAGGTATAGCAGCCACGGTTTTTTCTAGGTCTCTTAAGGTCTGGTTGACGCAATTAGAGATGCATATTGCAGGAGGTTCTTCTAGAGAAGTTATCTTAAAATCTTTTCCTAATATATTCCATGCTGTGAATTATCTTTGTGATGCCACAGATGACTCGGTTCGGTTAACAGCAAGAACAACAGCCTTAGCAAACTCTGCACGGAGAGGAATATGGGTCAGAACATGGAATGGAGATACATCATCTAAGGTGAAATTGTGTGGAGTACCTTGTGAAGGGGCTTTTTTGTTTGGCACCAAGCTAGATGAGACACTGGATAGAACGGCAGACCACAAGAAGAACTTCCCAGAAAGAAAGAAAGTTTTTAGGTTTAAATGTTCCTTTCGTTCATCAGGGGGTCAAGATCCAAACTACAGGACCAGTAGAAGGCAGTGGAGAATGCAAAATGATCAGAAAGGGAAGCCCTCCACCCCCTTCATGCATAATCCCACTAATCAACCAAAGAAGCAATGACGCCAGGATACCGGTGGGGGGAAGACTGGCGCACTTCTTCGAAAACTGGGAGTCCCTGTTCCAGAACGAGTGGCTACTAAGAATCAATTTGGAAAGTTACAGACTAGAATTTACAGAAATCCCTCCAACCAGGTTCTTTCAGACGTCACTTCCCCCATCTCAAGCAATGTCCTCAGCTCTACAGGAGGCTGTATCAGATCTGTTGGAAAAAAGAGTCATAAGGCAAGTTCCTCGATGCCAAGAGGGGAGGGGGTTTTACTCGCCAATCTTTCTAGTTCAGAAACAAGGAGGCAATTACAGGCTTATTCTCAATCTGAAGCTTCTCAACAAGTCCATCAAATACAGGAAGTTCAAGATGGACAATATCCGCTCGGTGTTGAGCCTACTGCAAAAGGATTCATTCATGGTGTCACTGGACCTCCAGGACGCTTACTTACATCTACCGATCCATCTGGACTCGCAGGCATACCTGAGGTTTGCGGTCCGTCATCACGAAGAGGTAAGGCATTACCAGTTTACGGCATTACTGTTTGGCTTGTCATCTGCCCCCTGGCTTTTTACTAAAATTATGACTGAAGTATTAGCTTATCTGAGACTGAATGATGTACAGGTGATTGCCTACCTGGATGACCTGTTCTTTTGGGGGGACTCCGCTTTGGCGGTTGCTACAAGGGTCCAGACCTCACTGGAGGTACTGGAATCCCTGGGATGGATTATTAACTGGAAGAAGTCATCTTGGGTGCCATCACAGACTATTTTGTTCTTAGGCTTTATTATTAACACTGTCGATCAGAAAGTTTATCTACCTTCATCCAAGAAAGACTTGTTACTAACGAATGTTTTCTCCTTTCAGGAAGTTTCTACCATCTCCATAAGGGGCGCTATGTCCTTACTAGGACTTATGACATCCTCATTCCCGGCTGTCCAGTGGGGCCGACTGCATTCCAGACAGCTCCAGCTGTGGATTTTGCAGGTTTGGAACAGGGGAGTCAAAAATCTGGACAAGAAAGTGTTCATCCCATAATACATAAAAACTTTGCTTCAGTGGTGGTCGGAACCAAGTCAGCTCACAGTGGGTTGCCTGTGGGACTTTCCAACCCAGAGGATCATCACTACAGATGCCAGCAGTTGGGGATGGGGTGCTCATATGGACAGTTCGCCAGTTCAGGGAGCCTGGAACAGTTCCTTGAGGCTAGCACACTCCAACATCAGGGAGATGGAGGCGGTGAGACAAGCCTTGTTGCACTTTCAGGATCAGATAAGATTTCAGCATGTAACCATCAGGTCAGACAACAGCACAGTTGTAGCTTACCTAAATCATCAAGGGGGAACAAGGAGCAGGACCATCATGATGAGAGCAGAGAGGATCCTCTTATGGGCAGAAATGAATTTAACTTCGTTAAAAGCAGTACATCTGAGTGGTATGTTGAATCAAGTAGCAGACTTTCTCAGCAGGTCAGAACTGAATCAGGACAGTTGGTCCCTGAATCAGGAAGTTTTTCTAGAGATAGTGGCCAACTGGGGAATGCCGACCATAGATCTTTTTGCAAGCAAACAGAATGCCAAGTGTCAGATGTTTTGTTCCCTGTGTCCAAACGACAAGCCTTGGGCAGTGGACGCTTTCTCACTCAATTGAAATTTCCCTCTTCTATATGTGTTCCCTCCTTTTAATCTGATTTCCAGGACTGTCAACAAGATCAACCGGGACGGTTCTGTGGCGATAGTGATCGTTCCATTTTGGCCAAAGAGATTGTGGTTTTTCACTGCTGAAGAAGCTAGCTGTAGCAGAGCCAATACTGCTGCCAGATCGCCAGGACTAACTGACGCAAGGTCCAGTCTGCCACCCTCAGGTAAAGATGTTACATCTATCAGCCTGGATGCTGAGGGCGAACTCCTGAGAGGTAAGGGATTTTCTAAAGAACTGACAGAAACTTTATTACTGAGCAGGAAAATGGTTATGAGAAAGATCTATCTCAAGGCTTGGCGTGTTTACAACAACTGGTGTATGGAGAATGGTAAGAACAGAGATGAGTCCTATTCTGCTTTAGAGTTTCTGCAGTCTGGCCTGAAAAAAGGACTGAGTGCGAGTACCTTGAAAATACAAACTTCGGCTCTCAGTGTTTTTTTATAGAGAAAACTGGCAGAGGATGAGTTTTTCATTCGTTTCTTCAGAGCGGTTCACAGAATTAAGCCGGTGATTAGGAGCCAGGTTCCTCCCTGGGACTTGAATCTGGTTCTGCAAGCACTCATGGATGAACCTTTTGAACCATTAGAGGAGATTTCAGAGAAATTATTGACTTTAAAGACTGCCTTCTTGTTGGCCATTTCTTCGGAAAGACGGGTGGGGGAGATCCAGGCCTTATCCATTGCCGAACCTTACTGTATTATTTCAGAGGATAGAGTAACTCTTAAACCTGACGCAGCTTTTTTGCCTAAAGTGTGTTCTCGTTTCCACAGGTCTCAGGAGATATATCTGCCATCATTTTGAAATGAGCCATCTAATGATAAAGAGAGACAGTTGCACTGTCTTGATGTTAGACGTTGTGTTATCAAGTACTTGGAAGTTACAAAACCTTGGAGAAAATCTCAGGCATTGTTTGTTCTTTTTTCAGGTATTAATAGAGGTGGTCAGGCCTCTAAGGCTACCATCGCAAGATGGATTAGACAGGCTATCGTTCTAGCTTACCAATCTCAAGGAAAGGAAGTACCTGGTATCATTAAAGCTCACTCGACTCAATCCGTTTCCGCCTCTTGGGCGGAGAAGGCTGGAATTTCGATTGACCAAATTTGCAGGGCAGCTACTTGGTCTAATAAGAATACTTTTGTAAGGCATTATAGGCTGGATTTAGATTGTAGGAGGGACTTGACCTTTGGGAGGAGAGTTCTTCATGCTGTTGTCCCACCCTAGTGCTGTGTAATCTTTGATTCTCATCTGGGTTGCTGTCTTGGAGACGACCCTGGGAAAGACACTGAGTTACTTACCGGTAACGTCTTTTTCAGGAGTCGGAAGGACAGCACCCTTACTACCCGCCCTAAGTGGGTTATTTGTATTTGTAAATAAAGGTTTGTTGAAGCAGTATATATTGGTGTCTTTGTTATTTCTGAGGTATGTCTGGTAGGGGCAGATATATATATATATACACCCTGCCTGTGTCCATAGATTAACCTCTTCCTGTCCAATAGTAGGTGGAAGGGTAATCTCTCATCTGGGTTGCTGTCCTTCCGACTCCTGGAAAAGACGCTACCGGTAAGTAACTCAGTGTCTTTCACCTTCAGAACTGCCTTACTTCTATGTGGAATTGAATTAACAAGGTGCTGAAAGCATTCTTTAGAAATGTTGGCCCATATTGATAGGATAGCGTCTTGCAGTTGATGGAGATTTATGGGATGCACATCCAGGGCAAGAAGCTCCCATTCCATCACATTCCTAAGATGCTCTAGTGGGTTGAGATCTGTTGACTGTTGGGGCCATTTTAGTACAGTGAACTCCTTGTCATGTTCAAGAAACTAATTTGAAATGATTTGAGCTTTGTGACATGGTGCATTATCCTGCTGGAAGTAGCCATTAGAAGATGGGTACGTGGTGGTCATGAAGGTATGGACATGGTCAGAAACAATGCTCAGGTAGCCTGTGGCATTTAAACGATGCCCAATTGGCACTAAGTGTGCCAAGAAAACTTCCTCCACACCTTTACACCACCACCACCAGCCTGCACAGTGGTAACAAGGCATGATGGATCCATGTTCTCGTTCTGTTTACGCCAAATTCTGATTCTATCGAGACTCATCAGACCAGGCAACATTTTTCCAGTCTTCAACTGTCCAATTTTGGTGAGCTTGTGCAAATTGTAGCCTCTTTTTCCTATTTGTAGTGGAGATGAGTGGTACCCGGTGGGGTCTTCTGCTGTTGTAGGCCATCCGCCTCAAGGTTGTGCGTGTTGTGGCTTCACAAATGCTTTGCTGCCTACCTCGGTTGTAACGAGTGGGTATTCCAGTCAATGTTGCTCTTCTATCACCTGACCTCTAGCATCAACAAGGCATTTTCACCCACAGGACTGCTGCATACTGGAGGTTTTACCCTTTTCACACCATTCAACCCTAGAAATGGTCGTGCGTGAAAATCCCAGTAACTGAGTAGATTGTGAAATACTGAGACCAGCCCATCTGCCACCAATAACCATGCCACGCTCAAAATTGCTTAAATCACCTTTCTTTCCCATTGTGACATTCAGTTTGGAGTTCAGGAGATTGTCTTGACCTGGACCACACCTCCTAAATGCATTGAAGCAACTGTCATGTGATTGGTTGATTAGATAATTGCATTAATGAGAAATTGAACAGGTGTTCCTAATATTCCTTTAGGTGAGTGTACAGTATAGTTGCTGAAGAAATCCATTGCTCTGTGGTTGTTTACCCAGTTCAAAGCGTCTAATTAGTTCGTATCAGCAGCTGTGAATAGACTACAGGAGCACTGCTGCCATTTTCTCCCCATACAGTAAACACTGAGGGCCCTTTCACACTGGTGTGGTGCAACGTGGCAATTCACTGCACTGCTTCCGCAAGGCCACGAAAGTCTATAGGTGCTTTCATATTACCTGCAGTGCTACGGAAGTGCTCAATCTAATGCATTTCTGAAATGACGTTAGCACGCATATCTGCATCGATGTACAGCGGACCGGAAGTCGTGTAAGTCTATGCCAACGCTGGGATTTTAGAAATGTTAGTGGCAGTGGTGTAATGTTGTGATGCGAATGAGCGGAAGAGTATTTTTACAATACGCTTCCGTGCACTTTCGTATACCCGGAACAGGAAATTTAATGCAAACTATATGTAGCCAAAAATCATCAAACCATGATAATAAACAGGAAGTTTTGATAAAATCCCAAGCTGCATAAAATGCAGATATTCATAAAGACATTAGTTGTTGAACACTTTGTGGCTCCTCTCACATTGCCTCTAACATGCAGAACTTTGCCTTTATTTATATAGCAATACAGTACGATACATGACTGGATAGTTTTGTTGTGAAGTCTGTAGAAATAAGACAGCTGTGAAGTGGACTAAAAGCAGCATAAAACTAAAAGGGAAGACATCTGTTATGTCAATGTAAAATGAATAGATCACCACCTTCAAGATATTGAAGCTATTCTTGAAAAATATTGTGTTGGTTCAGTTCCGCCACTTCAACCTTTTACGAACATCTTAAAGCTGAGCATTGTCATTAAAGTATCAGTGTGTTTATATTTAAGTGTGGTTAAAATGTTTTAAAGTGGTATAAAACTCGGACATAACATTCAATAAAAACATGTTTTCCTACTTTTAATAACCCATACAGTTATCATATTTGCTTTTGTGCATAAGCATTATTATTCATTTAGAAATTACCAAAGTACAATTTTTTTGCAATTGCATTTTATTCTTAACTGGTTTATTCATACAGTACTGTGTCCAGAAATGCTTTCTGAGTATCTGTCTGTGTTTAGGAGTGTCTGCATAGTCAGAAAATGTTTACATTCCTCACTTGATACAATTAACCACTTGCCGACCGCCCACAGCCGATGGGCGGCGGCAAGGGCTGGGCCCAAACGACCGCAATACGCCCATCGGCGGCGGCGGCGGCGGGCGTGGTTATGCGGTGATCGCGTCACAAATGATGCGATCAGTCGCCGGCAACAGGCTCCGCCCCCCACGCGCTGTAACCCGCCGGCCGTTTGGAAGCGCTGGCGGGTTACTAGCTGCCCGATCACCGCTGACATAGTGTATAATAGGCTTTGTAATGTATACAAAGCCTATTATACAGGCTGCCTCCTGCCCTGGTGGTCCCAGTGTCCGAGGGACCACCAGGGCAGGCTGCAGCCACCCTAGTCTGCACCCAAGCACACTGATCTCCAGGGCAGGCTGCAGCCCCCCCCCCCCCCGCCCTCTGATCGCCCACAGCACCCCTCAGACCCCCCCTGCCCACCCCCCAGACCACTGTTTGCACCCAATCACCCCCCAATCACCCATTAATCACTCCCTGTCACTATCTGTCAACGCTATTTTTTTTAATGCCCTAAACTGCCCCCTGCTCCCTCCTGATCACCCCCCACCCCTCAGATTCTCCCCAGACCCCCCCGACCCCCCCCTGTGTACTGTATGCCTCTATCCCCCCTGCAATAACCCACTGATCACCTGTCAATCACCCATCAATCACCCCCTGTCACTGCCACCCATCAATCAGCTCCTAACCTGCCCCTTGCAGGGAATCTGATCACCCACCCACACCATCAGATCGCCCGCAAACCCGCCGTCAGATCACCTCCCAAGTGCATTGTTTACATCTGTTCTCTCCTCTTAACACCCACTAATTACCCATCAATCACCCCCTATCACCACCTGTCACTGTTACCCATCAGATTAGACTCTAATCTGCCCCTTCCGGGCACCCAATCACCCGCCCACACGCTCAGATTGCCCTCTGACCCCCCCCTTATCAATTCGCCAGTGCATTATTTACATCTGTTCTTCCCTGTAATAACCCACTGATCACCTGTCAATCACCTGTCAATCACCCCCTGTCTCTGCTACCCATCAATCAGCCCCTAACCTGCCCCCTGTCACCACCTGTCACTGCTACCCATCAGATCAGACCCCTATCTGCCCCTAGGGCACCCAATCACCCACCCACACCCTCAGAACGACCTCAGACCCCCCCAGACCTCCCCCCCCCTCTGTGTATTGTATACATCTATTCTCCCCTGTCATTCACCCGTCATTCACCTGTCAATCACCCGTCAATCACCACCTGTCACTGCCACTTATCAGATCAGACCCTAACCTGCCTCTTACGGGCATCTGATCACCCTCCCACACCATCAGATTGCTCCAGACCTACCCTCAGATCACCTCCAAAGTGCATTGTTTACATCTGTTCTGCCATCTAAACACCCACTGATCACCCATCAATCACCACCTGTCACTGCTACCCATCAGATTAGACCCGTATCTGCCCCTAGGGCACCCAATCACCCGCCCACACCCTCAGAACGCCCTCAGACCCCAGCCCTGATCACCTCGCCAGTGCATTGCTTGCATCTATTCCTCCCTCTATTCACACCTTGAGACACCCATCAATCACCTCCTGTCACCACCTGTCACCCCCTAGCACACCTACCCATCAGATCAGGCCCTAATTTGCCCCGTGTGGGCTCCCAATCACTTGGCCAAACCCTCAGATCCCCCTCAGACCCCCTTCCGATCACCTCCCCAGTGCATTGATTGCATCTATTTTCCCCTCTAACCACCCCCTGAGACACCCATCAATCACCTCCTGCCCCCCCCCAGCACTCCTATCCATCAGATCAGGCCCAATACAACCTGTCATCTAATAGGCCACCCTGCTTATGACCGGTTCCACAAAATTCGCCCCCTCATAGACCACCTGTCATCAAAATTTGCAGATACTTATACCCCTGAACAGTCATTTTGAGACATTTGGTTTCCAGACTACTCACGGTTTTGGGCCCGTAAAAATGTCAGGGCAGTATAGGAACCCCACAAGTGACCCCATTTTAGAAAAAAGACACCCCAAGGTATTCTGTTAGGTGTATGATGAGTTCATAGAAGATTTTATTTTTTGTCAACAGTTAGCGGAAATTGATTTTTATTGTTTTTTTCACAAAGTGTCATTTTTCACTAACTTGTGACAAAACATAAAATCTTCTATGAACTCACCATACACCTAACGGAATAGGACGTTGGGCCCCTTAGCGCACCTAGTCTGCAAAAAAGTGTCACACATGTGGTATCACCGTACTCAGAAGTAGTATAATGTGTTTTGGGGTGTATTTTTACACATACCCATGCTGGGTGGGAGAAATCTCTCTGTAAATGGACAATTGTGTGTAAAAAAAAATCAAATATGTGTCATTTACAGAGATATTTCTCCCACCCAGCATGGGTATATGTAAAAATACACCACAAAACACATTATACTACTTCTTCTGAGCACGGCAGTACCACATGTGTGGCACTTTTTTGCAGCCTAACTGCGCTAAGGGGCCCAAAGTCCAATGAGTACCTTTAGGATTTCACAGGTCATTTTGAGACATTTGGGTTCAAGACTACTCCTCACGGTTTAGGGCCCCTAAAATGCCAGGGCAGTATAGGAACCCCACAAGTGACCCCATTTTAGAAAGAAGACACCCCAAGGTATTCTGTTAGGTGTATGACGAGTTCATAGAAGATTTTATTTTTTGTCACAAGTTAGCGGAAATTGATTTGTATTGTTTTTTTTTCACAAAGTATCAATTTCCGCTAACTTGTGACAAAAAAAAAATCTTCTATGAACTCACCATACTCCTAACAGAATACCTTGGGGTGTCTTCTTTCTAAAATGGGGTCATTTGTGGGGTTCCTATACTGCCCTGACATTTTAGGGGCCCTAAACCGTGAGGAGTCGTCTTGAAACCAAATGTCGCAAAATGACCTGTGAAATCCTAAAGGTACTCATTGGACTTTGGGCCCCTTAGCGCAGTTAGGCTGAAAAAAAGTGCCACACGTGGTATCGCCGTACTCAGGAGAAGTAGTATAATGTGTTTTGGGGTGTATTTTTACACATACCCATGCTGAGTGGGAGACATATCTTTGTAAGTGGACAATTGTGTGTAAAAAAAATCAAAAAATTGTCATTTACAGAGATATTTCTCCCACCCAGCATGGGTATGTGTAAAAATACACCCCAAAACACATTATACTACTTCTCCTGAGTACGGCAATACCACATGTGTGGCACTTTTTTGCAGCCTAACTGCACTAAGGGGCCCAAAGTCCAATGAGCACCTTTAGGCTTTACAGGGATGCTTACAATTAGGCACCCCCCAAAATGCCAGGACAGTAAACACACCCCACAAATGAGCCCATTTTGGAAAGTAGATACTTCAAGGTATTCAGAGAGAAGCATAGTGACTCCGGGGCAGATTTCATTTTTTTTTTTGCCGCAAGTTAGAAGAAATGGAAATTTTTTTTTTTGTTTTTTTGTCACAAAGTGTCATTTTCCGCTAACTTGTGACAAAAAATAAAATCTTCTATGGACTCACCATGCCTCTCAGTGAATACTTTGGGATGTCTTCTTTCCAAAATTGGGTCATTTGGGGGGTATTTATACTATCCTGGAATTTTAGCACCTCATGAAACATGACAGGTGGTCAGAAAAGTCAGAGATGCTTCAAAATGGGAAAATTCACTTTTGGCACCATAGTTTGTAAACGCTATATCTTTTACCCAAACCAATAAATATACACTGAATGGATTTTTTTTTAATCAAAGACATGTAGCACAATACATTTGGACAAAAATGTATACAGAAATTTTACTTTATTTGAAAAATGTCAGCACCGAAAGTAAAAAAAAATCATTTTTTTGACAAAATTCATGTCTTTTTTGATGAATATAATAAAAACTAAAACTCGCAGCAGCAATCAAATAGCACCAAAAGAAAGCTGTATTAGTAACAAGAAAAGGAGGTAAAATTAATTTAGGTGGTAGGTTGTATGACCGAGCAATAAACCGTGAAAGCTGCAGTGGTCTGAATGGAGAAAAAGGCTCTGGTCCTTAAAGAGAACCTGTACTGAGTCAAAATATTTAAAGGATACCCGAACTGAAATGGGACATAATGAGATAGACATGTGTATGTACAGTGCCTAGCACACAAATAACTATGCTGTGTTCCTTTTTTTATTTTCTGCCCGAAAGAGTTAAATATCAGGTATGTAAGTGGCTGACTCCGTCCTGACTCAGACAGGAAGTGACTACAGTGTGACCCTCACTGATAAGAAATTCCAACTATAAAACACTTTCCTAGCAGAAAATGGCTTCTGAGAGCAAGAAAGCGGTAAAAAAGGGGAATTTCTTATCAGTGAGGGTCACACTGTAGTCACTTCCTGTCTGAGTCAGGACGGAGTCAGCCACTTACATACCTGATATTTAACTCTTTCGGGCAGAAAATAAAAAAAGGAATACAGCATAGTTATTTGTGTGCTTGGCACTGTACATACACATGTCTATCTCATTTTGTCACATTTCAGTTCGGGTATCCTTTAAATTAAACACATGAAGTAACTTCAAATGAACATTCCATAGTTACCTTGCCATCAGTTCCTTTCAGAAGCTCACCATTTTCTTCTGACAATTACTCCTTCCAGTTCTGACAATATTTTGTCAGATCTGAAATATACCAGTTGCTGTCAGTAAAATATCAGTTGCTGTCAGTTATAGCTGAGAGGAAAACGGATGTGCCCAGTAATGTCCATGTTTCCCTATGGCTCAAGTGGGCAATGTTACAGTTTAACTGTGTGCTGACCAGAAAGCTGTTATGGGTAATGGCCATTTTCAAAATGGAGGACAGAAAATTCCCTTGATCACAGTGAACAAACAGGATGCGGGACAGGAGAAAGACACTGAGGAGTAGACTACATGGAAGGGAAGTATGACTTGTGTATGCTTATTTTGACTTTTAATTTTCAGTTCAGGTTTTCTTTAAGGGTCGAAAAGACTGTGGTCCTCAAGTGGTTAAGTAAACACAAGATAATGTTATCTCCAGTTTGGATGCGTCCAGCTTTCCCTGCAGGGAGCTTTGAAGTCCTGTGTTTAACTAGTTGAATGCTGTCCTAGTAAAAAAAAATGGTGATAGTATATAATATACTGTAAATCATCTTTTAGAGCAAATATACTGTAAATCATCTTTTAGAGCAAAGAAGAAATGCTGGGTTTCATACCACTTTAAAGCAAACTTGTGAAAGTTTGCATGACCGTAAACTGGTGGTAAGGTCATGTACAGTAGTACTGTTGCTGAGCGCCAGTGGGTCCCACTGTTTGGCTATACTACATTGTTCAGAATTCAAGCTACACCTCTGTCTACCAAAGTGGCCAAGTCCCCTCCGAACTTGTTGGTGATGTCATTATCGTTCCTCTGCACCAATACTGAGGCCAGGAAGTGGGGAGTAAGTTGGTAGTGGAGTCCATAATCTGATTTCCATCTGACTATGGGGACCAGGGATGGGCTTTCGAGTACGGCAGTACTCTAATTTGGAGTGCTAATGAATGTTAATTAATGCACCTGTGCCCGCTGGATAGGGGGGTTAACTCACCCAGAAGTCCAGGGATCCTATACGTGTCACCGCTGTAATATGCGTCCTATGGGACATGTTCCACCACTCACTACCGCACTTCGCACTTCCTCCTTCCGCCCTATTACGATTATTTTCTGGTGAAACATTACTGCATTACGATTGTCTTGCGAAACCCTGCCCACATTACGATTATTTTCTAGTGAAACATTGCTGCATTACGATTATTTTCTGGTGAAACATTGCCATATTACAATTATTTTCTGTTGAAGCATTGCCGCATTACAATTATTTTCTGGTGAAACATTGCCACATTACAATTATTTTCTGGTGAAACATTGCTGCATTACGATTATTTTCTGGTGAAATGATGCCCCATTATTATTATTTTATGGTGAAACATTGCCACATTACAATTATTTTCATGGGGGGTAGGGGGCGCCACAGCTTTTCTCTCTTGGAGTGACAAAATGGCTAGAGGCAAGCCTGGGACTTGGTGAAACACAGTACAGCCCTATTTGTGATAGCATCTGAGGTAGTAAGTCTGCCTACTCTACAGCTGTACTACCAGATAGGTACTCAATGACTGACTACAGCAGGGGAGTCAAACCCATTCGCATAGGGAGTAAATAATATATTAAATCTTAAACATGATACAATCTTAACCATGGTCTTAGTTGCAGGCCACATTGTTTATTAAAATGTAACGGGGAGGGGGGTCTCCGGTGGGCACTCTAAAGACGTCGGGCAACACTTAAATGTAGCCCTTCAACTAGTGTGCTCTTCTGGATGGGAAGGCAGAGTATTGTCTCTGCAGTAAAAGAAAGGAGGAAATAGAGGACAGCAACCTGTGCTGTATATTGTATTCCAAAAATCTGCTCACAGCAAACCGAACGTTTCTGTAATGATCTGCTCAGCTGCCTGTGCAGGCAGGCAGCTTTTTGACCATTGTTCAGGTCTGCATTCTGCAGGTCTCTGGAAGAGAGACCTTTTGTCAGTTTTTCAGCTTGCTGTTGCTGAGGAATTTGCATACGTTTGTCATGCAAATTACCTAGCCACATCCCTTGTAGGCCTGCTCTATATATACCATGTGATATCACAGAACTTGGCTGGTCATAAGGATTCCTTCTGTGAAACACTCTGGAGAGTGTCAGCCTTGCTCATTGTTTGAATATCAGCTTAGAGTAATCCCTGGAAACTGCACTGGGCAGGTTTCCCTAGTGCAGTTAGGATTGCTTATCTGTTTTGTTTGTCTGTTGCGATTGTCCTGTCCCAGCGGTGGTCGACGGGAAATCGTTCTGTGTGTCTGGGTGCTAACCGGAACAGCGGTTGTTACTGGTAGCCCCTTCTGATCTGTTTCCCTGGATCGCACTAGCATCCTGCGCTAGTGCTGTGGATCCTTCTGTTCTGCTACTCTGTACCTGGATCGCACTAGCATCCTGCGCTAGTGCTGTGGATCCTTCTGTTCTGCTACTCTGTACCTGGATCGCACTAGCATCCTGCGCTAGTGCTGTGGATCCTTCTGTTCTGTCTTCCTGGATTGCGCTAGCCACTTTCGCTAGTGCTGTGGATCCTATCGTTCGCTTATTCATGTTTTCGTGTGTCTGTCTTGTCTGCTACGAACGCTTGCTGGAGGCTCGGTGAATTAACCGTTAAGCAAGCGCTCGCGCCCTCTGTTTCATGTTTGTCTGTCGGTGGTTAGTTAGGCGTGTTTGTCTCTATTGTGCTTATCTCGTGGAGACCGCGCATAAACGCGTGCACTGTTGCGAATGAGTGCGGTGTTCGCGTTTAGCTAGCGTTTGTTATTTTCCGTATCTCCTCATTGTATGATTTGCTGTGCCTTTGCTACTCTCGTGCTCTGCCTTGCTGTAACCTTGTGTCACGTCTGGCGATCGCACCTCTCGCGATCGCGTTCCTACTTCATATCTGCTGTGGTGTGTGCACCGTCGCGGGTTGGCGACTAGTTTGGTGCACACACATACAATCTGTCTCTGTGCTTATTCACAATCGCCTCTTTTGCGATTGCATTCCGACCCTTCGTGCAATTCCTGTCTGGCATGTGTGGTAGGGCAGAGGAGCTGTTCCTCTGCACTCCACAGCTCCCCCTGTCGACAGGAATTTCCCTCTACAGGTGCATTGCACCTTCTGCTGGGTTCACGCAAATTATATGTTTGTGGAGGATTTCCGCAGTGTCAGCGCACATGTCTTGTGCGCTGATCACGGAGAGAATTCCACAATCGTTACAGTATGACCAGCCCAACCAAAATTCCCAGTGTAGAGAGAATTTCTGATTTGTACGATTTTGTCGAGTATGGGTCCTGTGTCTTTAAGAGCTTTAAAAGGCTAAACTCAGAGACCAAAGCAGAATTTCTCTCTGAATGTGTGAGGTTTTGCCTGGATCCCACCTTTCAGATTGCTGATCCGTCTACGTCAGCTCTTCAGTTTGCCTATGTGCTCTTGAAAGACGATTTGTTCACCTGGGCGTATGATGTGCTAAAAAACAATTCTTGGAATGATAATCTGTATCAGTTTCTTGCAGTGATATTCTCTCACTGGTTTAACCTGCCTGGCTTACCACCTGCTCTAATTGAATGTGTAGCTGCTGATAAGTCAGCTGATCTTTCCCTTCCATGCAAAACCATTCAGTATGATAATGATGTTTCTCAGTTTCCGGATTTTTTGCCCCAATCCAAAGCTTATGTGGATCCTACTATAGGTAGGATCGCCCACTATATTACAGCAGTTCAAAAATCTGTTCTTGTTCCTGAACTCCACCCTTATGGAGATTATCTGGATACTGGCCTGTTTGAACCTCAATTTACCTCATGGGACATTGGGGCCTTGATGGAGGAATTTGATTTTGATTGGAAAGCCTTTTGCGATTTTTACATCGCAAAAAGCGAAGATGTCTTGAATGATTGTCTCGATTCTATGTACCTATTGATTGATTCCGATGAATGTGACGAGGGTGATGTGGATCTGATGATTTATGTATGGCAGACGATTTTGGATGAGTTGCACACACACCAACCAATTGATTCCAATAAAGAGACATTGTTGTCGGATGATTGTTCCTGCCTTTCTGGGGTAAAGCATGTGAGTCGTGACATTGTGCGATCTGAAGTGAGTGGGTGCACCACTGTGGTTGATTCCTGTGCGAATCCTGGAGGATTCTCTCCTGACTGCGTGCAGTTTAAATCTGTGAGATCTGATGCCTGTTTCTCTGATGTTCCTGCAGATTGTGATCTGCATGAATGTGCCAGTTTTCTCAAGGATATATGGGACCCCTTGTCATTTAGAGACAGATCTTTAAGATCTTCCATCTGTGATCCTGCCATAGGGAAAATTCCTAAATTTTGCAGCATCAAAAGTAAAATTAATATGTCTAATAAAGTTTTTTCTGATGTTGTCGCTATTTCTACTGCAGATGCGTCTTTGTCTCACCCTGTTCACACCTGTAAGGGCCCGTTGCCTGGTGACAGTTGCTCCAGTGTTTCTGTCCTGAACACCTTACAGTCTGCCCCGCAGATCGCGGAGGTTTGCGTTATGGAAGCGTCAGTTTCACAACCTAAAGCGATTTTTGATTCGCAGGTTTTGCGTTCTGGCTCCTCGGATTTGACATTGTTAGCCGAATCTAAGAGTGAGACAGTGCTTCGGTTTTGCGAATCTGACTCTGAAATATTTTTGCTGGGTCCAGAGAAAGTTTCTCTGAGCCTGCCCTGTACCATGAATAACAATATGATGTCCAGTCACACTGACATTTGTTAGTCCCTTTCTTGTTCTGAGGAAAATGCTGATTCTGCACCCTGTACTCTGGATGAGTTAAGATGGCCTTGTTTAGAGTCTCCTGCAGTGTCCCTAGAGGCTCGTCTAGGTATTGCCACTATACTCACCTGTTTTTCTGCAGTTTTGGAGTTGCAAGCTAGTTTGACTGCTACGCAGAATTCTGGGTTCAGCGAGATTAAAGTTAGGGAGTCAGTGTGTGTTCCAGTAAATATTCCTGTACGTTCCGCTCATGATGATGAAATTCAGTCTCAGTTTATGGTGGAACCTTCCCTGGGACATCTGCCCTGTTCACAAAATAAAGTTCCAGTTTTGCCCTGTAACATGGATAGTTCAGAATCCTTCTCAGAAAACTTGAAAAATGATGTTCCTGAGGTCTTGTCTGATGTCCTGGAGACCTCCGAGTTCCTCCCAAAGGGTGCAGAACTTGTAGGAGATGTCTCCTGCCCCCCAAGTCCTTCTGAGGTGTTGCCCACTTCAGTAGGCATTGCTGTTGTGCTGACTACCTTTGCAGCTCTGATGGAGCTTCACACCTGTGTAGTCAATGATGATTTTGCAGTCACAGAAATTTCTGAATTTGAGTCCGAGTCTTCTTTTGAAAGACCAGTGCCTGTGGCCCCTACTCGTGATGAATTTATGCCCGGTCCTGGTTTTGGTTTCCTCGTATCGGACTCTGAGGTTGGCAGTTCCCCAACATGTCCTGAGGTTTCTCCTGTGCTGGTGTACCCCAGTGTGCTCTGTGACCCAGAAAGCCCAAGTGTGCCTCGGTTACCAGCATACTCAGATGCTTCCTCAGTGGAGACATGCTCTGATATGGCCTGCCTGGTCGCATGCCCAGAAGTGGTCCCGGAAAGTCCTGATCTTGATGGATGTCTGGGTAATTCTGAATCCAGAATAATCATTGGTTCCATAGGGGTTCTTGGCGGTTCTCCATGTGAGTCTGGTGAGCGTTCTGGCCTCTTGGGATCTCTGCAGGGCTCCAAAGGGTTTTGGGAGATTCCGGGAGAAATTTTGCTTGGTACCCTGGATAAGATCAACAGTGGCTTTTGTTTTGAAAGAGACATTTCGAACAGGTATTGTGGCAGGTATGGTGTCTTCGGACGCTCCTTGGAAGGTGGTGGGTATGGTCTGGAGGGTGTCGATGGCTTCTTCTCTGGCATTCACAGTCCTGATGGGTGTTACACTGAGACTTGTAGTACTGATGGGCATGTTTCGGTGGCTTCTGCTTCCTATGAGGTCGGTTTCGGGTGGACTGACTCTGGAATCCGACCTTGTCGGGCTGTCCCGACCTTCATGAGTCTTCGGTTGGAGTCTTTTGCTAATAGCAGTTTTGAGGGTCATCTGGAATTCGACCCTGAAGGGGGGGGGGGGGTACTGTAATGATCTGCTCAGCTGCCTGTGCAGGCAGGCAGCTTTTTGACCATTGTTCAGGTCTGCATTCTGCAGGTCTCTGGAAGAGAGACCTTTTGTCTGTTTTTCAGCTTGCTGTTGCTGAGGAATTTGCATACGTTTGTCATGCAAATTACCTAGCCACATCCCTTGTAGGCCTGCTCTATATATACCATGTGATATCACAGAACTTGGCTGGTCATAAGGATTCCTCCTGTGAAACACTCTGGAGAGTGTAAGCCTTGCTCATTGTTTGAATATCAGCTTAGAGTAATCCCTGGAAACTGCACTGGGCAGGTTTCCCTAGTGCAGTTAGGATTGCTTATCTGTTTTGTTTGTCTGTTGCGATTGTCCTGTCCCAACGGTGGCCGACAGGAAATCGTTCTGTGTGTCTGGGTGCTAACCGGAACAGCGGTTGTTACTGGTAGCCCCTTCTGATCTGTTTCCCTGGATCGCACTAGCATCCTGCGCTAGTGCTGTGGATCATTCTGTTCTGCTACTCTGTACCTGGATCGCACTAGCATCCTGCGCTAGTACTGTGGATCCTTCTGTTCTGCTACTCTGTTCTGTCTACCTGGATCGCACTAGCATCCTGCGCTAGTGCTGTGGATCCTTCTGTTCTGCTACTCTGTACCTGGATCGCACTAGCATCCTGCGCTAGTGCTTTGGATCCTTCTGTTCTGCTACTCTGTACCTGGATCACACTAGCATCCTGCGCTAGTGCTGTGGATCCTTCTGTTCTGTCTTCCTGGATCGCGCTAGCCACTTTCGCTAGTGCTGTGGATCCTATCGTTCGCTTATTCATGTTTTCGTGTGTCTGTCTTGTCTGCTACGAACGCTTGCTGGAGGCTCGGTGAGGTAACCGTTAAGCAAGCGCTCACGTCCTCTGTTTCATGTTTGTCTGTCGGTAGTTAGTAGTAGTGTCACGTCTGGCGATCGCACCTCTCGCGATTGCGTTCCTACTTCATATCTGCTGTGGTGTGTGCACCGTCGCGGGTTGGCGACTAATTTGGTGCACACACATACAATCTGTCTCTGTGCTCATTCTCAATCGCCTCTCTTGCGATTGCGTTCCGTCCCTTCGTGCAATTCCTGTCTGGCGTGTGTGGTAGGGCAGAGGAGCTGTTCCTCTGCACTCCACAGCTCCCCCTGTCGACAGGAATTTCCCTCTACAGGTACATTGCACCTTCTGCTGGGTTCCCGCAAATTATACGTTTGTGGAGGATTGCCGCAGTGTCAGTGCACACGTCTTGTGCGCTGATCACGGAGAGAATTCCACAATCGTTACAGTTTCATGTGTATTGTGGGATACCTAGGCCGGTGGATGGGGTTGGAGTGGAGAGGGTGGTCTCTCTGCTGTCTTGCCTAAAAAGAATGCTTGCTTGCAGCTTTGGGTGGTATGGATGGGAACGGCAAAGACGCCATGCTTTTAAATGTGTACTGCAAATGTTCACAAACAGTAGACCTATACAACAAATTACTGTGAGCGATGGGGAGGGTGAATGTATTTAGAAATAAAACTAAAAAAATTGTAAGGCTGAGCACTGTCACTTAAAAATATTACAACTGTACCAGAAAATAGTAAAAAAGATAAAATGGTACACGTGCACAAGCCCAAAAATTACATGAGTGTACATACATCTGGAATGGCCTGCTGTCTCCATGGAAATGTCTGACCACCGATACAAATACAAGTATACAGCAAGGATTCATTTCCCATTTCTTTTACTGCTTACAAACATACAGATTTGAAACTCTTGAGGTCCACATTAAATGGGGTGGAGGGCCGGATTTGGCCCACAAGCCTTGTATTTGACATCGGTGGACTACAGTATCATTTTCAATTGGGATTTGGTCTACCATGTACAATCCTAGCATTATTAATTTTAGCTCAGTTTTACTACTCCCTTTTCCCAACCTTGTGCAGCGTAAAACATAAACCCTTTAATCAATCAATCAAATCAATCATAAACCTTTAATCAATAAAATGCCTTTTAAACCAGCAGTAAGCAAGATCATGGTCGGAAAACTTTAACCACATGTCTTCACCTACTTTTTGGTACTTTCTTCAACTGCAGAGTCCTTAAACGTTTATTTTAAACAGAGGATAAAAAAATATCTCTGCTACTTGGTGCATATGGTAGCCTGGTAGTCGTGGCCGAATGGTTAAGGCGATGGACTAGAGATCCATTGGGGTCTCCCCGCGCAGGTTCAAATCCTGCCGACTATGCTAATCTTTGGCCTCATCTGGAGAAAAGGGCCTCAGGCGGCACGGTGTTTGCGAAAAATGGGCAGCTACTTGGTGCATATATCGGATTTTTATGGCAATAGGGTTAGAGGTTAAGGTTAGGTAAAGTCTGAGTCATAAAGCCATAAAGGCAGTCCTAACCAAAAATATATTAGAGTATAGAGTTGAGGCTTGAATAACCTCCAACTTGATTATTATGATACAAGTTGGTTATCATCAGGATAAATGGGTATGATCACAAACACTGGTCCACATGACAGCCCGAGGGCCCCAGGTCTCTCTCACTCGCTGGGGCCCCCAAACCACCATGCGACACCTAGAGGGAAGTGTGGGCAAGCCCTGGACCTCTCACCTCCAGGGAACTCACCCCAAAACCTCTAAACTGAATGCCAACTGCAACAAACACAATTGCTAACTTCCAGCTAGAGCAATATCCTGCCTCTATCTGGCCAGCAGACGCCAGTCAGCCAATCAGGTGTACTGTCATACACCCTTTGCCTGCTGTACCAAATCTAACAGGAATTACATAAATTAGCATTCAGGTGGGAGGCTTCGGTTGGACGCAATCGTGAATTGCATCGTTTACAGGGACGCCCCGTGTAGGCACATCTCCCACACGGTCCCCTCCCTAACCACTCACCTGTCAACCGCATCCTAGAAGCTGCAAAAAAGAAATTTAAAATCACAAACACTGGTCCACATGACAGCCCGGGGTCCCTAGGTCTCTCTCACTCTTTTTGCAGCTTCTAGGATGCGGTTGACAGGTGAGTGGTCCCTGTAAACGATGCAATTGCGTCCAACCGAAGCCTCCCACCTGAATGCTAATTTATGTAATTCCTGCTAGATTTGGTACAGCAGGCAAAGGGTGTATGGGTGTATAACAGTACACCTGATTGGCTGACTGGCGTCTGCTGGCCAGATAGAGGCAGGATATTGCTCTAGCTGGAAGTTAGCAATTGTGTTTGTTGCAGTTGGCATTCAGTTTAGAGGTGGTGGGGTGAGTTCTCTGGAGGTGAGAGGTCCAGGGCTTGCCCGCACTTCCCTCTAGGTGTCGCATGGTGGTTTGGGGGCCCCAGCGAGTGAGAGAGACCTGGGGCCCCCGGGCTATAAATGGGTATGAGTCAGGCTATTGGTTTATAATAAAAATATGTAAAGTTTATTCTCACAAACAATACATAAACATCATTAAATTGTGAAACAATGCACTTTTGCAATCAACAATGGTGGTTTTACATAGCAGCATCTATTATTACATTTCTGCCAACAAGTATAGTGCAAAGAACATATGTTATAATGAGGAGGGGGTTTAGGTTAAGGTTAGGAGTTCAGGAAGGGGTGTTCGGTGGGTGGGGGATTAAGGTTAGATCTCAGGAAGAAATTAAAATGAGCATTAAAGGGAACCTAAACCGAGAGGGATATGGATGTTTCCTTTTAAACAATGCCAGTTGCCTGGTAAAAAAAGCAATAAATCTATAAAATATCACCAATAGTCTAACTACTAGTACAGTGATCTGCAAACTTGGCTCTCCAGCTGTTAAGGAACTACAAGTCCCACAATGCATTGCGGGAGTCTGACAGCCACAGTCATGATTCATAAAGGCAAATGCATTGTGGGACTTGTAATTCCTTAACAGCTGGAGAACCAAGTTTGCAGGTCACTGTACTAGTATCACCCAGGGACCAAATTAATACAAACCTCTGGTATGCCTCTTCCTTGCTTGGAACCAAATCGGAGGAAACCTTTACCAATAAACAGGAAGTTGTTTTTTCATGAAGAAAACAGCTTACATGGCTAAAGTTCTCCGTCATTAAAATGTTCCGAGAATTTTAGCTGGAAAGAACTCACTAATTTGGTTTTATTTTTTTAACATATTTTTATATAACAATTGCTTTATACAAACCGCAACATTTATTCCATCAGCCTACTTGCAAACTTCCCCCTTTAGGTGTGTAATTTTCTTTATGCATACTAACTGGTATTTTTCAGTGAAACTTCCACAATTGCCACTTTCTGGCTTATGAATATATAATGTTGCCTTTCTGCCTAACAAAATTTGCATATGTCCCAAAATTGCACATCCACAGCCCTATCACATCAAAAATTCTCATTGTGGACCTGAGAAGAGAGCTTCATAAATACAGTGTGATGTAAATGAATGCAAAAGAGGCTTTATGAGCCTGAGGTGCACTTATCTACATCTAATGATTGGGCCCCTTATGTCCATCTCATGTTAGTAATTTTGTGGGCAAGTCCTGCTATTGAAACTGTTGTTGTCCCTTAGATGAGCTGTACCAAATCAGAAAGACATTAATCTGTCACTGAGCCGTCTTAATTACCACTCGAACAATATAGCTTTAAAGGTTAATTAAGCAGGGCAAAGCAAGTCAAATTTCTTGCTCATGTGCAAGTTATTGTATGCAGATGTATACTAATTGCCATCATTCTGCATTGCTTATTAGTAAATATTTAGATTATGCATCTGTTTGGCTGTTTTTATGTTAATTTTACATTTGTAAAGAATGAGAGCTACTCTGTTCATTCCCCTTAGCGAGTGAAGCGTGTGATTAAGATTTTCTCAGACATTAACTGATTTGCCAAATGGAGTTCCAGTGACATTTGTTCGTGACTGGATTCGACTTTGTTTCAAGTGGTCCAGCTTTGTAACGGCTCTCTTCAATGTTTTATGAAATCGGATGCTGCCAAGTCTCTCTGTGTTTTAACTCGATAAAGACCCAAAATGACAAGAGAGAAAGTGGAGGTCCTAGCTGCAGTCGAACAAGGAACACAAGGCAGATCTTTAATTGAGCAATGAGAATGGGAGTCCCTGCTGAGGGGAGTGAAATTCATTAGAAAGTAGTGAGGTATCTGGCTGACATCTAAATACTGCTCTGAGAGACGCTCAGAAGACCACAGACTCTGTTTAGCGATGTGGTGATTTTCCTTCATTGTGTAGGACTGCAAATGACCTGAAGTGTACAAGGAAGCCTTAAAAATACTAAATATGTACTCCTTGCTTTCTCCTGACCCCAAAATAGGAAATCAACTGTATTAAATGCACCTTTATTTTCCAGTCCCTGCTGTCCATAATGCTAATAAATCCACTCCTGCACCTTGGTGGGGGAAGGTAGAGATGGTTAATGCGATCCAAATAATTCCAGCTTAAATTTAAAGGCCCACTGTTGTGAAAAAATAGTAATATTTAAAATGCATATGTATAAAACTTACAATTTATTCCAGAGTGAAATGCAGTGTTAAGTTATTTTTCTCATGTCACTGTCACAATAGATTTTAAAAAACAGATCTTACAGCTTTTGGACCAGTCCATCTCCTCATAGGGGATTCTCATGATATCCTTTATTAAAACAAAAAAACACTTACTGAATGGCATTTGCTCAGTCTAACTACCAAAATAGTAAGGGGCTGGCCAGCATCTTTGCATAGATCCTTTCCAGGGAGTGCTTTTGTAAAGAATTTCGGTAGTTATGAGAATGCCTTATGAGGAAATTGGCTAGTTTAAAACCTGTCAGATGTTTTCTGCTTGCTGTAAGCGACAGCAACATAGGAGAAAATTAATTTATAGTGCATTTTACTCTGTGAGAAAAGTACTTCTTATACACGTGCTCTTAAAATGTTACTATTTGTGGTCCTTTAATGCAATTGCATCAATCAAAAGCAATTTGTACCAAGTTTGACTGGTTCCATTTTATGCTGCATTTCTTTCTTAAGTGATGCAGAGATATTCCGAACTGCGCAGGTTTGAGTTTCAGCATTTCTGCCACGATTGTGCTGTGCTCGTGCGGTTTGGAACTTGCACCTATGCAGTTCTGAGTCAGGGCATAGACCCACACTGACACTACACTGACATCTCAACAGTCTTTCTTTAATTGGCTCGGGGCTGCAGAACTGAGAATCAACACAACACTTGCAGCTCTCTATATCTGATGCTTTCCACGGTCCTGAGCCGCTTACTGCGTCCACACATTCGGCTGTCGTCTGACAGCTGAGCTTCTGCCTATCGGTAAGAAGGTTAAAGGTAAGAAGGTTAAAGGAGAGAAAAGAAGCTTCCGGGCACCAGTGTGCATAACGAAGTCACCTTTATTCTGAGCTCCCAACACCTTCAAGACATGTATGCATAACCTGACAGCTGTTTCGCAGGATAACCTGCTTCTTCAGAGGCAGCAAATTTGGTATTTGCTGCCTCTGAAGAAGCAGGTTATCCTGCGAAACAGCTGTCAGGTTATGCATACATGTCTTGAAGGTGTTGGGAGCTTAGAATAAAGGTGACTTCGTTATGCACACTGGTGCCCGGAAGCTTCTTTTCTCTCCTTTAATCTGATACAAGTATCTACTGGAGGCACAGTGGCAGTTTTGCACCCGCTGCTCCCAACCTGCCAGAGCTTCATCTTGTGCCGATTTTTCCTTGCCTTGTGAATTAACTATCGGTAAGAAGCCAGATTCACTAGCTCTTCACCAGGTGATCACTGTGAGCCAATCACAGTGACCATGAAGAGCAGAATGAAAAAAAGGCTCTGGTCCTTAAAGGGAACCTTAACTCTAAAAAAAAAAAATTTGTTTTACTTACCTGGGGCACCTGCCCCCTGCAGCTATCCTGTGCCCTTGCAGCCACTCACGGTTCCTCCGGTCCACCTCCGCCAGTTAGTTTTGTTTTCTCCGACTCTGAGTCAGGGGGCCATTATGCGTGAGTGACTGCGGGGGCACAGGATGGTGGCAGGGGGCTGGTAGATGCCCCAGGTAAGTGAAACTCATTTTTTTGGAGGTAAGGTTCCCTTTAACCACTTCAACCTTCAGTCATTTTCACTTTATGCATCCGAGCAATGTTCACCTCCCATTCATTAGCCCATAACTTTATCACTGCTTATCACAATGAACTGATCTAAATCTTGTTTTTTCCGCCACCAATTACGCTTTCTTTGGGTGGTACATTTTGCTAAGAGACACTTTACTGTAAATGCATTTTAAAAGGAAGAATAAGAAAAAACTGAAAAATGTCATTATTTCTCAGTTTTCAGCCATTATAGTTTTAAAATAATACATGCCTCCATAATTAAAACTCACGTATTGTATTTCCCCATTTCTCCTGGTTATTACACAGTTTAAATTATGACCCTATCACAATGTATGGTGACAATATTTTATTTGGAAAGAAAGGTGCATTTTTTCCGTTTTGCATCCATCTCTATTTACAAGCTTATAATTAAAAAAAAAAATAGAAATATTTCATCTTTAAATTGATATTTAAAAAGTTTAGACCCATATTTATTTATTTATTTATTGTATTTATAAAGCGCCAACATATTACGCAGCGCTGAACATTAATTTAGGTTACAGACAATATTTAGGGGTGACATACAGCAATATGACAATACAGGAATACAAGAAACCAGATCACACACCATAGTATGAGTACCAGGTAATGCTTAGTCAGTGACTGGATGGAGCATGGAGATTAGGCAAGTTAGGTTCACTCAGATGCATAGCATGGGCTCACAGTAATGGAGGTGCAAGATCAGGTAGGACACAAGAGGAGGAGGACCTTGCCCAAAGGCTTACAATCTAGGTAAATATTTACGTGTTTTTTTTAGTTTTTTTTTATTGTAATATTTTTTTTTGTTTTTTTTATTAAACATTTTATTTGGGTATTTTTGGGAGGGTGGGATGTAAATAGTAATTTTTTTAGGTAAATATGTGTTGATTTTTATTTTATTTTTTTTTGCATTTAGATGTAGTTTTACTTTTTGGCCACAAGATGGAAGCCATGAGTTTGTTTACATGATATCATTCTAAGCGTAACATGTACGCTTAGAGGGACGTAGGGGACCAAAGAGACAGAAAAAGCTAGGCTTCCGAGACAAGCCGTCGCTTTTTCTGCAGGGGACATGAATCAATCATCGGGCACCATGGCCCTATTGATTGATTTCTGGGCTAACGATCCGCAGCCGGGAGCGCACGTGCAAATGCGCGATCGGCCACGGGAGCGCACATGGCCTCCTGGACGTAGCTGCTACGTCCAGGAGGCATAAATGGTTAAAGAGAAAACAAACAAACAAAAAACATACTACCTGATCTGGTGGGAAAGCCAGATCAGGTAGCATCTATTTCATCTAGTTTCATTTTTATGAAGAAAAACAAATGGTTGTGACCCTGGGGTCACACTGATGCAGATGAGAGCACTGAGAGGAGGGGATGGAGGCGGAGAAGAGCCATTGAGAAGGCTGTAATAGGCAGTGAAGGGACAGACGCAGGAGAGCCTCTCCTGCTGAAGAACTCACTTCCCTTTAATCTATTGACAAGTTGCTTGTCTGTAGATTTGAAGGAGGGGGACTAGTGCAGCAAAGGGGCGCTGAGAGCAGAGGGGGACACAGAGGCATGTCCTTCAGATGGGAACATGCCTCTGTGACCCATTTGTGACATGAAGAACCGCCTCAGGTACACGTTAAGGGCCTAGAGCCATACTGTCTGTAATGGGTTAACTGCTTGCTTTATTTTTTATAACAAAAAAAAAGGACCAGTACTTTTATTCTTCATATATGGCAGTGACATGTGGCGTCCTCTTTCTGCTGAATCTTTTCCACCTATTGAGAAGAGGCAATGGCCCATATGCAACTAACTTTTTCTCCTAAGTTTTCTCCTAGGAGATAATTTTTAAACTTCTATTTATAACAACTTTCAACACTTTGCAATTGAAAAAGTACAAAAAAAGGTGAACAAGTACTATCAAGGAGTATTTTCTTACTGGTGGTTTGAAAGGTTTTTTTTATTGACACGTTTGAAAATATAATCTAGGAGAAAACGTAGGAGAAAAAGTTAATTGCATATTTGCCAATGTGATCCACAGCACAGGAACAACATCCTATCCAACCTTTAAGTGGTTTTATCAGAGCTACAGCACAACAAGTGGATTCCACAAGTTTTTATGAATGCTTCTTCACTTGAAAGTAAAAAAAAAAAAAACTCTATGCCTTGAGCTCTGATTTAACCCAGTTGGATTTGATTTTTGAAACATGCAAAGGTTTAACTGATCTGGCAAGAGAAGACTACTTGCCCTTTCTCAAAAGTCGCCCTGTAGTCTTGTAAATTGTATCAATGGATTACACTGATCATTTGAAGCACATCTTTTGGACTGTATAGATGTCTGGGCATGCTGCCAAAGAGAAGGATTTCCTGGATTATCCTATAAGGATTAGTAGTGATCCTGAGCTCCTGCTAGTGTATAAACTTTATTATTTATATATTATTTTTTTAAATAAAATATAAACTTTAGAAAAGAGAGATTAGCGAAGCTTCACACTCATTCATTAAGAATCAAAACCTAATTTATTATTGGTAGAGAGTTAATTGTAATCATACTTCGACTTGGGTAGCCTACCTTTGCTTTCTGCTTAAGCTTTGATGGAATTTTAAGTTATTCTCTTCAACCTCTCTGAGTGTATGAAACAGCATATTTACTATTATGGATTTATTTAGCACCAATGTTTTCCACAGTGCTGAACATGTAAATATTTTACAGACAAGTTGAATAAACACACGAGGTCATTATGGATCAAAGTACAGTTGAATAGCACAGCTTGTAGTAACTACCGTATATACTCGCAAGCAAGCCGACCCGCATGTAAGCCGACCCCCCCCACTTTTACCCCAAAAAACAGGAAAAAATGATTGACCCTCATGTAAGCCGGGGGTAGGAAACGCTGGCCGCGTGATCCCCCCAGTATGTCCCAGTATAGCTAGTATAGTGCCCAGTATAGGTAGGTAGTGCTCAGTAGTGTTGGGCGAACATCTAGATGTTCGGGTTCGGGCCGAACAGGCCGAACATGGCCGCGATGTTCGGGTGTTCGACCCGAACTTCGAACATAATGGAAGTCAATGGGGACCCGAACTTTCGTGCTTTGTAAAGCTTCCTTACATGCTACATACCCCAAATTAGCAGGGTATGTGCACCTTGGGAGTGGGTACAAGAGGAAAAAAAATATTTAAAAAAGAGCTTATAGTTTTTGAGAAAATTGATTGTAAAGTTTCAAAGGAAAAACTGTCTTTTAAATGTGGAAAATGTCATGTTTCTTTGCACAGGTAACATGCTTTTTGTCGCCATGCAGTCATAAATGTAATACAGAGAAGAGGTTCCAGGAAAAGGGACCGGTAACGGTAACCCAGCAGCAGCAGCACACGTGATGGAACAGGAGCAGGCGCAGGAGGAGAAGGCCATGCTTTTTGAGACACAACAACCCAGGCCTTGCATGAGGACAAGAAGCGTGCGGATAGCATGCTTTTTACCGCCATGCAGTCATAAATGTAATAAAGATAAGAGGTTCAATAAACAGGGACCGGGCGTCAACGCTAACCCAGCAGCAGCAGACGTGATGGAACAGGAGGAGGCGCAGGAGGAGAAGGCCACGCTTTCAGGTGCAACTCAGGCCTTGCATGAGGACAAAAAAATGTGTGCGCAAAGCAATGCAATGAGTAGTTTTCAGGACACAATGGGCTATTCGGAGGAGCTATTCCCACCCCCACAATCTTCTACCTGTGAAAGGTCAATGGAACAGCCACAAATGTTGTGCCCGGATTCACAACCTATTTCTGTGGAAAATGCACCTCGCACTGAAATGCAAGGCGAGGCCGAGGATGAACATGACGTCAACAACTCAACATGACGCAAAATGGGGGCGGAACAGAAAGCTGCTTTCAATGTTTTGAAGGCCTTAATTGCCTCCGGTGGCCAGTTAGATGCATTATTCATCACACCCAAATCCCAGAGCAATGTGTGCAGGAATTTGAATCTCAGGAGGTGTACCGAGATCATCTGGACAAGTGACCAAGTGACAAAGTGACTAGTGACAAAGTGACAAAATGACAAAGTGACAAAATGACAAAGTGACAAGTGACAAAATGACAAAGTGACAAGTGACAAAGTGAGAAGTGACAAGTGACAAAATGACAAAGTGACAAGTGACAAAATGACAAAGTGACAAGTGACAAAGTGACCAGTGACAAAGTGACAACTGACAAAGTAACAAAATGACAAAGTGACAAAGTGACAAAGTGACCAGTGACAAAGTGACAACTGAGAGGTTGTTCTGGGGAGCTCCACTGCACTCATTTGCATATGAGGAGAGGTCTCGTCGGGACTGCTGATCCTCCTCAGCTTGCTCAAAGCCTTGAGGGTTCCTGAAGATCCTCTGCTTGGAGTTCGCCGGGGTTCAGCTTGGTGTCGGGGTCGGCGGCGTCCTCCTCACTCCAACGTGGCAGATCTTCTGTTGAAGGGAAAAAAAAAAACCGTTGTTAAAAGTCCAGTGCCGCTTCTGAAGGACTCACCAAGAGATGCAGGAGCGCTTCAATCCAGCGCACCATCGCTCGCTGGGTGATGTCCCTGCCTACGCGCTGGAATTCTACGCTGCACATGCTAGCACGCTTTTGCGCAGTGCCGAGGCGCATTCCAGCAGCTAGTAGCTACCAAGCTTCTGTGGATCTGATTGGGCCACCATGTTGGATCTCTGCCAAGTCCTCCAAAATTTTGAGCAATCCACGTTGCGTGACTGAGCAGTGACAACTCTACAGTCAGCATTACAATACCACTGCTGTGTTTACTGAAGAAATCAATGTTGAAGATGGAAACCGCTGGCATGATGCAAGTGGGGGATTCTGAAGATGAAAACGATCAGCGTGATGATACCAACATCAGGCAACCTGCCTCAGGAAACGCTGGTCCCAGCTATGACAAAGAACAGGACGAGGAACAGCTGGAGTTGGAGCAGGAATTGGATGCCCCCACTGCCGAGGGACAGAGCGGTGCACGTTGGACTTCCACAATTTAGCGGGAAAGGACAGCAGAAGAGGAAGAAAGTGATGCTGGTGACGAATATGGTGCATCACAACAATCACAACGCTTACAAGAACATGAAGATAGAGGAGTCTGGCAGGACTCTCTGGCACACATGGCTCAATTCATGCTAGACTGCATTGAACGCGGCCCGCGCATTATTCACTATTCATTATTATTCATTATTCTGGAATCTGGACAACACCAATTACTGGGTTTATACCCAGTTTATACAAACACAATGTTAAAAAACTGATTGAAGAAAGTGTCAGACAGGTCAAAAATGGAACAATTCCAGCAGGCCCTTGAGGATGGAGACTTTAGAGAGGAGATTGACATCCTCGTCCTTCTCTAGCCAGTTGTACGCCGACAGACTGACTTCAGCAAACCCAGGAGGACCAGGAGGGCAGCAAAGAACACAAGCTGCTGCTAGTGCCCAAAATGGAATGGTATTGGCAGTGTCCTTGGAGTGGGAACATTTTCTGACACCCATGCAGCAGCCCACAGAACAGCAATCGGGCAGTTCCACGTCCTCCAACACCAATCGCCTAGAGAAGATGGTCAAGGTCCAGGACTACATGTCAGATGGCGTAGCTGTGTTGAACAATCCATCTGCAGACAGACGGTGAGTGTGACAGGCAGCACAGAAGGACCATGGCAACTCACTCATAGTACCACAGTTTGATAGTGCTGCCCAAAAAATTATATGGATCCGTGGACCCGGGCACTGCAGGCAGTACTGGGAAGTGGGAACGCAGATTTTAGTACCTAAACACACGATACAACATGTTTTCCGGGGTCGGACTCTGAGGCACATACAGATGGTCCCGATCATCATCCTCATCATACAACTTTTCTCCTGAGTCTGACCCACCCACCACCTCTGCCACCCCAACATCCCCAGACACAGACCCCTCATCGTCCTCAACATTAACTTGGGATGCTGGCCTGAGCCCGACCTCCTCCTCCACATCAGGCCCCATCATCTCCTCAATGGCAGCCCTCATTAATCGTTCTGGCGACGGACCGATGGACACAACATTCTCCTCCGGAGAGGGCTGCTGCTGACCACTGGCTGCTGTAGTGGATGTTATAGCTTGCGTGGGGCGTTGGCTGTTGCTGTTGTTGGGAGTGCTGCTCACAGCGGAGGTCTCTGAGGAACTCATGGTGAGCTCATATAGTGGTTGGCGGTGAGTGGAGTATTACTGATCCCAGCAATATACACACTGACTGGCAGAGTACGCAATGCTATATAGTCTGGCTGAGCGGTGTACACAGAGTGGCAGTACACACAATGCTATATAGTCTGGCTGAGCCGTGTACACAGAGTGGCAGTACACACAATGCTATATAGTCTGGCTGAGCGGTGTACACAGAGTGGCAGTACACACAATGCTATATAGTCTGGCTGAGCCGTGTACACAGAGTGGCAGTAAACACAATGCTATATATAGCGTGGCTGAGCGAGGTACACAGTGGCAGTACACACAATGCTATGTAGTCAGGCTAAGCCGTGTACACAGAGTGTCAGAAAACACAATGCTATATATAGCGTGGCTGAGCGAGGTGCACAGTGGCAGTACACACAATGCTATATAGCCAGGCTAAGCCGTGTACACAGAGTGTCAGAAAACACAATGCTATATATAGCGTGGCTGAGCGAGGTGCACAGTGGCAGTACACACAATGCTATATTAGTCAGGCTAAGCCGTGTACACAGAGTGTCAGAAAACACAATGCTATATATAGCGTGGCTGAGCGAGGTGCACAGTGGCAGTAAACAATGCTATATATAGTGTGGCTGAGCGAGCGGTGTACTACTGTTCCCAGCAGCGACACACAATGACTGGGGGGGACCCTGGCTAGCGTGGCTGGAGAGCGAACTACCCTGCCTGCCTACCCAAAGCTAAACCCACAGACAAATGGCGGAGATATGACGTGGTTCGGGTATTTATTTACCCGAACCACGTGACCGTTCGGCCAATCAGAGCGCGTTCGGGCCCGAACCACGTGACCCGTTCGGCCAATCACAGCGCTAGCCGAACGTTCGGGGAACGTTCGGCCATGCGCTCTTAGTTCGGCCATGTGGCCGAACGGTTTGGCCGAGCACCGTCAGGTGTTCGGCCGAACTCGAACATCACCCGAACAGGGTGATGTTCTGCAGAACCCGAACAGTGGCGAACACTGTTCGCCCAACACTAGTGCTCAGTATAGCAAGTAAAATGCCCCAGTATAGCTAGTATAGTGCTCAGTATAGCTAGTATAGTGCTCAGTATAGCTAGTATAGTGCTCAGTATAGCTAGTATAGTGCTCATTATAGCTAGTGAAGTGCCCCAGTTTAGCTAGTATAGTGCTCAGTATAGGTAGGTAGTGCTCAGTATAGCTAGTAAAATGCCCCAGTATGGCTAGTATAGTGCTCAGTATAGCTAGTATAGTGCTCAGTATAGTGCTCAGTATAGCTAGTATAGTGCTCAGTATAGCTAGTGAAGTGCCCCAGTTTAGCTAGTATAGTGCTCAGTATAGTGCCCCATTATAGCTAGTATAGTGCCCCATTATAGCTAGTATAGTGCCCCCAGTATAGCTAGTATAGTGCCCCCAGTATAGTGCCCCCAGTATAGCTAGTATAGTGCCCCATTATAGCTAGTATAGTGCCCCCAGTATAGCTAGTATAGTGCCCCATTATAGCTAGTATAGTGCCCCATTATAGCTAGTATAGTGCCCCATATAGCTAGCATAGTGCCCCATATAGCTAGCATAGTGCCCCAGTATGGGTGGGTGGGTAGGCGCTGTCCCTCCCCGCTCCCCCCGCGGCCGCCGCCGCTGCTGCTGCTATTACCTTAGGCGGTGCCGCTTCCTCTATCCCCGTCCTCCTCCGGTAGTAACTCATTCACAGCAGCGCGCCTCTCGCTGCTGTGATGACGAGGAAACCATAGAGAGCGGCTTCCTGTAGCGCGATGCCGTTACTATGGGAACCGCTCTCTATGGTTTCCTGCGTCATCACAGCAGCGGGGGGCGCGCTGCTGTGAATGAGTTACCGGAGGAGGACGGGGATAGAGGCAGCGGCGCCGCCTAAGGTAATAGCAGCGGGGGCCGCGGGGGGAGCGGGAGGGACAGCACCTATCCAACCACCCATGACTCGCAAGCAAGCCGACCCCCCAACTTTTGGCCCACTTTTGGGGGGTCAAAAATTCGGCTTGCTTGCGAGCAGGGCTGAGCTCTCGGATTCCGAATTTCGAGTTTGCCATCGGAATTTGGCAGTTCCGAGTAAGCACTCGAAACTCGAAAATTCTGCAATTCCGAGTACCGAATTCGTGTTTACATTGAAGTCAATTGTGCTAAATTCCGTGGTGAATTGTGAAGCCCCCTTACATGCTATCATCACCAAATTTGGCATGTATATTAAGCAGATGAGTAGGAACATGGTAAAAAAAATTGTGAAAAGAGCTTATAGTTTTTGAAATAAACGATTTTAAAGTTTCATAGGAAAAATGATTTTTAAACTGTGTAAAATGACACTGCTGCAGAGCAGGTTACTGCATTCCGAGTTCTGTATACATATTGTATACATTTCATGAAAACAGACAGCGTGGGGTCCCCCCTCCCAAGCCTCCTTAACCCCTTGTCCCCCATGCAGGCTGGGATAGCCAGAATGCGGAGCCCCGGCCACGTGGGGCTTCGCACCCTGAGCTATACCAGCCCACATGGTGCATGGTATGGGGGGGCTCTGGAGGAGAGGGGCGGCCAACCTCCCCCTCTCCCCCAGAGCCCTTGTCCAATCCATGGACAAGGGGCTCTTCCCCACCTCCGGTGCCCCAGGAGGAGGTGGGGGCCGCCGACGTCCTGGGGGGTTCATGGTGCCATCCGGGGTTCCCCTTTAACAAGCGGACCCCGGAAGCCGCCCCCTTCCCAGGAGAAATGAGTATAGTGGTACACAGTACCCCTTACCCATTTCATCAGAGTTAAAAAAAGAAATAAAAACACGACAACGAAAAAAGTCCTTTATTGTTCTAAATTAACCAGGGATACTTACCTTGGGATAATCTCACGCCAGTAACCTCAGGAGTGGTCCCACGCCAGTATCCTCTTAGGATATCTCACCACCCTCCCACACTGACTAACTCCCACCACTGAATGGTCACAGTCAGCCTCTGCATCTGTATAGCAGAGGCTGAGAACACGAAAAGTTTCCCTTTAAAACAAGAAATTTCGGCAAACAGTTATGCAATCAAAATGGCCACTGGGAAATCCCCGATCGCTGGAGGCCACACTAGAGTGGCGAAACCAGTGATTTTTCACATAGATGGTGGGTCCATGTGACCAGAGCAGGAGGTGCCCTAATCCCCTGGACCCACCCATTCATGTGAAATAACGCATATTCTGAAACTCTGAGGTGGCCTCCGGGGAACGGGGATTCCCCAGCAGCCATTTTGTTTATGACACTGTTTGCCGAAAATTCTTGTTTTAGCAAACAATTTTTGTGTTTCTAGCTTATGCAATACAGATTGCAGAGGCTGTCTACAGCCATTCATCCCCAGGAGTTCTGCAGGATCGGCAGGTGCGCGGGACCTCCTAAGAGAATAGAGGGGGGCACAGTGCAGGAAGGTGGGAAAGTGGGCACAGAGTGGCTGGGAGGGGGGGAAGCCTCCCCTCCCTCACCTAGGGCCCCCCCTTGCGCACTCCCCCCCACCTCCAGAATTTCAGCCAGCCAGCAGAACGGCTTACCGAGAGCGGTAGCTCTGTGTGCCGCTGGTCTGGTATTCTGCACTGACACTGTCCAATCACGCTCTCGCAGTACTTCCTGTGAGAGCGTAATTGGACAATGCAATGCAGGAGACCAGACCAGCAGTGGCACACAGAGCTCTTCTCTCGGTAAGTGATTCCCGCTCTCTGCCGCTGCTGGCTGCAATTTTGGAGGGGGAGCACGGAAGGTTGACCCTAGGTGAGGGAGGGGGGAAGGCTTCCACTCCTCCCCGTCACTCTGTGCCAACTGTCCCCCCTTCCAGCATGGGGGCCCCGACTAACTGGTGACCTGCCTACCTAAACTGGGGACACCTATAGACCTGGGTTTATCTATACTGGGGACACCTATATACCTGCCTACCTAAACTTGGAAACTTGGCAGCGAGCGGGAATCACTTACCGAGAGAAGAGCTCTGTGTGCCGCTGCTGGTCTGGTCTCCTGCATTGCATTGTCCAATTACGCTCTCACAGAAAGTACTGCGAGAGCGTGATTGGACAATGTCAGTGCAGAATACCAGACCAGCGGCACACAGAGCTATCGCTCTCGGTAAGCCGTTCCGCTGGCTGGCTGGAATTCTGGAGGTGGGGGGGAGTGCGCAAGGGGGGGCCCTAGGTGAGGGAGGGGAGGCTTCCCCCCCCTCCCCGCCGCTCTGTGCCCACTTTCCCACCTTCCTGCACTGTGCCCCCCTCTATCCTCTTAGGAGATCCCGCGCACCTGCCGATCCTGCAGAACTCCTGGGGATGAATGGCTGTAGACAGCCTCTGCAATCTGTATTGCATAAGCTAGAAACACAAAAATTGTTTGCTAAAACAAGAATTTTCGGCAAACAGTGTCATAAACAAAATGGCTGCTGGGGAATCCCCGTTCCCCGGAGGCCACCTCAGAGTGTCAGAATACGCGTTATTTCACATGAATGGGTGGGTCCAGGGGATTAGGGCACCTCCTGCTCTGGTCACCTGGACCCACCATCTATGTAAAAAATCACTGGTTTCGCCACTCTAGTGTGGCCTCCAGCGATCGGGGATTTCCCAGTGGCCATTTTGATTGCATCACTGTTTGCCGAAATTTCTTGTTTTAAAGGCAAAATTTTCGTGTTCTCAGCCTCTGCTATACAGATGCAGAGGCTGACTGTGACCATTCAGTGGTGGGAGTTCGTCAGTGTGGGAGGGAGGTGGGATGTCATAAGAGGATACTGGCGTGGGACCACTCCTGAGGTTACTGGCGTGAGATTATTGCAAGGTAAGTATCCCTGGTTAATTTAGAACAATAAAGGACTTTTTTCGTTGTCGTGTTTTTATTTCTTTTTTTAACTCTGCTGAAATGGGTAAGGGGTACCGTGTACCCCTATACTCATTTCTCCTGGGGAGGGGGCGGCTTCCGGGGTCCGCTTGTTAAAGGGGAACCCCGGATGGCACCATGAACCCCCCAGGACGTCGGCGGCCCCCACCTCCTCCTGGGGCACCGGAGGGCTCTGGGGGTGAGGGGGAGGTTGGCCGCCCCTCTCCTCCAGAGCCCCCCCCATACCATGGACCATGCGGGCTGGTATAGCTCAGGGTGCGAAGCCCCACGTGGCCGGGACTCCGCATTCTGGCTATCCCAGCCTGCATGGGGGACAAGGGGTTAAGGAGGCTTGGGAGGGGGGACCTCACGCTGTCTGTTTTCATGAAATGTATACAATATGTATACAGAACTCGGAATGCAGTAACCTGCTCTGCAGCAGTGTCATTTTACACAGTTTAAAAAACGTTTTTTTAATGAAACTTTGAAATCGATTTGCTCAAAAACTATAAGCTCTTTTCACAAAAATTTTTTTTACCATGTTCCTACTCATCTGCTTAACATACATTCCAAATTTGGTGATGATAGCATGTACGGGGGCTTTACAATTAACCGCAGAAGTTAACACTATTTAATTCAATAGAAATGCACTCGGAACACGAAACTCGGTTTTCGCATGCGGTACACGAAATTTCGACGAAATCGGAATTCAGCTGTTCCGATCAGCCCTACTTGCGAGTATGTACGGTAATAGTAAATTAATCAGCAAATACAGCAATACTAAGATACAATAAACGAGAGGTCCCCTATTACACAAACCTACAGTCTTATTATCATAATGCCTAGTACACACCATGCAATTTTTTCTGTTAGATTTTTCTGTTAAGGTGCATACACATGCACTACTGCCGGCAACGACGGGTACGCCAGACCCTCCCGCTGGGCGGACGTTCAGCCGACAGTAGCACGTGTGTACACGCTGTCGGCGGACTGATAAGGCTGTTTCTGAACAGTCCGCTGAGCGGATCGTTTAGAAACAGCCTTATCAGTCTGCTTGAAAGAACAAAGTGAAATCGAGAGCCCAATATGGTGTAATATTGTTGAGTTGGTTGTGGTTTAAAGAGAATCTGTACTCTAATATTCTTACAATAAAAAGCATACCATTCTATTCCTTATGTTCTCCTGTGCCCCTATGTGCTGTTTCTGCCACTCCCTGCTGCAATCCTGGTTTGTAATGAACAGTTTTAGGCAGTGTTTACAAACAAAAGATTGGCTTCTAACCAGAGTATCATAGGCTGAGAACTAGCTTACTGTGTGACTCATGCAGAGCTTGGAGGGTGTGTGTAAAGCTTCTGCCAATGACAAGCAGTGCTGCACATTCCACAAATTCCAGCCTCAGCCCGACAGACACGAGAGAGGAAAGGAGAAAAGATTTATTACAGAGACAGTGCAAGTAGGAAAGGCTGCAGTAAGACAGGCCACATTAGAACAGGTATTGGAACTTATAGGATAGAAGAAATAAGGCTTAAAATTTTGTTACAGAGTCTCTTTAAAGCAAAATATTTAGATATACTCACAAACATGGGTTACCCATAGGCAACCACTTCAAGTGCAGGTGGGGAGTATTAGAACCTGACCCCACTCAGGTTTTTAAGATGTCGCTCTCTATAGATAGGAAACGGGGTAGCACCCCTCCACCGAGGGTGGAATCAAGATTGCAGCAAGGCTTGGTGTACAGAGGTGCCAGAGTAGAATAAAAACTATCTTAAAGAGGGGGATGTTCAGGTGGACTTACCTCCCTCGAAAATATAAAACTCAATTGAGTCACAATATATCAATACAAATATTTTATTTAACTCCTCTTAGTGCCACGCGTTTCGCTGAGGTGTGGTCCCGCTTCATCAGGCAAACAGGAGTATAACTCAATGGGTCTAAATGCAGAAGTGAGCGCCTCACTTCTGCATTTAGACCCATTGAGTTATACTCCTGTTTCCCTGATGAAGCGGGACCACACCTGCGAAACGCGTTGCACTAAGTGGAGTTAAATAAAATATTTGTATTGATATATTGTGACTCAATTGAGTTTTATATTTTCGAGGGAGGTAAGTCCACCTGAACATCTCCCTCTTTTAGACGGTTTTTAAACGTTTTTATTCTACTCTGGCGCCTCTGTACACCAAACCTTGCTGAAAAGCCTTATCAGTATGCCTGACAGAATGTACACACGCACTACTGTCGCTGGAACGCCCGCCCAGCGGGAGGGTCTGACGGACCCGTCGTTCATTGCGGTAGTGCGTGTGTACGCACCTTTAGATTTTCTGTAAGATTTTCTGTAATTAGATTATTTTCTGTAAAGGACTGGTAGAGACTGGTCATTATCTCAATCAGCAATGCTTAATTGCTAGGCAGATAGATGGTTAGATAGATAATTTCCAACATGTTGATAATTATCTATCTGGCAGGTAAATCTAAAACAGAAAATCTTACAGAATATTGTATGGTGTGTACTTGGCATAAGGAATTTAGGGAGTAAACAGATATGATTGTGGGTTGGGGGCTTGATAAGCTGTACATTAGATAGAACACATGTGCATGTTCTTCATGCTTACACAGTTCAGATTATAAGCTTGCTTGGAAAAGTGAGTTGTAAGCCTTTTACACAGGCACAAGGACTGTTGCCTGGCAGGGGTTGGGACCTGATCCCTGAGGCAACAGTGCAAGCTGAGGCTGTACAGACATGTTGCTAGCCTCTAGGCTAGCGACACATTCTGTGGCAATTGGAGGGTGAGGGATAGCTAATTGATCAGCACGCAAAGAGTGTCACAGGGTGGGCGACATGAATGGGGAGAACAATGCCCTAGGCCAAGTAAATCTGCCAGGAAGATCACTCGCCAGCGTGCCATTGGGGATCGGGGGGCTGCTTTACACACCGTAGATCACAAGTGTTCAAACTCTAGTTTTCAAGGGTCATATTTTTTCAGTGTTTAGTGCCATAATTTCAGCATGGGGCAAAAATCCATCAGCAGCAGTATCAGAATCTTGTTGTGTCTACGCCAAGAAGAATATCAGCTGTGATCAGAGCTAAAGGTAGACCAACCCGTTATTAGAGGGTGTCTATTTTTTGACCACTCAAGATCATGTATGATCTTTTTTATCTATTGTAAGCAATTGCTGACTCTTTTTGTTTATGATTCAAGCAGATGTTTCTGATCAAAATAATGAATCCTTCATAAAAATTTTATTTTTAATGGGCATCTTTAGAGCCTTGAACTATATCCTCTGATTTTTAGTCAGTTGAGGGACTGACAGAAAGTGGCATCAACTGTGAAGCAAGAAGAGAGTTAGTCGAGTGGAGTAGTACATTTCCAAATGGATGGAAGAGGTACCTGCTAACTTATTGGTAGACCACAGAGCAGGGTATTGCAATAGTCTAGTTGGAAGGACTGTGGAGTCAGTACAAAAATCATCCGCCTCCGTCTTCTCAGTTTATGAAATGACCAACTCCGACTCCAGGTACCTAAATTGCTCTTACTCCTCGACTCCATCTCCTTAGTCTAATACGGTACTTACCAGGATTGTGGAGCTGGTACAAAAATCTTCCGACTCTTCAATTTATGAAACCGATGACTATGACTCCAGGTACCAAAAATTGATCTGACTCTGCCTCCTCGACTCAGGCTCCACAGCCCTGCTAGTTGGGAAATGAAGATGGTGTGCGCTAGCATTTTATATGCATCCTAAGTCAAGAAAGAGCATGTGAGAGATGCTTTTTTAGTTGGAGACTACAGGAAGCAGTTAACTTGTTAATGTGAAGTTTGAACGAGAGTGCCAAATTATTACCCCTAAGCGTTTAGCTTGAGGAACTGGTGTTATTGGGGTGTTATCAATAATAACTGTTTTGTCAGGAAGGGAAGCTGAGTTGCAAGGTTCATTGTTCCAGTAAATGAAGCAATGCTAGTTTTCCTGAATATAAGTGGTTATACCTTTGCACATTTTTTACATAAATAATAAGTCTATCACAGCAATGCAAATCAGTTCAATAAGTATTTGTAAAGTATTTAGGAAATACCTGTTTTGACACAAAGCTAATGTGTTTCAGATCATAAAATTATCAACTGCAACATCTGCCCCTCTGTCATGTAAATGAGGCAAGGGACCATGAAATGTTAATGGTTTATCTGACTGGCATATTGACAAACAAGGAAGCAGTGACAGTCTGTATTGGTAGACTGAACAGTCACTGGTGGGTTGAGGGCGGGGGGCATTACTAAAGTAGATGTGTCTGAAGCGTCTCTAGCAAGAACTGTCTCTGGAAAGTACATGGAATAACTGACTACACCATATTTATTTATTTATTGTATTTATAAAGCGCCAACATATTACGCAGCGCTGAACATTAATTTAGGTTACAGACAATATTTAGGGGTGACAAACAGCAATATGACAATACAGGAATACAAGAAAACCAGATCACACACCATAGTATGAGTACCAGGTAATGCTTAGTCAGTCACTGGATGGAGCATGGCGATTAGGCAAGTTAGGTTCACTCAGATGCATAGCATGGGTTCACAGTAATGGAGGTGCAAGATCAGGTAGGACACAAAAGGAGGAGGACCCTGCCCAAAGGCTTACAATCTAGAGGGAGAGGTAAGGACACAAATGGTAGGGGACCAGAGTTCAGCTGTAGGTTTAGGGCACTTGTGAGAGGTAGTAGGCCAGAGTGAAAAGGTGAGTTTTGAGGGCTTTCTTGAAGATATGAAGACATGAAGATATGAAGACTACTATATACATTTCCCAGGTTTCCACTTATTAGCCTTATTTATTTTTCTATAAAACTACACATTTTGACTGGAAAGACATAATGGCCACCTGCAACAGATCCTGTTAGTACTTGGCAGAGTGTTACCACACTGGGGACAGACCATGGCCCTTTCTTACCTAAATAACTGAACTTGAAGTCTATGGACTCTTCTGTAGCACAGAAAGGGCAATAAGTCTACTTTAACACTGGATGCATTGCATTGCATTCTCTGGAAAAACAAGATCTCAACGGATGCACTTTATGCCTGCCAATGCATTTCATACAGTGATTCATACAGTACATTGACTGTATGCTTCACTGCATTAATGTGTGCGTTACACGGTGATGCACTGCATTGCATTATTGCCAATGGATCTGTCGCATTGCACTGCTAACGTGCTGATGTTAACAGTACCATTACAATATAATTGCATTGCTTTAGCAATATGATCATATAATCCGACGCAAGGCAACAGACCAGTGTGAAGGTAGACTAAGAGCCAAAATTTGCATTTAAACCAAGGGAACAGACACCCCTTTTCGGTGCTTACACAGCATCTGCACTTCAGGAAGCGTTACCACCAGTGACGTCAAGCATTGATATTGGGCTATGGGGTTTATTCTATAGTCTGTATTACAGAATGTTAGGCATGGTCCAGGCCCAGATTTACATCACAGGAGCCTATAGGCACAGATGTCCTGGAACCCCAGACTCCACCCTCCATGAACCTACAAACCCCCACCAAACTTCCAACTGTGACTTCTAACTTACTTCCCTCACCCACCATAGATAGCTGCAGGTGCCTCTTAGTATTAGGTAGTTAGAGGACCCTCAGTATTAAGTAGTCAGAAGTGCCCCCAAGTATTAGGTAGCTAGAGGTACCCTCAGTATCAAGTAGCTAGAGGTGCCCCTGACTGAAGGGAGATCTCGTCAGTGGAATGCCAAGAGCAGGGCGAGTAACCTCTCATTTACGCTCTGCTCAGGCCTCTGCATAGGTAAGAGGGAGGCACTTGGGGAGGGGAGTGATCTGCCTTTCTTTGTCCCCTCCGTTTTCTATATCATAGACAGTCATTGCTGTCAGTTCTCTATAGAGATTCATTAGGTTGCTAGGGACGCCGTAGCCTTCCCTGGGATACGGGGAGTCGGACTTCCGTGGTCCGCGCTCTCTATGGTTGAGAGTAGGCAAGGGGCGTATGAATCCCTGTCACTAAGACGTAGGGGGTGGGACCCGTCTAGCCAGTTAGCACAGAGCGTGTGGTACACGCATCCCATTGGCCCGTGAGGTTTGTTGTATGCCACTTTCGCCCCTCCTCTTCCGGCCGCTGGAACGCAGTTGGCGTTCAGGAAGTACACTTTGTGGCGATGGTGGGTGTGCTGGGTATGGCGTCCTCCTCCCTCGGCGGCTGTTTTCCGTGAGTACAGTATTTAAGGGGTTATGCTTGGGGGGCTCATATGTCCTGAGGAAGCGCTCGTTTGCTGAGTGCGAAACAGCTGTCGACTGTTTTAGCTTGCTTGTCCCTCTCTCTCCTGGTACCTGTTGCTGTTGATGCCTCATATCAGCTTTTAACTTGTTTAAAATAAAGGTCTATTTTACTGGATGTGCCCAGCCGCTTTCATCTACACTAGTACCTGGCTTTGAACTGAACCTTGGACCTGGAGCACTCCGGAGTGACCAAGTGTGGTGGTCCTGTGCACCTCCTTCTTCATTACTGTGGATTCGGAATTTTTTTTGCTCTGAGGTAGCACGGACGCACTTCGGATTACCGACAGTGAGGATAACTTATTCAATGGCACAGTCTGCCTTAAAGGAAGGCCGCCGGGATGTGGAAATATTTCCTAAGGAGGGTGACAAATTAGCTCCTTGCTCCCAGGAATTAAGAGGCCTTGAAAATCGTTTGTATAACGTGATGGAGAGAGAGGTAAGGAAATACTGGACAATTGTAACCTTGAAAAAGTACAAGCATGTTAAGAGAGCTCCGAGGGGAGTTAGATTTTATAAACAACTAATGCAAGCAAAGACACGGCCGTCTGCAAAGGAAAAATGTGACAACTTATTCAAAAGATTTATTTTAGCCTTCCTTGATGTTGTAATAGAAGAAAATGAGATTGACTATGTTGAAATAACGGATGAAATTGCAAAAGTAAAATCGATCATTTCTGCGATCTCAAGTGAGGAACAGCTCCAGGAGATTATAGATCGGATTGAGCAGAAACTTGTTCCTGTTCAGGACCAAGTGAAAAAAGATAAAAATGAGAAATTTGTCAGAGATCGTTTGGATTATGAACAGGACAAGGTATTTTCATGGAGAAATGGTTATAGGAACGGTAATGGAGGCAATAGAAAGCGGCACCAGAGACGTAGGCGTAATTCTAAGAACAGGGGATCCTCTGATCCAGATACCTCAGTAGGTTCGCTTGGTGGTGCTTTGGCCTCCGGTAGAGATACTAACAGCTCGTCTGAGGACGATCTCCCTTTGGGAGAAGGAAGATCAGGAGAAGTAAGAGGAAGCAAAAGGGGCATATTAAAACAAATCAGTTGGAACAAGGATCAACTCAGGAGATCAGAGCGCAATCGGAAGAAATAAAAGTCTACAATCTATCTGGCACTGATCTGAATCCCGCCTGTTTGTCTCTGTTAACCAAGGGTTTGACATTCTGCCCTACTGCCTCTTTCGACTTTATAAAATTTGAACAAGAACTGTTCCTAAACTCTAGAAAGTTGTCCCTCCACCGTTTTTTTCAGAGTCAGAAGAAACCCCAAATTCAAACCATCCCTAATTTTATCTCTGTGCCCCCCCTAATGGGTGACTGTTGGAACTACTGGGACACAGAAGCTTTAAAGGATTTATGCGAATTAACTGGCGAATATGGTCCCAATTTGGTTGATACCAACCGGCCGGTCCCGTACCACATAGGGGGCCGTTCTACCTTTAACCCTCCAGCTATCCCCGGGGGTTCTGTGGAACTTTTTGTTAAAAATGTGATGGAGGAATGCAAGGCACTAATCTACCCCTCCACCCCAAGTAATCTGTCTGCATCAGAAATACAAGCTTTAAAATGGTTGAAGGACAATAAAGATCTCACTATCAGGGAAGCAGACAAAGGCGGGGGGGTAGTGGTTCTGGCCACCGGGGACTATCAGGCTGAATGTTTGAGACAATTGCGGGACAGATCTACCTATACAAGGCTGCCTTGTGATCCCACCCCATCCTATAGTTTGGAATTGAAAAACTTACTGACAAAAGCAGTGACTGATGGAATCCTCGACAGAACTTTGGCTAACAAATTGGTCCCACAGTATCCGAGGAGCCCCGTGTGGTATACCATCCCAAAGATCCATAAGTCCGCAGATAAGCCCCCAGGCAGGCCAATTGTTTCGGCAATTGGCTCCCTAACTGAGTCTCTATCCCAGTTTCTAGATTTCAAACTTAGGCCCCCCTTGAGATCTTTGCCAGCATTTGTGGGGGATACGGTGGAAGTGTTGAACATTTTGAATACATTTGATTGGCAGCCTTCTTTTCATTTAGCCACTATAGATGTCGTATCGTTATACAACAGAATATGTCATTGTGATGGGTTACGGGCTGTAGCAGAATTCCTACCGGCTTTGCAGTACACAGATGGGGAACAGCGGTTCCTCTTGGCGGGTCTGGAGTTTGTCCTCACCAGGAATGCGTTCCTGTTTGACCGCCAGTGGTACCGTCAGGAGGTCGGCACGGCAATGGGGACCCCTGTGGCCCCCACCTATGCCGGCCTCTTCATGGGCCACTGGGAGGCCAACTACGTCTTTACGGCGGGGAACGCGTTTCTGGGGAGGATCAGACTCTGGATTCGCTTTATTGATGACATCTTGGTGGTGTGGGATGGTGATCGGGTTTCGTTCTCAGAGTTTGTAGCCCAGATAAATCAGAACGATGTTAATATGGCTTTCACATCAACGTGGGGAGAGGAACGGGTAGAGTTCCTGGATCTTAACATTGATGTAAGTAGAGGGGCAGTGATAACTAACACCTTTAGAAAATCCACAGCGGTCAACTCTATCCTACACTCCACAAGTTACCATCCCCCTTCAACAATTAGATCATTACCTTACAGTCAGTTTCTCCGTTTGAGGAGAAACGCAACTACAATGGAGGACTTCATTGACCAGGCAGAATCCCTGAGGGGAAGACTTTTGGCTAGAGGATATAGTGAAGAGGTGATCACTGAGGCCTTTCAAAAAGCAGCCAAGAGAGACAAGGAATCTTTGCTAACTCCCAAAGTAAAAAAACGACAGGATAGATTCTTCATGCACTTTACATATTCCCCTATGTTTGAGACAATTAAAAAGTCAATAAAAAATAATTGGTGGATCTTACAGGAGGATAAACTCTTAGTGGACAAATGTAGACAGACTCCATGTATTTCATATAAAAAAGTCCCTAACCTCAAAGACCAACTGTCCCATAGTGAGTTTGTGAGTCAGAACTCTCGTAATTGGTTAGGTACAAATAGACCCCCTGGGAACTACAGGTGCAATTCATGCTCCTGCTGTAACTTTTTGGTTACTGGCAAACAGTTCGTTAGATTTGGTAAAACGGTAAAATTTAGACAATTCATTAATTGTAAAAGTAAAGGAATTATATATGCACTTATTTGCCCCTGCCAATTTATCTATATTGGGTTATCTACACGCATGATGCAGGATAGATATCAAGAGCACTGTAGATCCTTGGGTAACCCACGAGCTAAGGGCTGTCCCAGGGTTATGGAACATATGAATAATATACATACAGGAGATTCTTCACAGTTGAGATTTTTCGGGTTGGAGGTAGTAGAAAAAGATTCTAGGGGTGGTGACTGGGTTAAAAAACTACAACGCAGGGAAAGTTTTTGGATTTCCTATTTTGAGGCGGTCGGTCCTATGGGACTAAATGAACGCAATGATTTATCAGTGTTTTTGTAGTTGCTATAGTTGTTTGTTCTTTTAATCTTATTTCTGAATTTTGCAATGTTATAATTCTGTATTTAACTCTTCTTTTGTCCCCTACTATGTATTTCAGGTCGGCGCTGAGGAGGGGGAGGCTGTCTGCAGCATCACCTACCTGTGGTATTAAACCAAGGGCCAGGTATTGTACTGCGGGCTATGCCCGTTGGGGTTCTTGTTGCCCATTTCCCTTTTGTTCACTATCAATAGTATGGTTCTACGGACACCCAGGTCCCCCCCTTTCTTTGTCCCCTCCGTTTTCTATATCATAGACAGTCATTGCTGTCAGTTCTCTATAGAGATTCATTAGGTTGCTAGGGACGCCGTAGCCTTCCCTGGGATACGGGGAGTCGGACTTCCGTGGTCCGCGCTCTCTATGGTTGAGAGTAGGCAAGGGGCGTATGAATCCCTGTCACTAAGACGTAGGGGGTGGGACCCGTCTAGCCAGTTAGCACAGAGCGTGCGGTACACGCATCCCATTGGCCCGTGAGGTTTGTTGTATGCCACTTTCGCCCCTCCTCTTCCGGCCGCTGGAACGCAGTTGGCGTTCAGGAAGTACACTTTGTGGCGATGGTGGGTGTGCTGGGTATGGCGTCCTCCTCCCTCGGCGGCTGTTTTCCGTGAGTACAGTATTTAAGGGGTTATGCTTGGGGGGCTCATATGTCCTGAGGAAGCGCTCGTTTGCTGAGTGCGAAACAGCTGTCGACTGTTTTAGCTTGCTTGTCCCTCTCTCTCCTGGTACCTGTTGCTGTTGATGCCTCATATCAGCTTTTAACTTGTTTAAAATAAAGGTCTATTTTACTGGATGTGCCCAGCCGCTTTCATCTACACTAGTACCTAAGTGATCTGCCTTTCCATCATCAGGTGCTTGTAGGCACGTGCCCAGGGCCGTGCCGACACAGAGGCTCAAGAGGCTGGAGCCTCTGGGCGGAGCTCACTGTAGTGTGGGAGGGGCGCAAGGAGCAGGTCTGTGCTGAGCCTGGCTTGCCCCCCACCACCCCCGCTGTGTTTATGCTGCGGTCACTTTCATTTGGTGAAAGGCAGGAGAGCTGGGGCGGGTGTCCCGCGCTAGCTGCAGACAGCTGTTAATCGGGTAATCAATCAGCTGTCTGCTGCTGCGCTGTCCCCAGTCTCCCTTGCGTGCATTGCACAGAACAGAGCGCCCCTCCCCTTCTATGAGTCTGTAACACTGAGGGGCGGGGCTGAGCACTGGAGACGAGAGGACCTGGACCCGGGAAATCTAAATGGAGCAGATGATTCCACAGGACAGGTAGCTGTGCTGGGAAAGGGGGGATAGGAAGGGAGAGAAGTCAGAGCAGATCATGCAGAGATTCTGCTCAGTACTGCACACACTGCCTGTTCTGCAGCTGGATCAGTTTCCCTAATGCTGCTGCTACAGTGTGTGTGCAGGATACTCTCACCCCCTCTGCAGTGAGTGTCCAGCTGGGAGCTCTGTGTCTCTCTCTCTCTCTCTCCTTCCTGGAAATATGAAGCTGCTGCATGGGGGTTGTTAGATAGCTGCAGTGTGTTATGTCAGAGCTGGGCTTCCTGGGTGATGGAAGAGCACAGGGGGGAGTGACTATGAGCTGTGTGTCAGGGCTGTGATATTGCTGGCTTCTGTCACCTGCCTCTCTCCCATTCCCTATCACTCTCCATTCCTCCCTCCTCATACTATATCTCCCCTTAACCTCCCCCCTTCCTGTCTGTAAAATTTCTACCTCTCTACCCTGGTCTTTCCTTCCCTTAAATATATCCCTCTTTAAAAGCATCCCATCAATGTTTCACTTTTAAAGTGGACCTGAACTCTTGAACAGGTTGAAAGGAAAACAGAGATAAATGCACCCTGGATGTATTCAGAGAGTTTAGCCTGTCTAATTCCCCCTCATCTGTGTTGAATCACAAGTTTTAATTTGATCTCTCCCCTGTGCCACCTGATTGCTATGGCAGATAAGGCATGTAAGCTCATTTGAAAGCACAGGATGTCAGCAATATGTCTGCTTCAATGACAGCAGGAAGTAAAAACAGTGCAGCTTTATTGCAGGATTTTTTTCAGCTGCAACAAATGTTTTTCTTTAAAAGTTCTTATGCTGTTGTCTATCTTTGAGAGCAGAGTGGAAGTTCAGGTATGCTTTAAAGTGGCCCAGCACCTCTCTCTGTTGTGCAGAGAGCCAGCCAGCATGCATCTCACATGACGTCAGTCTGTCTGTGTGATGCATGCCCCCTTTCTTATGCGGCTGAACGAACGTGCCTCTCAGCGTCTCCTCTCCTGTCTTGTGAGTGAACAGCCAGGAGTCAGGCAGGAGTGGTGGACTCAACTGGCACCTGCGGGCCTCGGCCATAGTTAGTGTGTTTGGCAATTTGGGCACTTGGCTCTCTGAGAGACTGTCTGTGAATGTGATGAGCCCTCCAGTCCCCTCAGACAAGTCGCAAGGGAGAGGAGCAGGAGCAGCACACAGAAACTGATATGATGTCAGAGTAAGACCTCTTTTCCACAGATTGTTTATTGGCAGTGAAATGCCTCTCATACTCTCCCAACTGCTCACTGCTGCCTGGTAACGGCTCACGGTTGTCTGCTAACTGCTTGCTGAGCACACAGCTCAACAGTCTGTGGAAAAGAGGCCTAACTGATGACAATTTAATTCTGCGTACCATTAAATATTTATTGGATGTGGAGATTTAGATTATAATGCTGCTGCTGTATTATGTGACAACTTTACTTTAATCAAGACACTGCCAGGTTGATTGAAACACAATGTATTATTTAGCCATCTTCTAAAGATTTAAAGAGACCCACAACTGAAAAAAATACTTTTTACAAACCTGGGGACTTTTTGACATACCTCTAGCCCCCCATAGTCTCCAAGGTCCCTCGGTGTCCTCAATGTCCCCATCAGTCGTTCGGCTGGAGCTCCTGAAATCCTGTGACTTCACTCAAAGTTGTGGCAAAGTGCGCATGTGCGCAAGGGGGGGGGGGGGGGGGGGCGCATTTGGGCAGCTCAGCCTCTGTTGATGGTGGACCTTGTCCCGGCCCTGCACGTGCCTACACTGCCTTATGGTAAATCCGGCACTGGTATGGTCAATAGTCAAAATTGACAGGAAATATGTTTGATTTGCCCAATTTCAAACTGCATATAATTTGCATGCAAGCTGGAACTATTCACATATCATTGACCATTTCTAGAGATCTTGTTATGCTAGATCCAGTAAAACATTTGTTTCCGCACCTCACTTTGCGCAGAAGGCTTTTGTCACAATAATCCAGAAGGCGCCTTACCCCGAGTGTTGCCATGAAGTTGATAGCCTCCAATTCTATAGAATCTCCTTTTGAAAGGTAAGTTTTTTCACATACGTATTTATTTGGTAGCCAGTCTAAATCTTGCTTTAAATAACTAATGCTAAGCGTGACCAAGTTGTACAGATCCTCTTGTGCATAATTTTGCTTGAGTCCTAATACCAAAATATCTTTTACATGTGTTTGCTGTAAAAGGTTGTGTATGTAAGACGACTTCAAAAAAGTGCATCTGATGCCTCAATACTATGTTAACTACAAATGAGAGGGAGTATAATTAGGTAATAAAACATCGTTGTTAAGGTTGTAAATGTTTATAGGAAAACAGTACATCTTTGAAAATAGGGTTTTAAATAATCAGGGAAATGTCAATGCCACATCAGAAAGTACCTGTAAATCTTTCTCCAAGTGCACAATCAGGACCTCAATGTCCAATAATCATCCCCTTATATTTCCATACTTCTACGGAGCAGCCATGCACAGATGTTAGCAGAGGTGCATAACACAACAGCATACAAGCACAAATCATACAGGCGCATGACTATTCACAAGTAATAATAATGAAGGGTCTGCAACACAGAAGTCCACATACAGTGGGGTGCGAAAGTTTGGGCAACCTTGTTAATCGTCATGATTTTCCTGTATAAATCGTTGGTTGTTATGACAAAAAATGTAAGTTAAACATATCATATAGGAGACACACACAGTGATATTTCAGAAGTGAAATGAAGTTTATTGGATTTACAGAAAGTGTGCAATAATTGTTTAAACAAAATTAGGCAGGTGCATAAATTTGGGCACCACAAAAAAGAAATTAAATCAATAATTAGTAAAGCCTCTTTTTTGCAGAAATTACAGCCTGTAAACACTTCCTGTAGGTTCCAATGAGAGTCTGTATTCTGGTTGAAGGAATTTTGGACCATTCCTATTTACAAAACATTTCTAGTTCATTCAGGTTTGATGGCTTCCTAGCATGAACAGCTCTCTTTAACTCACATCACTGATTTTCAATTATATTCAGGTCTGGGGACTGAGATGGCCATTCCAGAACATTGTACTTGTTCCTCTGCATGAATGCCTTAGTGGATTTTGAGCAGTGTTTAGGCTTGTTATCTTGTTGAAAGATCCAGCCCCGGCACAGCTTCAGCTTTGATTCCTGGACATTGGTCTCCAGAATCTGCTGATACTGAGTGGAATCCATGCGTTCCTCAACTTTGACAAGATTCTCAGTCCCGGCACTGGCCACACAGCCCCACAGCATGATGGAATCACCACCACATTTTACTGTAGGTAGCAGGTGTTTTTCTTGGCATGCTGTGTTGTTTTTTTCTCCATGCATAATGCCCCTTGTTATGCCCAAATAACTCAATTTTAGTTTCATCAGTCCAGAGCATCTTATTCCAAAATGAAGCTGGCTTGTCCAAATGTGCTTTAGCATACCTCAAGCAGCTCTGGTTGTGCTGTGAGCAGAGAAAAGGCTTAATTTGCATCACTCTCACATACAGCATCTCCTTGTGTAAAGTGCGCCGAATGGTTGAACGATGCACAGTGACTCCTTCTGCAGCAAGATGATGTTGTAGGTCTTTGATGCTGGTCTGTGGGTTGACTCTGACTGTTCTCACCTTTTGTCGTTTCTGTTTACCCGAGATTTTTCTTGGTCTGCCGCTTCGAACATTAACTTGAACTGAGCCTGTGGTCTTCCATTTCCTCAATATGTTCCTAACTCTGGAAACAGACAGTTGAAATCTCTGAGATAACTTTCTGTATCCTTCCCCTAAACCATGATGGTGAACAATCTTTGCCTTTAGGTCATTTGAGAGTTGTTTTGAGACCCCCATGTTGCTTCTCTTCAGAGAAAATTAAAAGAGGAGGGAAATTTACAATTGGCCCCCTTAAATACTCTTTCTCAAAATTAACTGATTCACTTGTGTATGTAGGTCAGGGGTCACTGAGCTTACCAAGCCACTGAGTTCCAATAATAGGTTCTAAAGGTTTTGGAATCAATAAAATGACAACAGTGCCCAAATTTATGCACCTGCCTAATTTTATTTAAACAATTATTGCACACTTTCTGCAAATCCAATGGATTTCATTTCACTTCTCAAATATTACTGCGTGTGTCTCCTATATGATATATTTAACTGACATTTTTTGTCATAACAACCAACGATTTATACAGTAAAATCATGACGATTCACAAGGTAGCCCAAACTTTTGCACCCCACTGTATAGTTCCAGCCTGCCTCTCTGCCACAGTTGCAGCCTGCTGCGTAGCCAGAGTTCCAGCCTGCTGCGTAGCCAGAGCTCCAGCCTGCTGCTGCTCAGCCAGAGTTCCAGCCTGCTGCTGCTCAGCCAGAGTTCCAGCCTGCTGCTGCTCAGCCAGAGTTCCAGCCTGCTGCTGCTCAGCTAGTGTTGGGCGAACACCTAGATGTTCAGGTTCGCGAACGTTCGTCGAACATCGCCGCGATGTTCAGGTGTTCGCGCCGAACTCCGAACATAATGGAAGTCAATGGGGACCCGAACTTTCGTGCTTTGTAAAGCTTCCTTACATGCTACATACCCCAAATTTGCAGGGTATGTGCACCTTGGGAGTGGGTACAAGAGGAAAAAAAATATTTGAAAAAGAGCTTATAGTTTTTGAGAAAATTGATTGTAAAGTTTCAAAGGAAAAACTGTCTTTTAAATGTGGAAAATGTCATGTTTCTTTGCACAGGTAACATGCTTTTTGTCGCCATGCAGTCATAAATGTAATACAGAGAAGAGGTTCCAGGAAAAGGGACCGGTAACGCTAACCCAGCACAAGCAGCAGAACACGTGATGGAACAGGAGGAGGCGCAGGAGGAGAAGGCCACGCTTTTTGAGACACAGCATCCCAGGCCTTGCATGAGGACAAATAGCATGCGGATATAGCAATGCTTTTTGCCGCCATGCAGTCATAAATGTAATAAAGATGAGAGGTTCAATAAACAGGGACCGGAAACGCTAACCCAGCAGCAGCAGCAGCAGCACACGTGATGGAACAGGAGGAGACGCAGGAGGAGAAGGCCACGCTTTTTGAGACACAGCATCCCAGGCCTTGCATGAGGACAAATAGCGTGCAGATATAGCAATGCTTTTTGCCGCCATGCAGTCATAAATGTAATAAAGATGAGAGGTTCAATAAACAGGGACCGGAAACGCTAACCCAGCAGCAGCAGCAGCAGCACACGTGATGGAACAGGAGGAGGCGCAGGAGGAGAAGGCCACGCTTTTTGAGACACAACATCCCAGGCCTTGCATGAGGACAAATAGCGTGCGGATATAGCAATGCTTTTTTCCGCCATGCAGTCATAAATGTAATAAAGATGAGAGGTTCAATAAACAGGGACCGGAAATGCTAACCCAGCAGCAGCAGCAGCAGCACACGTGATGGAACAGGAGGAGGTGCAAGAGGAGAAGGCCACGCTTTTTGAGACACAGCATCCCAGGCCTTGCATGAGGACAAATAGCGTGCGGATATAGCAATGCTTTTTGCCGCCATGCAGTCATAAATGTAATGAAGATGAGAGGTTCCAAAAACAGGGACCGGCAACGCTAACCCAGCAGCAGCAGACGTGATGGAACAGGAGGAGGCGCAGGAGGAGAAGGCCACGCTTTGAGACACAACAACCCAGGCCTTGCATGAGAACAAGAAGCGTGCGGATAGCATGCTTTTTACCGCCATGCAGTCATAAATGTAATAAAGATGAGAGGTTCCATAAACAGGGACCGGCAACGCTAACCCAGCAGCAGCAGACGTGATGGAACAGGAGGAGGCGCAGGAGGAGAAGGCCACGCTTTGAGACACAACAACCCAGGCCTTGCAGGAGGACAAGAAGCGTGCGGATAGCATGCTTTTTACCGCCATGCAGTCATAAATATAATAAAGATGAGAGGTTCCATAAACAGTAAACAGAATGCTATATAGTGTGGCTGAGCGAGCGGTGTACTACTATTCCCAGCAGACACAGAGTGGCAGTAAACAGAATGCTATATAGTGTGGCTGAGCGAGGTACACAGAGTGGCAGTAAACACAATGCTATATAGTGTGGCTGAGCGAGCGGTGTACTACTATTCCCAGCAGCGACACAATGACTGGGGGGACCCTGGCTAGCGTGGCTGGAGCGCGAACTACCCTGCCTGCCTACCCAAAGCTAAACCCACAGACAAATGGCGGAGATATGACGTGGTTCAGGTATTTATTTACCCGAACCACGTGACAGTTCGGCCAATCAGAGCGCGTTCGGGTCCGAACCACGTGACCTGTTCGGCCAATCACATCGCTAGCCGAACGTTCGGGGAACGTTCGGCCATGCGCTCTTAGTTCGGCCATGTGGCCGAACGGTTTGGCCGAACACCATCAGGTGTTCAGCCGAACTCGAACATCACCCGAACAGGGTGATGTTCTGCAGAACCCGAACAGTGGCGAACACTGTTCGCCCAACACTATGCTCAGCCAGAGTTCCAGCCTGCTGCTGCTCGGCCAGAGTTCCAGCCTGCTGCTGCTCAGCCAGAGTTCCAGCCTGCTGCTGCTCAGCCAGAGTTCCAGCCTGCTGCTGCTCAGCCAGAGTTCCAGCCTGCTGCTGCTCAGCCAGAGTTCCAGCCTGCTGCTGCTCAGCCAGAGTTCCAGCCTGCTGCTGCTCAGCCAGAGTTCCAGCCTGCTGCGAGCCAGAGCTCCAGCCTGCTGCTGAGCCAGAGCTCCAGCCTGCTGCTGAGCCAGAGCTCCAGCCTGCTGCTCAGCCAAGGTCAGAGATTTTGCCTGCTACACAGCCAGTATCTAAAGAGATCCAGTCTGCTCCCTGGAGAGTTTCTGTCTTCTGACTAGTAAGTGTCTTTAGATTTCCAGCCTGCTGCCCATCCAGTCCCTGTAGGGTTGCAGCACTGCCATATTACAACCAGGAGAGATTTTGTTTAATTGTCAGCCTGTTGCTCAGGTAGACTCTGCCACACTTCAGCCAGCTACCCAGGTAGACTTTTCCTCACTTCAGCCTGTTCAGACTGCCACACTTTAGTTTGTCAATCATGTAAGAGAAAAATACAGGAACACCAGGAGCCTGTTCTGGTGTAGTAGCGTCTGTAAGGTTGAAATAAGATTGCATGAATAATACAAAGTTTGGTTGCTTTATCCAGCAACCACAATCTGGGCATGTGGGGAAGTGCCATCCACACTTGGCCTTGTGAGATCTTTGACAGTCACAGCTCCCAAAAACCTTGAAAGGAGACTAATCAAGATATTTTTCAATAAATGTTATTTTGCGCATAGACACCGCATGTCACAGCCTAAAGCACAGGTCAATTAAGTGCCTTCAGGGAGAAAAGGACGACATTCAGGGCTCTTAATGGTAAACATTAACAATTGCATATATACATATCGTGTACAGCTATCAAAGGCATAAATATCAAACCATTGCTGGATGACATGCAATAAAATGTATTTTATAAAACTTACATAAATAAAAATGAAGGTCCAGATTAAAAAATAATAAAAGTATAAAGGTGGTGAGCCATGGAAAACCTCACTGGGGTCACTGGAGTTTGTGGTTTCAAACATTGTTTGTGGTTTAAAATATTGTGACATGGTTCCCAATCCCACTAACCTCAGGGAGGGACTGCACATAATAAGTGTTCCAAGTGTAATGAAAGTGTTTCGGGAGAGGGTGCATTATATAATAGTCTCTGAAAAGGCTGAAGATTAATGCCTTCACGAGTGATGTCACTGCTTTCTCTATTGTCCATCGGCCATTTTACTGGAGCCTCATGGGGACCACCATCTTGGGTGTGATAGTATTTACAGAGCGGTTGTGCGAAATAAAGTTTGTCGAAAAATATCTCGATTAGTCTACTTTCAAGGTAGATCTAAGGCTCCCTGCACACTGCAAATCCGATTTGCGATTCCGATTTATGATTCTAATTTTCCCTGAATACTATCAACAGAAAAACGCAGAAAAAATGCAGCATGCAGTAACAATTAAAAATCAGAATCGCATGTAAAAAACGATTAAAAACCAGAATCGGAATCGCATGCAGTATGCAGGGAGCCTAAGAGAGACTCTGCCGTAGCTCCAGAGTCCTAACTGGCCCTCTTTTGGAGGGACAATCCCTCTTTGGGAACCCTGTCCCTCTCTCCTTCTTTCTTTCTCATGTGTCCCTCTTTCAGGACTGTACAGTATGTACAGATCTGGGTAAAAATATGTATTTTTGTAATGAAAAATGTGTTTTAATTGATTCTAAACTTTATTACCTTCCTTTAAGGCTAATTTCACACCAGGACGTTGCGTTAGAGGGGGCGTTAAGGTCGCATAACGTCCCCCTAACTCAACGCCTGGTGGTGCTGGATCTGGACGTCAGAGTGAGCCGCGTTGTGCAGCTCACTCTGGCGTCAGTGATGCCGTGATGCGCACTCTTGTGCGCATGCGGCATCACGTGGTCCCGCCGGCCAATCGCCGCACAGAGCGGCTGCTCCAGGAAGTAAACACTGCACGTCATAACGTGCAGTGCATATTAATTAGCCATGTACCTGGCCGCTCTCCGCTCCTTCCCAACATTACTGAGCATGTGCAAGCAGTCTAACGCGGCTCAGCCGCGTCCAAAGTACTGCATGCAGTACGTTGTCTTGTGACGCAGCGTTACAATGTAACGCAACGTCCGCACTGTGAACAGCCCCATTGATTTTTCATTACTGTGCGGTGGGCTGCGTTACAGGCTGCTCTAACGTGCGCCTGTAACGTCCCACTGTGAAACCAGCCTAAATTAATATATCTTATTTTTTACATGTTAATATGAAGGAAAATGAACCAGGATAGAGATTACCAGTGTGGTTTGAATTACAAAACATCATATTTACTTATGAAATCTTTATAGTATGCATGACTAGGGGTGTGCCAGGGGTGTGATTAGGGGTGTGACAGGGGCATCGCTCAAGTGTCCCTCCTTCTTATCTTAAAAAGTTGGGAGGTATGGACTCTGCCAAGCTTCAGCCCATTGCCATACATGCCTTCTGCACTTTCCCATGCTATATACCGGTACTGCATCCTGTTGCCCAGCCCCAGAGAGACTCGGCTGCAATTCAGCCTTCTTAACCTCCTTCCAGCCTGCCATCCAGCCAGACTGTGCCACATTCCAGTCTCTTTTGACACGCCCCATAACAAAACTCAGATTTTAATAATATCCATCATAGAACAATCCTACATTATCTCACAAAAGTGAGTACACCTCTCACATATTAATACATATTTTATGATATTGTTTCATGGAAAAAGATATATAAGATATAACACTTTGATACACATACATTACACCTGGCCAATCTTTTTGCACTGGTGCAGTCACATGGGGAAGAGGTATGCCGATGCAACAGGAAGCTGAGCTTTTCAGAGTTTGCATATTACAGTCTGGTGAGGTGATGATAATTAACATGACAGTTAAGATATGGATTTAGGGCCTGTTTCCACTAAGTGGGAATTCACAATGCAAATATTCACATTGAAGCTGTAACCAGTGCATGTCAATGGAGTCATTTCCATTGAATGCAAATTTTCCAAACTTGAAAAAAAAATATGGATTTCATGCACCCGCTTTCCATACAATGATTGATGGCCACATCCCGATTTTCATATTAACATTCGCTGAAATTACGCGGAAATCCCATTCCAGAAAAACAGATGCAGAATGCAACATGCTAGTGAAAATAGGCCATTAAGGTAACTTACAGCTGCAACTGACACATTTGGGTGCTTGATGCCTAAAATTTTTGCCGCCCACTTTTTTTTTTTTTTTTTTTTTTTTAATTGTTCAGGTTTGCTTCAATAGCATCTTATCTGGGGTACATACATGTAGTTAATGTGTAACTTTCCTTATAACTCAAGTCCTCCACATCCCTTATTCATTTAGCAGTTTTAAGCTACATTTTTCCTAGCTACAGCACATTCTTATTTTATGAACTTATGCCCACAATTTAACTGCAATATTAAATCTTTTGTATGAAGGTAAATTATGTCTTTCCCTAGTCATCTTTGCTATTTAAAAGCAGTTTAAGGCTGCTTTCACAGTGGGAGGTTACAGGCGCACGTTAGTGCAGCCTGTAACGCAGCCCACCGCATAGCAATGAAAAATCAATGGGCTGTTCACAGTGCCCACGTTGCGTTACATTGTAACGCTTCACGTTATTTTAAAGTGCTGCATGCTGTGCGTTCTACGCGGCTAAGCCACGTTAGACTGTAAGCACATGCTCAGTAGTATTGGAGGAGGAGGTCGCCCCCTTCTCCTCCTCGGCCAGGCACATGGCTGATTAATATTCACTGCACGGTGTGACGTGCAGTGTTTACTTCCTGGAGCGCCGCCCTGTGCGGCGATTGGCCGGCGGGACCACGTGATGTCGCATGCGTCCAAGAGGACGCATCACGGGACGTGTGAAGAGCCGCTCAACGCAGCTCAATGTAATGTTCAGCTACAACCACACTATGCGTTGCGTTAGGTGCACGTTATGCGACCTTAACGTAGCACCTAACGCAATGTCTTAGTGTGTAAGTAGCCTTAAACGCTGACAAAATTTCCAACAAAAATGTATTTTCCTACTTTTTATAAGCTATACAATTATCATATTTGCTTTTGTGCACCAGTATTATTATTCATTTAGACATTATAACTTCCCAAAGTTCAGTTAATTTATGTTTAAAGCTGCTGGTGCATTTTATTCATAACTGTTGTAATTCTGTTGTGAATGCTGCCAGCAGTTATTTCTGACCTGTGTTTCACCCCAGGACTCATCAGCTGAAGTCCTGCACAGCCAGAGAATGTTTACATAAATGTATCAAGTAAAGAATGTGTACACAAGATAAGCTTAACAGCAGTTTGGATGCGGGTTCTCCCTGCAGAAGAAAGAGTCAGCCCTGTGATGTACCCCTTTGAATGCTGTTTTACTAAAAAAAAAAACATCGTGTTAGTATATTATATGCTGTAAATAATCTTTTAGCGCAAAGAAGAAATTCTGGGTTATATTCCCGCTTTAATACAAGAGAGAACTGTGCTGGATTTAGAAGCTGCAGATTAACATTGCACTCTGGTATTTTATCTATCATAGTTTAGACCACTTCTGCATCACTGACGCATTCAATTGTAACCCCGCAACATATTATCTATTGCATGTACTGTATATGTGCAGCTCCCCAATACATACCTTTACATTAAAGAGATATTGTAGTGACATAGTAGAATGCAGTAAGTTATTCAGGATACCCACTTTTACAGTAATTTTCCTGGTTTTAGCGTTAGAAACACTTCCTATATCAATATAGTGCTTTATATTGGTATGTAGCCCCACCCTCCCATTAATGCTTAGTCTAGGCTGTTAAGCTATGGGGAATTCTCCTCCCAGAGCATTCTGGGAGACTAAGCATTATTTTCCCTGGCTTTGGAATTCTCAGAATCAAACATTCCTCAGAGCTGCACCTGATAGCGCTAAAAATGTTGCCACCTGTGATAAATTTCAGAATGTAAATCAGAAATAGGGCGTGGACCCACTAGAGCGCTTTTGTGAGTATTTTGTTTTGCTAATGAAAGTTAATGGTATTGGACCCGTTAGAGAGATTGGGGCTGATTCACAAAGGTTACTTATTTTCACCTTAACTGTAAGGAGTGCTAATGCATGAAATAAAAACATAAGGAGAGATAATTCATGAGATAAATAGATAAGGAGAGCTAAACCATGAGTTTTTTCAAATAAGGAGAGCTAAACCATGGGTTATATCAACTAAGGAGAGCTAAACCATGAGTTATGTCAAATGAAGAGAGATAAATAATGATTTAAGTTAGATAAGGAGAGCTAATCCATGATTTAACTTAGATAAGGAGAGCTAAACCATGATTTAAGTTAGATAAGGAGAGGTAAATCATGAGTTAAATCATTTAAGGAGAGATAAATTGTGAGTTAATAAATAAGGTGAGATAATTTAACAGAAAAAGCTTTGTGAATCAGGCCCATTGTGATTAGAGCTAATCACAATCGCAGGACATGCAGCATTTTGTGAGCATTTGCTCTCTAATTTATTGTATTTCAGCAGGGAAATTGCTTCTAAAAACGCTTACAAAGCGCTACCACAAAACGCTAGCGATTGCGATAGCACTTTGAGATTTGAAGTGGGTCCCAGTCCTAAGGAAAGATTTTACAATGGGCAAACACTGACTAAATGATTTATAAATTTATATTGTACAAAATGAAGCAATTTTATTTATTGTTATTTTCACTACAGGCCCTCTTTAATTCAGACCTATAAATACATTATGAATAAAATAAGAAAAGCCAATCAAATCAAAACCTGCACTGAAAAACTGCAACTAAAGTCTGAATCTGACTGGTTGCTGCAGGGAAACACAACCAGTTCTCACATCAGTTTGATATCTGTAACATTATGTCATTAGATAGCCTGTGTTAAGAGATGATATGCTTGGTGGAAATGTGTGATCATTTGGCTGCACTAATATGTTACATCTTAATTATGGAGAACCAATAGAAGCTGAGAGTGTGCAGTATGAATGGCAAACATAAGACTAGGCAGAGCGGAGGTCTGCTCATTTCTTCCTCGCTGATTACCCAAATAAAATGTGCTGTGCCTGGGGCCTAATCCGATGACCCTTACTTGGATTTTATCTGGTGTAACCTCATTATCCACAGTACAGGTTTTAGCTATACAAGTCTGAAATCCCCAGGGGGTGGCACTGAATTATTTGATTCCATTCACAGTGAAGTGGCCCTAATCAACAGCAGTCAACATCTGATGGGGTTAATGTAATGTGTTAACCCTCTTACTGCCGGTAAGGTTTAGTTGTTCATACATGGAGAGATGGGATTGTTCAAAAATGATCTGTAATGTCTCCACATCAATGATGGGCAACCAATAGATCTCCAGATAGTGAGAGACTAATGTATGCTGTGTATCCCTATCTTAACACAGATTAATGTCATTAGAGGTTGTAAATCTTTTTGTGACAATCTGATAATAATCAAAATGTGTCCTCTTGAGGGACAGGCAGTACCTTGTAGCTCCAACTGGATAGAAAGCTACTTGTGACAGTGGAAAGTAAAAAATTCCCATTTCACTCAGATGAGGTTGTTTAAAATAAACTTCTTAAAGAGACACTGAAGCGAAAAAAAAAATATGATATAGTGAATTGGTTGTGTACTATGAATAATTACTAGAAGATTAGCAGCAAAGAAAATATTCTCATACTTTTATTTTCAGGTATATAGTGTTTTTTCTAACATTGCATCACTCTATAATATGTGCAGATTACACAACACTCAGCATTCAAAATGATTCCTTCAGAGCAGTCTGTGAAGTAATGACCTCTCCTCTAGCAGAGGAAAAGTAAATAGTCCAGGAACAGTTGAGATAATAAAAGTCAGATAACAGCCCTCTCCACGACTAACTTAGTCGGAGAGCTTAATGGCTTGTTTGCATAGAGATAACAACTGGAGTTTCTCAACTCTTCCTGTACTGGAAACAATTACACTGATGTATCTGATCTTAATGTTTTATTTCTTAGCTGTGCTACACATACAAATCATAATATCATCATTTTTTTTCGCTTCAGTGTCTCTTTAAGCAGCATAGATGCATAGTTATTTTGGAGGGAGGTATATTATTTAAACTCAGTTCAGGTTGTATAAGCATACAATTGTGTGATCTCTTCTCAAACCTAGGTTTATCCAAAACTTTGGCTAAATGTTGTTCTTATGATTTGTCTATATGAGAATAGGAGGATCAGGTAAGGTTTCTTTCAGTCTTTCATTCATCATACTTATGTAAGATGGGAAATCCTTAAAATAAACCCAAATACAAATAAATGTAAAATCACTATACTTACCCAAGAAGAAGGATCCATCAGAGGCTTCCCATGTCCTTCTGGATACCACTCTGCTGCCTGGGACCATCTTGAAGAGAGCAACTGCGCTCTTCTTCATGCACGAGTGCAGTTATGCTGCACCCACACGCAGAGCAGGGACAAGGTCCTCCAACACCCAAGGCTGAGACACCAAAGTGCACCCCTCCATCCCTCCCACCCCAGCTGTCACACACTGATTGCTATTAGACTAAGAGGTGCCACAGGGCCCACAACCTCCCCAACACCTTAATATCTAGTTATCTGGCTTGTAGTCACTGCTATGTATCCCCTTTTCTTATTTATTTCTGCTTCATACACAATTAGGAATGACAGCTGAATGAATTGTGCGCCCCCTCCTACACTGCACCCTGAGGCTGGAGCCTCTCCAGCCTATGCCTCGGCCCGGCCCTGCCCACACAAGCACAGCCACACCTGCCCAGTGACATGGAGCCACTCCTGCATGATCGGCTCCATTTACTGCGCAGGCATGGCCGTACTCAAGCAGGAGCATTATGGCTGTGCCCATGCATGAAGAGGCGCATGGTCACCAACAAAGATCTGACTAGCACTTGTCAGATTTCTTTTGGGGGTCCAAGTGGTGGGGGATGGGGCCAGAGGACATAGAAGCCTCTGTTGGATCCAGAGTCTTTTTTCTTGTTAGCTAAGTATCTTTTTTTCACATTAGGGTTGCCTTGTTAACTCTTTAAGGATCAAGGATGGATAGTGTAATGGTCAAGGGCTCTGACACAGGAGACCTGGGTTCAAATCTCATCTCTTCTGCTCAATAAGCCAGCACCTATTCAGTAAGGAGCCCTTGGGCTAGACTCCCTACCACTGTTACTGCCTACTGAGCACACCCTCGTGGCTGCAGCTCTGGCGCTTTGAGTCCACCAGGATAAAATGGCAATATAAATGTTATTTGTGTTGTCTAGGTTGTAATTGACAGAAGTTGTAATTAACAGAGCAGAGGGTGGGACATGATCTACTCCTGTTTGCAGGAGGTCATTTCTGTAACTGAGTTTGCTTTCGTGATATGGGTATCAACCATAAGAAATCCTAGTGTGAGTATAGTTTAGAGTACATACACAATTTAGATTTTCCTCAACCAAAATCATCATTTCTGAAAATGTTGGTGTGAAAAGGAATCCCCTGTCATTATTGGTCTCAATATAGCAATCTGTCTAATGGGATCGCTGTCCCCCAATTTCTCCAACATCTCTACCTCCAATGGATGTATATATTCTACATTTTTATTAATTGACACTGTTTAAACATCACTATGACATTAAGGTACTTGTGTTAAAAAGGAGACTCGAGATATGAAATTGCCAATTGGAATTCAATTCAAGGGTACTTTTAGAGTCCAATTATTAAACAGGTCAAAGATAAAAATGAAAGTATTGATGTTTGGCTGGCTGTGCAGTGTAACAGATCAGAGTGGATGGAAGTTTAAAAAACGTTATGAAAAGATAAACCTTTCAGTATTTCACATCATCTGAATTTATTTTGTTGTTGAAACTGTCTTTAAAGACTGACTCTAGGCCTGAAATATACACACACCCCATTTGTTGACCTAGCCCAATTTAGTAAAGAAAATCTATAAAAAAAAACACTTCCCTTCAAAGCACCGAAAATGAACAGCTGGGTGCCGTTCCTCCTGATCTCCAGACCTAATATTGCATGCACTGCACAGGCCATGACTGTGACCTCCTGCCAGACCCATAGAGGATTGTGAGTGCTATATCGCTATCCTGGGAAACAGCATCCATCTTCTAGATCAAGCAGGAAACATAACTAGTGGTCATGCAATCAGAACTTTCCAGGTGCATGTTCTTATTGAATCTTGCTAACCGAGCAAATGGGAATTAGGGGATTGTACATATCTATCCCAGAAAAGAATCTGCTTCTTCAGATTCTCTCATCACGAGGAATCAAGTGCCTATTGCATTCTTGGATTTCCTTTTACTAATCTTCTTCTCCAACTGTAAGGCTGGTTTCACAGTGGGACGTTAAAGTCCCACGTTACAGCAGCCAGTAACGCAGCCTAACTCACAGCACTGTAAAATCAATTGTGCTGTTCACAGTGCCCACGTTGCGTTACATAGTAACACAGCACGTTTAAACAAAGTGCTGCATGCTGTACGTTATGCTGGGCTAGACTGCTTGCACATGCTCAGTAATGTTGGAGAAGGAGGTCTCTCCTCCTCCTCTGCGGCCAGCTACATGGCTAATCAATATTCACTGCACTGCAGAGACTCGTGGTAGGACTGTAGTGTTGTCCGGATCATGAACGAATCGTTCATTTGATCCGGATTTTTTTTGTGAGTCGAATGATCTGAATCATCACAGTGAACAATTCGGTTCACAGTGGATGTCTGTCTGGAAGAAACAGGAACATACAGAATGTACAGTGCAGGGAAAGTCTGCAGGGAAAGTCCTATCCTGCTAATCATTTCACCCAGTCTGCTTCCCTAGTAAAATTATTCAAATGATTTGGTTCAAAGATCCGGATCTTTTCAATGATTCGATTTAAATGATCCGAATCCTTAAAAAGATCTGGACTTCCTATCATTAACCTGGAGCAGCTGCTTTGAAAGCTGCATAACTCAGCTCAATCTGACGTCCAACTTCAACACCACCATATGTTGCGTTAGGGGCACGTTAGCCTAAAAGTACCAATACATTACTTAATTTTCCATTGAGTGATTAAGCCTTCGACATTGATCGATCAACTACAGTGAGGTTGACTGAAAGTCGATCGACTAGTGGCACACACATTACAAGTGAGAACCTGTGCAATTCTTTACTAATCGATCTGAACAATGTTGTGCCTCCATGGTCTGAAACCAATTGATTCTGTGTCGATAGTAATCATGTGAACAGTAGCCAAATCCTTTGCTATTGACCAATATTTTCCATCCTGCCCAATAAGGTGAATTGGTTGATTCGACCAGATATAGGCCAATTTCCATCGATCGAGCAGAATGTAACAAAATTGATTTATGGGAGCACAACGGTCCTCCTTTGGAGGTATATACACAGCTGCTCCAGATGTCAAGAATCGCTGCCTCATCCACTGACCCCTTCATCACCTAGTGTCCACCCCTCTAGATTAAAGCTTGTAGGGGCTTGTAGAGTCCTCCTAGTGTTTCTGGTTTCCATGGTACTTATTCTATTGAATGAACATGTACAGTACATGCATTGCTGGATGTATTTGTACCATGAACTGTGGTTGTATTTTTTTTCTTGCATTGCAGGATAATCCCATTGTACTGTGCATGATCTATGTAGGTGTTTATGGTCCCCACTATTGCCTGTATTGTGCTTTGTACAATGCCAAAGAAGATGATGGCAATTTACAAATGAAATGTAATAATGATAAGTCTCCAGACTGCCTCCTTTCCCCCTACACCCTCTCCAATGTCTTCCATGAGGACAGAATATGCTGTAAAGTCACTCTTCAGACATGAGATCAGCGTTCTATACCATCATAACCTAACCTGTGCACACAAGGACACTACTGTTCTGCATCTGCATTGTTCATATTTTAAGTCAATGACCAATATCCTGCTGCCTTCACTGGGATTCTCTCATACTCAGTATCATAACAAATCTAACTACAATTCCAGGTTCTACAAAATGCCCAGGTCCATGGAAGGAAGAACGTTTAGTGATGAGTCAGCAGGGATGCTGCTTTTCTCAGGGATGGTTATTAGTGATCACTTTGTTTTTATGTTATACTTCTTTTTCCCTGACAGCAAAGATCTGGTAAGTTTCTGGTTTCTTACATGGTAGATTGTTGTTTGTCATCTGCTGTGTAATGGGCTGAAAGCCCAACTCCAGACACAAATATTCTATTCTACCTTTGGGATGACTAAGCCTAAGGTTACAGTGGGGCATTGCAGTGTGGGCTATGAATAAGGGCATTGCTGTCTGAAACATGTCAGCCATGTTGTTCAATAAAAGGATGTCACCTGTTGGAGTGTGCGGACACTACCTCCAAACGTATCCTTTCCGCTACAATTGGGTTTCCAGCACCTCAGGTGAGTGCAGCGATTTCCATCCCCTCTTTCGTTTGGGGATTGCAGGGTGATATACAGAGGCATTTTAACACACAACAACGCACCACGATCGTAAGTCTATGCTATGTACAGAGTACATTGGATGCAATGCGATCCAACACACCACAGTATCCCAACACAGTGCATGCAGTGCTTTACCACAAAACGCGCACATTAACAGTTGCAGTAATTCATACCTTACATTGACTGTATGCTTCTCTGTATGCAACACAATGCTTGTATAACATGGGATGTGACCTTTCTTCTCCATTGCATTCCTGTTTTAAAGGGAATGCAATGCACTTCCCACTGTGAACCTAGCCGAAAAGTAGTACACACATTAGATTTTGTGCACATTAGGTGATCATTTGTGATCATCTTAGGTAACAGTCTAACATGAGTACCTAGTGATGACAGGCTCTTTTTTTTGCCAATCTATGCTATATACTTGGCCAATCATTACTGTAGTTCCCACACTATTCCCCTCCCCATAAAGCTAGACTGGTTTCTTGCTAGATAGATGAGCAGTGTATCTCTACAACAATCAGTCCTAAGCTCTCACCTGAAATGAATATGAACAATTTGCAACAAGAAAACAAGAGAGAACACCAAGAGCCCAATATAGTGCAGTATGTACTGGATTGATGTGGGTAATGAGAGGCAAGTATGAAAAGTTATACTCACTAACATGGGTTACCACTAAGGCAACCACTGTAGATGCAGGTGGGGAGATTAGACCTGTCCCCACTCAGGATTAAGAAGTCGTTCTCTGTAGATCTGGCAACAACGGGTTAACACCCTTCCACCATTGGTGGACTCGAACAATGTGGAAATGAACAGAGGCGCCAAAAGGATAAAATTAGCTAAAAAATGTTTTTTTAAAAAAGGGGTAGGCAGTGGTGGACTTACCTCCTTCAAGCAGACACAAAAACAGGTTGATATTATATCAACAAGCAAATGTATTTATATATACACTCCAAAGGGTCAAGGCAACACGTTTCGCAGGTGTGGCCCCACTTCATCAGGCAATAGGAGATGGAGCATAGAGCAACAAGTGTCTATGTCTCAGCCTAGCGCCTCTGTGTTGATGAACAATTGTTCTCCGTCACAGTTATCTAGGATTTATACACAGGCTTAGGCTGTGTTCCCACTTGAGCTGAGAACGGACATATTTTGTCCGTTCTCCGCTTATCGCAAAACCGACAGTGAATGGCTCCTGTTTTATAAATTGGAGCAGTTCACACTTGTCACTCTGCAATGGATCTGTGGGATCCGTTGCGGTAAACTCTTCTGCGATAATCTGCAATAACCCCGGGCAGGCGGTTATATGTTCTTCATGTAGTCTATGGGGGTAACGCATCTGCTACAGGCTCCAGCCAGACCACAGCGGACCATCAGAGTGGAGACTACACTGTCCGCTTCCGCTGGCAGCACATGATCCGGCAGCAGATGGGAACCGAGCCTCAGTGGTAAAGCTGTTTTTAATTTCATTTTGCTAATCTGCTACTTGATTAACACAAGCAAATTAAATCACTAGTACCTGGTTAGGCATCTCTAGCCACCTTCTGCACTGTTGACCTCCATTGTTTCATTTTCTCAGAGAGCTCTGTCTATGTTGCCCCTTTACATTCTGACAGCCCAGCAGCAGCATGCTCATCCACACAGCCTTCGGTTTAGGGCCGGATTTCGTCCAAGGCCACCTAGGCCATGGCCTAGGGCACCACAGAAGCAAGGGCACCAAAGCAACAGGCTAAACTGGTGCAGCATTTGCAAGCTTGGAAATGCTGCAATGCAGGGAGATCAGGCTAGTGCCTGACCGCAGTACTCTGCTGCCAGCGGCCTGTGCAGCATCCACCTTGCTCTCTGTGCACATTTGCATTGCGGCTGGCGGCTATGGACTTGGGCAGCATTGGAGATGGAAAGGAAGAGGAAACTTCTGCACTGGAGACGAGTGGAGAAGTGAGTGACACTGATGGCTGCTGCTGAGTGAAAGCGAGCTGGCTACCTATACTGAAAAGGGGGGGAGGGGGAATTAAAGAGACACTGAAGCGAGAATAAATCTTGCTTCAGTGCTTATATTCAGCAGGGGCATGTGTGCCCCTGCTAAAACGCCGCTATCCCGCGGCTGAACGGGGGTCCCTTCACCCCCAAACTCCCCCCTGCAAAATCAACGACCAACTTGGTCGTAGATTTTGCTGCTCTTCAGGCAGGGCTAACGGCTGCAGCCCTGCCTCTCAGCGCCGTCTATCAGCGGCGCATCGCCGCCTCTCCCCCGCCCCTCTCACTGAAGGAAGACTGAGAGGGGCGGGGAGAGGTGGAGATACGCACTGACAGACGCGCGTGAGGCAGGGGTGCGGCCATTAGCCCTGCCTGAACGCGGAAGTGATCCCCTGCTGCAGGGAGGTAAGGGACCCCCGTTTAGCAGCGCGATAGCGGCGGTTTAGCAGGGGCACACGTGCCCCTGCTGAATATAAGCACTGAAGCGAGATTTATTCTCGCTTCAGTGTCTCTTTAAGGGAGTGATCTGGCTACCTATACTGGGGGGGAGGGGTCATCAGCCTACCTATAATAGAGGGAAGGGTGGGGGGTGATCTGGCTACCTATACTGGAGGGAAGGGGGGGTCATCTGGCTACCTATACCAGGGGGGGAGGGAGTCATCAGGCTACCTATACTAGAGGGAAGGGGGAGGAGTCATCTGACTACCTACACTGCAGGAAAGGGGGGAGAGGTTATCTCACTACCTATACTGAAGGGGGGCGGCTGGTTACAATGGCCTTGGGCGGTGAACAGTACAAATCTGGACCTGCTTCTGTTAGCACTTTCAGCTCTGCTGCTTCCAGCCATGTGACCATATTGTAAAAACACAGGAAAGTAGCTTTTGGATGCTCTGATAATGAATCAAGTAGTACTTATAGATTTCTACCTGGAAACGGGCTCTAACTAAAGGACAAAACAAGCCATCACAGAGGATAGTCATACTCATCTTCTTAAGCTGAGTACACACGTACGATAACGATCGTTCAAAAACGAACGATAACGACAATTGGACCGATAATCGTGCGCTCCAAATTTTCCAACGATCGTTTTTTGGAACGATAACGACCGTTATCGTTCAATCCGACCGATCCAACCCGGCGGATTTTTTCGAAAGATAATCGTTCAATCGTTGCAGTGTGTACAAAGATCGTCCGATAACGCATGTTCTTATTGCCTGTCATAACGTCACTTCCGTTTGCGCACGCATTTTTTAATCGTTCGTCGTTCAGTACTTTATACTTATATCGTTCACGTGTGTACACAATCGTTCATTACGAACGATCTTTTCCGTCTAATTTGAATATCGTGTAAACGTCACGAATCGTTCGTAACGAACTATCTTTATCGGACGTGTATACGAACCTTTAATAATATGGAAGCCTTTACAGTTGGCAGGAAGTCCTCTGAGTTCAGAAAAATGTGTCCCCAATACAGGACTTGCCTTAAAGTGAACCTGAGGTTAAAAATTATCTGATGAGATAAACAATTATATTTATCTTCCTACTCCTAAAAAATGACTTTTTTAAGTATGGCAGGTTTTCCTTTTATATTTAAACATTTATAAAGTAGGTTGAATGGTCTGCTGTCTCTAATCAGTGGCAGCCTATTAAGTTTCCCAGAGTTAGAAGAAGGCCAATAGTTCATGTATTTTATCTCTCCCAGCCCTCAGAAGTTGTATTCTGCCAGGAAAACTTGTATGGCTGTAATTAGCTTATCAGTGATGTGTACTATATTCCTGACAAGGTACTGACAAGACAGAAGCTGTCACTTCCATGCCTAGAAATTAACTCTTTCAGGCAGCAAAATAAAACAAGCTAAAACAGCCTAGTTATTGATATGTTTTGTCCTGTACAGGCACATGTTTATCTCATCATATTGCCTCAGGTACACTTTAAAGGACAACTGAAGCGAGAGGGATATGGAGGCTACCATATTTATTTCCTTTTAACCACTTCAGTACAGTAGGCTTACAACCCCCCTAGTGACCAGGCTATTTTTTACAATTCAGGCCACTGCAGCATTAAGGGCTTGCTGCAGGGCCGTACAACTCACAAGTGCACAAGTGATCCACCCCCCCCCTTTTCTGCCCACCAACAAAGCTTTCTGTTGGTGGGCTCTGATCCCTGCCGGCATGTGTTTTTTTTATTATTTATTTATATATTTATTTTAAATAAATGTGTCCTTTTTTAATATTTTTTTCACTCCCTCCTTCCCTCCTCCCGCCAGCCAATCACAGCGATCGGCTGTCATAGGCATCAGCCTATGACAGCCTATTGCTCCTGAGCCTCCCAGGGGGGACAGCCGAATGACACGGATGTCTCCAGTACAGCGTTGCCATAGATCGCAGCACTGTACAATGTAAATAGAAGGCGGTTTCGCCATCTAACAGTCACCTAGCGGTGATCACTGCTGGGAGACTGATGACGGAGGATGACAGAGCTCCGCTCCGTCATTTACGCGAAGATGTGCACGTGTCGGCACGCACAATCTCCTGTAGAACACGCCCCCAGGACTGCACGCCAATTGGCGTTGAGTGATCCTGGGGCTCCTGCCGCGGTTGGCAAATAGTTAAGCTATACCAGTTTCCTGGCTATCGTGCTGATCTTCTGCCTCTAATACTTTTAGCCATAGGCACTGAACAAGCATGCAGCAGATCAGGTGTTTCTGATGTTATTGTCACATCTGACAAGCTGTACTGCATGCTTGTTTCTGGTGTGATGCAGATACTACTGAAGCCAAATAGATCAGCAGGACTTCCAGGCAACTGGTATTGTTCAAAATGAAATAAATATGGCAGCCTTCATACAGTATTCTTCTCACCTTAGTTGTCCATTATTTTTTTTGGACAGGGAAGATTGAAACCAGGCAACTTTATCAAATAAGAGCATAGCTTTCCTGATTCACAAACTGATTTGTTTCTGGCAACTCTCGAAAGTCTGTTCTATTTTATCAGTAGGTATTATGCCTAGTACACACGATGCAATTTCCTGTCAGATTGATGGTCGATTAGATCATTTCCTATCTGATTTCCAATCATTTTTCTGATCGATTTTCTGATCACCTCTATAGAAAATTGATCAGAAAAATGATCGGAAATCAGATCCGACACATTGGAAATTATCGATTTTATCTTTAATCCGATGGGAAATTGCATCGTGTGTACCAGGCATTATGCTGAGTACACACAATGCAATTTCTTGTCTGATTGACTGGTAATCTGACAGGAAGTTGCATCGTGTGTACATATCCAAACTGCTCCCAATCGATAACGTGATCTATTTTTCATGATAACTGTGCAAAATCAATCCCCTTTTCTAACAGGAGATCAGACATGACGGAAATAATCGTCCAATTCCCAACGATCGGACTGGAAATAGCATCGTGTGGTCCCAGCATTTTAAAGGGACTCCGAGCAGTGCAGAAACTATGGAAGGATGCATACCATGTTGAAGCTCTCTTTCTCCTCTTTCCAATGATATATAAACCGCCGCCCTACGCCTTTTAGTTTTTGCTATTTTTGCGATCGAAATCACGGCTGCCGTGATTTCGATCGCGAAAATAGCGAAAACTAAAATGCGTAGGGCAGTGGTTTATATATTGTTGGAAAGAGGTGAAAGAGAGCTTCAAAATGATATGCTTCTTTCCATAGTTACTGCACTGCTCGGAGTCCCTTTAAGTTTATTTTTGTAAACCAATTTCCCATATAAAATCACAGTCCCTTTTAGGATGTTGTTTCTGTCATCTGCACAGACATATCACTGGAGCACAGTCTCATCCTCCCTCCATCTGCGCTGTGGTTCCAATGGCTCAATGGCTTCCCTGTTTACCCCACACAACCAGGCATGCAGGCTCCAGCGTTTTACTGCTAACTAAACCTCATTATTAAGTCACGAAACTAACAAAGGAGTTTTATTCCACCTTAACCTTGCACACAATCCTTTAACAAATTAATTAATCCTAATGAATTAACACTTCATTTATTTAAACGTGCTACAGTTCATGAATTAAAATTTCATGCAGTGATTAAAGGCTGCTAAAATATGCATGATTTCGTTAAAATTTTATCATAAATCAGGGCAATGTGTTTCATGACAAGGCAACTATTTTTCCAACCCCTTTGTATATGCCTTGGTGACTGAACCAAACTGAGGGCTCTCTTATTAATGAGAGGGGGAGGGGGGGTCTGCTATTTGTGGATAGTGTAAGTATTTTGGAGCAGATGGAGAGAAGCATCATCAGGCATGCTCATGTGTAAATAGACTGTGATCTCTGTATAGACAACCTGAATGAGATTTCTAGGATGTTCAGGGGAAGCTCTGCTAAAACATTTCACTCCAAGCCTAAAAGGGTGATGGAAAATGGAATTCTTCAAGCCTGATTGGCTGGTGGAAGATAATGGGGGCAAGAAGAACTTGTATAGTAGTTTTACTGCTGTAGAAACATCTAAGGGAAGAGCGTTAGCAGTCAATCAGCTGTCTTGTTCCATCAGTGAACTTTCAAGGGACACACACGACATTCCAACCTTTCAATTTTTAATTTGACAACCTTCTACACTTTGGCACTAAAGGATATAATTGCAGCGTGTACTTGGGTAATTAGCAAAGGCTGCTGATGTCAGGAAAGCCCCGTTCCTTTGACATGGAAAGACTTTCTGTGCATGCCTATGTAGGGCATCTCGGGATACGGTTTTTTTTTATAATTTTAGTATCTTTTTTAAGGGAAGTTTCTTTGGATTGGGCAATGTATAAGGTTGGGCCATTTGTAATTAATACATTTCAATATATCCTTTTAAAATGATGGGTTGCAGAATGTATTGATACCCCCTAATCTGTCTGTTTAGTCAGCCTATCGAATGGTTTCCAGGGAATAGATTGGTCAATTTAACGTTCGATTGACAGCTTCAGAGACAAAAGAATGGGCTGCTTCTACTGGGAGTAATTGCTTACGTCACTGGTCGGTAAGACAGACCTGCTTCTACCCTATTCAGCCTCTGTAAGCCATATAAAGCCATTAAAAGATGGGCAAGGGCTATATTGATTATGTATGTTGCAAACAGGGTCATTTTCTATTTAAAGGGAACCCGAGGTGAGAGAGATATGGAGGCTGAAATGTTCAATTCCTTTTTAAATAATGCACATTGCCTGGCAGTCCTGCTAATCCTCTCTCTGGAATACTTTAAACTATTGACCCTGAACAAGCATGCGTATGTCTGCGACAAATTTGACAAGATTAGCTGCATGCTTGTTTCAGACCCTACTGACCAGAAAGATCAGCAGCACTGCCAGGCAACTGGTATTTTTAAAAGGAAATAAATATGGCAGCTTCCATAGGTCTCACACCTCAGGTACCTTTTAAATAATAATCAAAATGAACATGTAACCCAGGGATACTCTTGTTTGATGCCTATTTTCAATAAACGTCAGATTCAGTATATAGGCTGAATGGGTATATATCGTATACAAACAAGCTAAAATGACGCCTTAATATTCCGTTCTGGTGCTGGGAAAAAAATAGCACTGATCTTCTTGATGGGCCAAAAAAGATGCCTGAAAAGTAATTAGTGCTCAGGAATGCGCCATAAAGGCAATTTATTTGGTGTGTGTTGTGCCTCTTTGCATGGTAATGAGCTGGTGGAGGGGTGCTCTCCTGGAGACTATGCAAGGCACATTATTCTGCATAGCACTGTTTTCCTTCACGCCGAGGCCTTGCAGAGCAGCCACGTCTCCTCATCCATCTCCCAGTAGACAAATCAGTTACCAGCCATCCCTTATTCTCTTTGAAATCACGTTTTATATGGCTTGGTGTCAGCTAGCTCAAGTGGAAGACCCTTACCTTTCAAATGCCAATTACTTTACCAGGTCGATTTTCAGCAGAGTGTAGTTAGTAATAATAAAGGTGATAAAAAAAAATAATGACGTGTGCACATATAGATTTAACGACCTTATGCATTTGGTGTTTAGTCACAATTAAGAAAATAAAGTTAAATTGACCATCTCAGACAAAAGTTAATCAGATGAGAAATGCTGTCCAGGAATTGCACAGTGTGGTCAGACACCCCTGGATATGGGTTATTTTTATGTATGCATCCCTGGGGGGATCATGAATGGTACCCTGCCCCCATGGCCAGCACTGAGTGAGCTGTGTGCTGAAAGGCACTAGCACGTCCCATAGACGAGCATTATGAGCTGGGGGTAGCAGTGTGTGTGTGTCACTGGCTCCTAGCAGCCAGTGACAGTGGGGTCACATGCGTGATATGGGTTACTTGGTTCTTATCCCCAGATATTGTGCTTCTATGTATTCACCTCCAAGCCTGCTTTTCGTGGGTCACTCCATCAGGAGATAATTCATTAAAATGCTAATTGAGATTGTCATCCTAGATCTGTTTATCGGTGTACAAAGTAAATGGACACTAATAGAAACGTGTATGAGAGAGCTCTGCGCCGAGATGCTGCCTTCATGTCTGGCTGCTGCCTTTAAGTGGAGCCTTTAAAGCTTTAACCCCTTCCCTGCTGGTTGTGGATGCTGCAAGTGCTGTCACGACCCACTCAGGTCCTGTGTGTGTAGCTTGCACTTTTTTCCAGCAGAAGTGTACTCCAGTTCTCCAGCAGATAGTGATAGAGGACAGACATGAGACGCTGAGCTGTGCAGAGGAGCCTTGCATTCTATAGCAGGGAGCACCAGGCATAGAGAAATAACTTAGATCTTGTAACAGAGCCACTCTCTGTAGGTATGTAGAGACTAGTGATGCTGGAGGCGTGCAGACACTAAGGAGCAGCGCATGCCCAGTGGCTGCTGTCAGGTGTAGCACCTGCTCTGCTCCTCTGTCTGCTGCTGGTCACTCTATAAGAGCAGCCTCCAGTCCCCAGCACCGCCCAGGCATCACACTGAGCAGTAAATGCAACAAGCCCCAAATACAGCCAGCTGATGAAGTCTGCACTCTCGCGATACGAGGAACCGGCTGGTGCTGCGAGATCTGGGGGCTCAGGTGTAAGAAAGCATCTCATGATCCCAGTAGTAGAATAGAGCAGACAGATAAGTGAGGCTGGAGGGAGGCACACACACCCGCACACTGTGTGCTCAGCATCAGGACCACAGAACAAGGAGGATAAGGAGCATCCCAGCCACAGCAGCCGGCAGCACTTTACTCCACACTTCAGGACCCTTACAGGATTCCATGCAATTCTTTCAAGATGATGTCCATGAACAGCAAGCAGCCCCACTTTGCCATGCACCCGAGCTTACCTGAGCACAAGTACATGCACACTAGTTCGGAAGCAATAAGGAGAGCATGTCTGCCAACTCCGCCGGTAAGTAGCCCATGCCTTGCATTATACGTGCCATGTCTCTTGTTATGTATGTATGTTTGTTTATTTTCATTTACTTTTTGCCTCCCCACATGTCCTGTTCTGGTGATATACCTTTATTTATGTGGGGATAAATATTGCTGCCAACCTCTATGACTGTTTTATCTCTTTATACTGTTGTGCATTGTCCTGTTTCCAGCCTACGGTGACAGTGACTTCATGATGCACTTGTCCCGTTTGTTTGTATTAGAAGTCCTTAATAAGTCACCGATTCTGTATTCTCCACTTTATACTGTGATTTGTAAGGTGATGTGTATGGTAGTCTATTGAAAGTTTGGGCAGATGTTATAGTGTACTTATAATTCTGGTGTTATTCTAAGCCTGGTTGTCTGTTCTGGTTTCAGATGCAGAGCAATATCTTCGCCAGCCTGGATGAGACCCTCCTGGCCCGGGCCGAGGCGCTGGCCGCAGTGGATATGGCAGTGTCCCAAAGCAAGAACCACCCGTTCAAGCCTGATGCCACCTACCACACCATGAGCAGTGTGCCATGCTCCTCCAACTCCACGGTGCCACTCGCCCATCACCATCACCACCATCATCACCATCATCACCAGCCACTGGAGCCCGGGGACCTACTGGACCATGTCTCATCCCCTTCTCTGGCGTTGATGAGCTCTGGACACGATGGAGTCGGGGGTGGCGGAGGAGGTGGAGGGGGTGGCGGCGGAGGTGGCGGTGGAGGAGGCTTGATTTCCACCTCGGCCCATCCGCACAGCCACATGCATGGCCTGAGCCACTTATCCCACCAGGCAGCCATGAACATGACCTCTGCCCTGCAACATCCTGGGCTGGTGGCTGCCCACCATGGACAGGGTGGACAGATGGCCTCTGCCGTAGGAGTAGCGGCAGGATTGGCCTCTATATGTGACTCAGAGACTGACCCCCGGGAGCTGGAGGCGTTTGCTGAGCGTTTCAAGCAACGGAGGATCAAACTGGGGGTTACCCAGGCGGATGTGGGCTCTGCTTTGGCCAACTTGAAAATCCCCGGGGTGGGTTCCCTCAGCCAGAGCACCATCTGCAGGTTCGAGTCCCTCACCCTGTCCCACAATAACATGATTGCCCTTAAACCCATCTTGCAAGCCTGGCTGGAGGAGGCCGAGGGGGCCCAGAGGGATAAAATGAACAAACCCGAACTGTACAATGGGGGGGAAAAGAAACGCAAGAGGACTTCAATCGCTGCCCCAGAGAAGAGGTCCCTGGAAGCTTATTTCGCTGTCCAGCCTCGACCCTCCTCGGAGAAGATAGCAGCCATAGCAGAAAAACTGGACCTCAAAAAGAACGTGGTGCGGGTCTGGTTCTGTAATCAGAGACAAAAGCAGAAAAGAATGAAATTTTCTGCGACTTATTAAAAGTCCTCCTAAAATAGTTCTGTATTTATTTCCTAATTTATTCTGAATTTAATTTATTTTGGAGGGCTTTCTTCTCTTCTAGAGGACTCTAGTGAAACTTGAGATCAAGACGGAGAATTAAATCTTACTAAATAAGAATAAAAAATAATAATATTTATTGCCGGGACCAATGGACAATATACAGTAAAGGGAGACATTGGGCGGCTGTGACTCTCTGAACTGTACATCTTTTCTTGAATTTTACCAGTAAAATAAAAATCAAGGGGATGTGTACTTGCATTGAACAAGAACATCTCATATACGGTTCATCACATTGAAGCCCTAGGGGTGAAAGTGTGGGTGATGTTAATGCTAATAATGCTAATAATGTGAAATTGACAGTATTATAGCCGAGGCTGTGTTCCCTTCCTCCCCTTGCTCTGTTATTTCCCTTTCTGTCTCTTGTTGCTGGTCATTAGGAGGGCTATAGCTTACGGGTGATATAGAACCAGGCCGGGATGATAGATCAGGAACCCAGTTACATGAGTTTCCTCTACACTTATCCCCATTCACTATTAGTTGATGAATACAAGCTTCAATGTAACAATGTTGCACTTCCAAAACATCTCTGCTGTCTCTATAATAGAATAGGAGAGCGTTCACCTCTGCTGGCTGATAGATGATGTGTCAGGATTCATTATGATCTGTATAGCGTTAGGAAACGTTCAGTTTCTCGCCATGAAAACAGGGGTTATATGATCACTGCTTCATTAAACATTTTGCACTAGGGCAGTGTCAATAATTTAGCAATCGGCATAATATATTCAGTAGAACCCTCTTTTGTGACTTGCATCTGTGATCTACAGCTCTGCAGATCCATTCCATAATTTGTTCCTACTCATAGATCTGACAAGGCGATCTGTCACCCACCCTGCAGGCTCTATCGTCTTTCTATGGAAGAGTTGCCAGTCCGACTGGGGATCACCGATAACTTGTTCTTTCCTTGTTTGCAGAGCAAACTTTCTATGCATATGGGCACTACATAGGCTAGTTTCTGGTAGACTTTGTGTGTGCTGTGATTTTCACTGTTTTTTGGCTGTCTTCACCCAAGATTAAAAAAAAGAAGAAAAAAGGTATTCCACCACATTGATGTCCAGTATTTGTGTAATGCAGAGCAAAACATTGTAAATATTTTTAATTTTGACATGATGGTGAAAAAAAACAAATTTACAAAAAATGTGAGACCACAAGTTATTTCCTCCAAACGGCTCATGGTTTTATCTACCTGTTTCTACAAATTTGCAGATATTTTTTTCCCCTGTTTTCTTATTTTCACCACCCGACCCCGTTATTTTATTTTTTATTTATCTTTATGTACGCCAGCTGCAATATGAAGATGTGCAACGGTGACAAGATACTTCTAAATAAATGCAAACATTCAAAAACTTTCCAGTCTGTGGGTTCTTCAATGCTGTGAATAGCTGGTGTCATGCCATCCATGTTTTCCAGGGGGTAATATGTGTAATGTGTGCCCAGGAATAGGATGTGGTGTGTTTCTGTGGTATATGGGAGATATATATATATATATATATATATATATATAGATATAGATATAGATATCTATATATATATAGTATCTATATCAGACATGCATATATATTCTCTGTGCAACTATACACATAACAATCAAAACTGTCTATCTATCTATCTATCTATCTATCTATCTATCTATCTATCTATCTATCTATCTATCTATCTCTATCTACCTATCTTGTAACACCAGAGATAGGTGGTGCATTCCAAGATTTAGAGACATGATTGCAATTTGTCATTAGATGTCAGACGGTTTAGCCGATAGACTTTCCCTTTTGCACTAAAGATGATTAGCAGAACCAAGAGCTGACCGAACACGAGTCTTGTTAGCGGTTCATTAGGAGCTATAGGATGCCACCTACCGCTCCGAATGATCAAAGGAGACGTTGACTGCCGATATTACATAATATGCCAAATAGTGCTTTTAAAATCCAGTCAAGTCTCCACAAGTTACTGCAAGAATTAGGAGCTATCGGCAGTCCGAGCACACTACTGTACATGTCACAAGGAAATCTGCTAGATTACTGATATTAACAGTACTGTACAAAGCTAGGAGAGGTGAGCTGGTAGCCCTCATAGGACGTTTTATAACAGCTAATCTAATTCCATAATCCACATATGTTTTTGCTAATATAGTGCAGTATATGACAATGACAATTTCTGTTTTACAATCTTTTTATTGAGTAAAATTTAAAAAAGTGAAATGCACGTGATTGCAGAAAAAGCTGAAATTCAGAGAGTGCAATACATATCAAGGTGAATGTAATATTATAATAACAGGTGTAAGGGAGCATAGCATGGGGTGTTCAACACCAAAACTTTATTTTCTTACAGGAATAGGAAAAATAGACATAATCGGTAATAGTCTCAGATACAGGGTCATTGATGTAAATGATCTATCCATCCATCCGTGTGTGTTCGTATCTATCTATCTATCTATCTATCTATCTATCTATCTATCTATCTATCTATCTATCTATCTATCTATCTATCTATATATCCACTCACACAGGTAAATGATAGACAGATACATAGATAGCTATCCATATATAGTGGGAGCATATGGTTCTTGCCATTTGCTAAGCAGGTGTGAGCAGCTGCAGAAGACCTCAGGTAGACGTGGTCCCTGGTATAAGCTTGGCTCTCCTCCTGCTCCATAGCTCCGGTGTGTGAGTTAAAGTCCTTGAAGTGAACCAGGCTGAGTGTGTGCTATCGCTTTCACTGCACTGCTTCTAGAGTGCCCTTCACTTTACATTAGACTCTTGTCAATGAATAATAGGCAGTAGCTGCCATGATACTATCGATTTTGTTCTCCTGCGATATTAAAGCTATTTATGGCTTCATTCAACAAGTGCAGTGATTGAACAAAATACATCTATAGATACAACATATAGCTATATAAATAAAACAATATTTATTCCTTGATTACCAAATACACCATGGCTTCTGTCTTCGCCCAAACTAGAAGTATCTATCAGATGTTCTTTAATAGCATTCATTTTTTATACGGGCTGACCAACATGTATCTGTTATTAGTTATAGCCGCTTACATGCACCTGCTATTAGTTATAGCCGCTAATTTGTAGAAAATGTTATCAGAGCAGATCATTACTGTGCGCAGCCGGACAGCAGAGAGCAGATAGAAAGTACAAGACAATAATGACTTTAGGCAGAAAGAGAGAGGAGGGAGGACAGGAAAGAGGGAAAGTTTTGTGGACCACCAGTTTTAATCACGTGCACTACAAAGGGATGTTGTAAATACAATTACAGAGCCGCTGTGAATAATTCATGGCCTGAGATTTGGAAAATTAATAAAATGAATTATAACAAGAGGCTAATTAAAAACTTTAGTAATTGTTGTGAAGACAGCAGAAGGGGAGGAGTAACACAAGAGAAAATTCATAACGCATTCTCCTGGCCATCTGTGGACTTGCATGGTCCATTTCCACTCTTCCTCGCTGTTTATTCTATTCTATATGTTCTTTTAACTCTTGAAGACCATTTACATAGCAGTCAGCTGATGTCTCACCAAAAAATGACAAATGAAATGAATAACACACGCAGTTTATTATTAGCATGCTGTAGCATGATTGTTTAACAACTGTCAGACACAAATTATATAACATATATCATGAGGATCACATAGGTAGGAGCATACATGATATATATATGTGTGTGTATATATATATATATATATATATATATATATATATATATATACATATATATATATATATATATATATATATATATATATATATATATATATACATACATACACACACACACACACACACACACACACACATATATATATATATATATATATATACATATACACATACACATATACATATACATATACATATACACATATACATATATACATATACATATATATATGGTCTAGGAGCTTGTACACTCCATACACAGACGATGGGGTTGCTTCTTTGGGGCACAGTTCTCGTGTTTCGCTTCCCCTCTACATAAAATGTATACAGACTTTGGTACACATTGATCAGAATGAAACAAAATGTTGACAGCATCCAACGGTGGAAATTCACTTACAGGAGCCTCTTTCTCTCCACTGAAGTGTTGACAATAAACATTTAATGAAGGCAGAGACTTGGATGTCTCCAGACAGAGTCAGAATACTTTAACAGACCATTAGCATGGCGTTCTCTACTTCAAACGCATCACCCTATACCATAACATCCTAAATATGAAGAGGAAAAAAAATAAAATAATAATAAATACAAAGCAAATAGGACGCATCTAGGAAGGTTGGAGCCGTTGTGCTGCTTCTGACACACACTGTATTTGCTAGCAGAAATTTGCTCATTGCAGATCACTGGCTCTTCAAAATGTTAAATACAGTTAATGCAATATTAATCGCCCTTTGGTGATATAAAATGCAATATTTTCAGGCAGCTATCGAGCTTTTTGTAGAGGAAGAGCTGAGAACAGTCACAGCTGAGTAGTGGGGAGAAAAGCTCCATATTTATTGCTTTTGTTTGGCTTTTGGCTACAGACACCAGAACATTGTAATGGGGTAAGGACATTTATTTTATCTGCTATCTATAGCGGCACGAGCACCACTGGCAGATGGGCTTTGTTGCCCTCTCTCTCTCTCTCTCTCTCTCTCTCGTCTCAGTGTCGTTTAGAGAAAATCCTAATAACTAATAATGATTTATGTTAATTTGCTTCACCTATGCTACTTTATTAAAGGCGCATTATGCTATGGAAAGCCCATCGCGGGGGCTGCACAGTCACTGAAGCGGTCGGGAACTTGTTTACTCTAGAATTTGATCCTTTTCAGCTCTTTGATGGGGGAATCCTTTTCTTTTTTTTTTTTTCTTTCTTTTTTTTTTTACATTTTTAATGTTAGAATTTCCTGCGGATTAACCTCTGGCTCAGCTATTTGCCTAGGTGATTTGCCATGCAGTGTTATGCCTTGTAACAAAAAATTGTAATAATTAGCCACATAATAGAAGTTTCTTGCGTGTTTTGTAGAAGTGGAAATGAACTTATAGGCTAGGAATAAATTGCGGAAAGCTATAGGAACCAATTCTACACTGGGTATCATCGTTCTACCACCTCTAAAGTGGATGAAGTATGCGTTGTTGCTAGGGGTTACGGCAGTGTTGCGCATCTTCCTCACCGCTTGGATAAGCATATGTGTGTGAATTTCTCGACTAGTTCTTTCGGTGCCAGTTTGGGGTTTTACTGAGCTAATAGCGGCTGAAAAGAGCATCAGGATTCTGGAGAGCTGTGTGATATTGTGGTAATTTCCCTTCCACTCCTGCGTCTCATCCCATCTGCCTAAAGGCACTCTCTGAGAGAATAACACCCCATCAAAGAGCCTTATTAACACTATTTTCCACAGATCACACACTGATTGCTCCTCTGGTTTAATACCGCTAAGTAGTACCAGCCTGGATCACAGACGGGGCATCGGTGTCACAAACACAGAGCACGGAAACAAGATTATATCACAACGATCTGGAATCAGACTAACAAACGAGAATTTTATCCCTTACACCATGGACTGCAAAGTCTAGGAGAAACTTTACCGAATGTATTATTATTTTTATTATTAGTAATTTTTTTTTATTATTTTAATGCATCTTATTTCACAATTTTTTTTACTTAATTTATTCGGCTGAGTATCTCACATTAATTTTTTTTTCTTTTAATTTTGCTTATTGATACATTAAAATACTATAGTAACACACCTGACCTGCATTTGCCATAATAACTGATGTGAAAAAGGCTTTTCTGCATAGGAACATATTTGTCCTATTTGCTGCCGCCGTCTTGCTAGTAATGTAGACACGTGATATAACGTAAACAAGCGGCACCCCAGTCTGCGGCTGACAGTGCTCAGCTGAAATGGAACTTTTGAAACGCACTAATGTGTTTTTCCCTGTGTGTTTTAAAAAAAGAAGAGGCAGATTTGTCACTGAACTCTGCCAGGGCTATACCATTCCTCCTCCTCCACAACAAGCGTCTCCCTTAAAACTGAAGAGTGATGCATTATTTAAAGACTATATCAAACACCTCTGGCTTGCAAGCTTCTCTACGCTGGGCTCTGGATGAAGTCTGACTGTCTGACTGCACATAAGCCTCTAATATGTTAATGGCCGTAGGGGATGCCTTAGGTAGCATCTCAAGCTGCTTCGCACACCATATGTCAGACCGTTAGCCACATGGATCTATTAATCAAAACAAAACAAAAAAAGTACCCCACATACAGTATCCTGCTTCATACTCTCACTAAATATACACCGAGAAAAAACTGGCTCTGGCAACAAATGTGAATATTACATTATATGTGTGTGTTTATGAAAAAAAATAAAATAAATATCTATCTATCTATCTATCTATCTATCTATCTATCTATCTATCTATCTATCTATATATATATATATATCACTTGAAGAACAACACAATGTAAGTCAAAGTGTTCCCTTTATTTGTTTGAGCAATGTATACATATATACATTTTATATATATTCATTTATGAGTCAATACGCAAAATCCAGTAACCCAGAGCAATCAGAACTTACCACCTTTGACTCTATCAGCTCTTACCTGCACAAGGTGCAGTTTGATTGGATGCACAGCACCCTGCACAGCATCATTCCCAACTTAATTATGAAACGTTAAAGGGAACCTGAAGTGAGAGGGATATGGAGGCTGACATATTTATTTAGTTTTAAACCATACCAGTTGCCTGGCTGTCCTGCTGATCCTCTGTCTTTAATACTTTTAGCCGTAGCATACAGCTGGTATTGTTTAAAAGGAAATAAGTATGACAGTTTCCATATCCCTCTTACTTCAGATTCCCTTTAATTATAACGTATATGGCCTTATCTCTATTTATTTATGTATTTTTATTTCGGTTTTGTATTTTTTCGTTTTTTATTGTGGTCTTAATCCACAAAATGACATTAATCTCTTGATAGAGTGATGCATCTGGGTGGAGTATTTGGCAGAGGAAATAGTAACAGAGTTCTCATTTGTTCAGACTCACCGATAAAGAGTTAAATCCTCCTTACATTTGCCAGGCATCCCTGCTTTTAGGTGAACACGTGGCTAATTGTGCATGGCTGAGTGGGAAAGTTTTAAGGCGCTGCAGTCAGTCAGTATGTCAGCATCCAGATGGCGGTGTAGGTGGTGGCAGCGAGGTTTTGAGGCACAAGGCAATGTTTTATTTGATCCTTGGGAAAGCTGTCCTGCATGTCTGTCGCTTGTGGTTAGCCTTGTAACACAATTCCTGCAGGCTATTCATCAACACAGTAATTAAACCAACATATGGATGTAAATAAAATCAAATTGGCTTCATGACAGGCCTGACAGGGCAGTCTCAGGTTGGACTGGTCTCTAAAAAGAGCACCAGTTCTAAAACGAGGAGGTGATTGAAGGTTTCTCTTGCAGCACCCTGACACCGACACGTGTTCCCTGAACAGTATTAGTCTCCAAACACTGCTAACATAATGATGTGTTAGGAAACATTATTTGTAGGTGACAGATTTTCTTTCACTGTACATCATTGGTCTCTATGGCAGAGTTGCTGTTAAAGGCATTAGATACATTGCAGTAGTGCAGAATAGCAACAAAGGAACTTGGAGCTCATCAAAACCAGAACCAGTCTGTGTGTAAAGGTGCACTGCACACATTCCTTCTACTAAGGTGATGAAAAGAGAAAGAAAGAGAGAGAGAGATAGAGAAGAGAGGGAGAAAAGAGGGAGAGAGGTAGCTTAAAATGACGTTTCAGGGATAAGTTTATAATGTCACACAACAAATATCACCTGTTATTTTTGGTTCGGTTCAGACGTTGCCGAGCTACAGGTATTGCTTAACAGCAGCATTGCATTGAAACAAATGCAATTAACAGTGCGCCTGTGGGGCAGTGAGCTGGAAGGTAATGACTGTGCTAGTCCTGCTACTATCACTAGATTTCAGCACCAAGGTCAGCGCCAGCTTCAGCACCGCTCACTAACGGAACAAATCATACTGTCCAGGTATACTCCTATTCCCTCCTCTTTTCTCCTCTCTATCTCTTCCCTCTCTCTCCTCTATCTCCCTCTCTCTTCCCCCATCTCTCTCATTCTCTCTCTCTCTCTCTCTTCTCTCCCCCCTCTCTCTCTTTCCCCTCTTTTCCTCTCTGTCTTCTGTCTAGTCTGACTGTTTTAAAAGTATTTTTTTTGTCTCTGTCGATAGCTGGCTTTACTTATTGAAGAGTGTATAATTTTGAATAGATCGGTGGCCCTATAATATATAGCGGAGTTTGAGAGCTAGGAGCTGAAGTCTCACCATATTAAAATTAGGCCCACCACTTAATTAGAATACAGTATGAATAGGGGTAGCATATGGAAGATAATGTCAAGAGGAAGACGCCAGGGGCAGATCAGAGGAAATTTGTATTCATTTCGGGTTCTTATTTGTTCAGTAATCTCTACCATCATGACTAAATCTTGAAGCAGTGATGTAGTTGAAGTTGTTGTTGACTTAACGTCAGAATTCAATCACTAGGGGTTTTGCTTCAGCCGGACTCCTTATTTGTCTAATAAATCCGTCATTTTGTAAGAAAAATATTTGAGCAGTCGCTCTTGACCTCTTAGTATCCAGAAGTCACACTTTTCCCTACCAGTTTACAAATGCAAAATCAAGATGATAATTTAATGTCTTGAGGTAAAGTGTTGATTCCTGATTGGATTTTAGATGGAAATGTCTATTTTAAATACCTTACCAATTATATTGTAAATATATGCTTTCAGGAAGAAATTTACAGTTCGCTTTTTATTAACAATGATTTTTTTAAAATATTATTTTAACTAGAAATAATACTAAGTTTCCATGGTTATAATTCTGTACTAGAAGAAAGACCTGGTGCAAGGTATTTCCTTTATCTATATTATTATCTTATCTCACACACACACAGCGCGCGCGTGTGCAAACACACACACACACACACACACACACACACACGGCGCGCGCGCACACACACGGGACACACACACACGGAACACACACACACACACACACACACACACACACACACACACACACACACACACACACACACACACACACACACACACACACACACACACACACACACACACACACACACACACACACACACACACACACACACACACACACACACACACACACACACACCGCCCATGGATAGTTTGATGCCTTTGATCCAACACAGAACTGTACCTATGTAAACCAGGGTTATTACTCAAATACTGAACAAGGATTTAAACTTGTTCAATTTGGCGAAGCAAATTAGATTGTAAACTCTTTTGGACAGTATATGCCTCTTTTCTATACAGTATTGTTGGTGTTTGTCTTAAGTTTTTAATTTAATGTACAGCACTGCATAATGTACTGGTACTATATAAAGAATACTACTTCTGCTAGTACAACAACAACAACTATCACTACTACTAATTATTATTATTATTATTATTATTGTTATTATTTTACAAGACATACTATTAATAAACAAGCCATATGATACAGAGGGAGGTAAAGCAGGTGTAATTAACATAGAATTCTGTAACTTTGTTTTCTGCAGTGCCCATCGATCATGTTTCCAGACTTTATTGGATACTTGTGCCTTGTTTATAAAAGGAACTATGAAGAACATATTGTATACCCTCATCTATTGAACTTTACTAACTGTTTTCCACAAATAGTACAGGAGTGAATTCATACAGATAAAGCAATCCATAGAATTCCCTGGAGATGCAACTCTTGATGGTTGAACAATTCTAAATGTTTAACAGGATACAGCAAAATAGGATTACTGTGTAATACCTAAACAGGGCAAATAAGTGACTGTAGAAGGATGGTTGTGTTTCTGTATGATTCCACTCGTGTGACATCTGGAATATCTTTGTCATTCCTTACCCTCTGCTCTAGCCAAGTATACTGTACATCTGAAGTGGAAGTACTGCTTAAGTCATTTCCACTTTTCTGCTTCATTGCTGTACTGGCTTGAACTATTTATAGTATCATGCCTCATGCAATGTTAAAGGATTAATATTGATGGCAGATTGATTCCTGCAGTATTTGTCATTGAGTCAGAAAAGCACATTTGAAGCTTACAATAGGAAACTTGACTTTTGAGTGTACTTATTGTAGTGGTAGTAGCACATTCCCTTGAAATATAAAGGCACATACACACACTACACAACTTGTCCGAAATGGCTAATAACTACCACCTCAGCTGATGATTGTGTGCTTGTCTACTTTTGTACAGTGGCTGACTGACATCGCTTAGGGCCTGAACCCACTGACGCTGTTTTGTCAGCTTTTCCGTTACACATCAATGTTACAGATGCTGAAAAGCGGATAGAAGCGGACACAACTGCGTTAGTGGGCTGAGGTCCTTAACTACTAGCCAACCGCGTCATGCCAAAGGGCATGACTGCGGCAGCAGCCCCAGGACCACCTAACGCCGGCGTAAAGTCCTGGGTCTCTGTTTTGCAGGAGATTGCGCACAGGCTGTGCGTGCATCTCCTGCTTGGTGGGCGGAGCGGAGCTCCGCTTTCAGTCTCTTAGTGGCGATTTGCCGCTCAGGAGACTGCTAGATGGCTAAATCGCCATCTATTTACCTGTACAGCACTGTGATCTACATGGCTGCCCCCCTGTGGTACAAAGGAGCGATCCGCTGTGATAGACTGGCCAGGGGAGGGGAGGGAGGGAGGGTAAGAAAAAAAAATACATATATTTATAAAAAAACCAAACATAAATATTAGCCAAAAAATAGACAAACATCTGGGGGGCGATCAGATCCCACCAACAGGAAGCTCTGTTGGTGGGGAGAAAAGGGCGGGTAGAATCACTTGTGTGCTGTGATGTGCGGCCCTGCAGCTTGGCCTTAAAGCTGCAGTGGCCTATTTTACAAAAAAAGGCCTGGTCTTTAGGGGGGTTAACACTGTGGTCCTCAAGTGGTTAAGGAGATGGGTCGAAGACTGCTCACTTCCGCCGTGAGGCTTTGGCAGTCTTTATCGGTTGGAGACTACTGATGGGAGAGTCAGCGCTGGAGCGTGGGGACCGTAGGAAGATCAGGAAGGCTCTATAGGACCCAGAGCCATCCTTCTCCTTAGGTGAGTATCTTTTTAAAAAAAAATCATTTCAGACTACCTTTAAGAATTCAGCATGTCAGATCTTTAACAATCTCCAACACCCCAGCAGACCTGATTACACTGTTTTTAACATTCACCCCGCCTGTGGAAAGCATCTCCATTGTGCATTGTTAATCGTCCCTCTGCCCCTTCCATAGCAACAGAATACATCACTAGCCTAGCAATGCATCTGTAAAGCATCGGGCCCCGAATTGTTGCCCAAGGGATTGTTTCCCTATTCTCTGCCGGGCGACATATATACCTTTCCAGTTCTTGTCCAGCCAGCTAAGAATTTCTAAAGCTGACAGTAAGCTGAAATTACTCTTATTTGCAACCATGGCAGCATGGGTACTCTTTTCGGAGTACAGTACTTTAAGGCCTGATTCACACTTGCGTCGGGGTGGCAAATGGATCCATAAAAACGGATCTGATCATTCACTGTTCAATCAGATCTGTTTTCACTCTGTTGCCACTCTGTTTCTGTTCCACTGCTTCCGTTCCATTTCCTCACATCCCCCCAACCCCCACCCCCAATGTGGATTTTTCTATTTAGAACATATGTGAAGAAATGTTACGTTTTCTCATTGCCCCCAATGCAGTGCTTCTGCTTCCATTTCAGGTCCGCTGGGCTGTGGCGTCAGGAAAAATTGGTGCTGCAAGAAAGTTGTGGTCTGTTCAGCGGAACCTAGGGAACTGATCCATTCGAATGGATGGATGTGAACGGATGGATGTGAATGGTTCCATAGGTTTACATTGGATCCATTCGCATCCGTTCCGTTAGTACAGTATCCGTTCCGGGAACGGACCATTTTTTAAGGCAAGTGTGAACCGGGCCTAATTTTCCTATCTGCCAGTTTTTGTAAAAAAACCTTGGAATGACAGTGTTTAACCACTTAACGACCGCCTAACGCCGATAGGCGGCAGCAGGTCGTTAGTGGTTTCCCATGTCAGTTCACGGAGGGTGTCTCAGGCTAAATGTAAACACGCTGGGAAGAAATCCTCACTGTTTACATCATACGGCGCTGCTGCGCAGCAGCGCCGTAAAGGAGATCGGCGATCCCCGGCCTCTGATTGCCCGGGGATCGCCGGCATCTGGTAGGCTGAAGGGAGAGGGAGGTAAGGAGAGGGAGGGCGGAAAACACTGCGGAGGGGGGCTTTGAGGAGCCTCCCCCCGCTGAACCACAATAGCCGGTGGCGATCAGACCCCCCCCTGCAGGACATCCCCCTAGTGGGGAAAAAAGGGGGGAAGTCTGGTCGCCCTGGCTCAAACACGATCTGTGCTGTGGGCTGGAGAGCCCACTCAGCACAGATCTCTAAAAGTGAGCCCGGTCCTTAAGTGTTAATATCCACATACAAACAAAGTAAGTAAGCTGAAATGATGTTTGCTAAACCTTGCAATTTATAGCCAGGCTGAAAACATTCAGTTTTTCTCAACAAAAGTGAAATTTCCATTGAATGGCATCGCAGGAGAATAGATGAGATAAAATGTGTTCATGACTTTACCAGCATGACTTTACTAGCATTAGGCAGGGAGCACACATAGTAGAATCATGTGTGCCTTACTGCTCATGGCCAAACACACACTTCCACACACACGTCATTTGCGTTCGCATTGCGTTTTTGGATTGGGTTTTTGCTGCGGTTTTGAATTGCACAGCAGTTTTACTTTTTTTCTTCTGCACAACGCTCTCGTTTCCAAATCAAATACATTGCACTGCAATCTGAAAAATTGAGAATAGTTGCAGACATGTTGGAAATGTGATCTCAAACACAGAGCAAATGCAGAGAATGAACGCAGAGCTCTGCAAACCCCCAGAAACACCCTCAAAATGGCTGATGCAAATGCGCTCCCAGCCATGGAAAGTTTTTCATTGTTTTCTGAGGCAAAACGCTCACAGTAGAAAAAGCGCTAGTGTAATGAAACCCTATGGGCCCTGTTCAGTGATTTTTCCGCATGAAATCGCAGAAAAATTACTCCTGCAAAACACCGGTAAAAATTGCCGGCGTTTTGCATTTCTAAGTGTGAATGGGGCCTCAAAAGGCAGATATTCTATTAAAGCTGCGCAAAGCTGCAGAAACACACCCTCATTGTGCTCATTAGAAGTACAGATAAGCAAAATAAAACTGCATTTTAAATCCACCGACAAACTTTTTGATTGCTATTAAGGGCTAAAATTGATCAAACGAACATACTAACTGTTTTTTATTTCCATTTATGATCATTTTATTTCTATTGACAGAAAATGCTTGTTCTCACCTAATGTGGCTTGATGGTGAGAATTGTCTAGTCTACCAATCTTGCAAGAATCTCATTAACCACTTCACCACTAAGGGGTTTTACCCCTTGAACACCAGAGCAATTTTCACCTTTCAGCGCTCCGTCCATTCATTCGTCTATAACTTTATTATTACTTATCGCAATGAAATGAACTATATCTTGTTTTTTCCGCCACCAATTAGGCTTTCTTTAGGTGGGACATTATGCCAAGAATTATTTTATTCTAAATGTGTTTTAATGGGAAAATAGGAAAAAAAATGTAAGAAAAAAATATTATTTTTCAGTTTTCGGCCTTTATAGTTTTTAAATAATGCATGCTACTGTAATTAAAACCCATAAAATGTATTTGCCCATTATTCCCGGTTATAAAACCGTTTAAACTATGTCCCTATCACAATGTTTGGCCCCAATATTTTATTTGGAAATAAAGGTGCATTTTTTTCAGTTTTGCGTCCATCCCTAATTACAAGCCCGTAGTTTATACAGTAAATATAACAGTGTTATATAACAGTGTTATACCCTCTTGACATAAATATTTAAAAAGTTCAGTCCCTAAGGTAACTATTTATGTTTTTTTTTTAATTGTATTTTTTTTTTTAAATTACAAAAAAAAAAAAAATGGGGAGTGTGGGAGGTAATGAGTTAATTTATTATGTAAAACAATTTATTTTTATGTGTAAAATGCATTAGGGTGTAGTTTACTACTTGGACACAAGATGGCCACAGTGAGTATGTTTACATGCGACCTGTAAGCGACCGGAAGGACGCTTACAGGAAGCAGTAGGAGGCTGGGAGACTCACAATGATCGCGCTGTTTCTGAAAGAAGCAGCAGATCATTGCGGGAGCTTAGAACAACGAACGGGAATGGATTTTCCCGTTCATTGATCTCCGGGCGAGCGGGCAGCGGCGTGCACGAGCGGCGGGTGCGCGCGCACGAGCGGCGGTAGCGCGGACAGCGGCAGTAGCGCGGAAGGTACGGATTTCTCCGTCCCTGGTTTTTTAGGAGGGAAAAAAGGGATGGAGAAATTCGTACCGCCGGGGGTAAAGTGGTTAAAGGTGGCCACTAATAATACAATTTTGATTGTACAATCTTACCCCATCTGTGTAGTAGAAGGTTAACCCTCCTGGCGGTATGAAAAAATCCGCCAGGAGGCAGCGCGGCAGTTTTTTTTCGTTTTTTTTTTTAAATCATGTAGCGAGCCCAGGGCTCGCTACATGATAGCCGCTGCTCAGCGGCATCCCCCCGCCCGCTTCGATCGCCCTCGGCGATCTCCGATCAGGAAATCCCGTTCAAAGAACGGGATTTCCTGGAGGGCTTCCCCCGTCAGCGACGTCGTGACGTCATTGGGAGTCCCGATCCACCCCTCGGCGCTGCCTGGCACTGATTGGCCAGGCAGCGCACGGGGTCTGGGGGGGGGGGCCCGCGCGCCGCAACGTATAGCGGCGATCGGGCGCGGGGGGGTGGCGATCAGTGTGCTGGCACAGCTATCAAAGTGCTAGCTGCGTCCAGCAAAAAAAAAAAATTAAGAAAATCGGCGGAGCAGGGCCGGAGAAAACCTCCTGCGCGGCTTACCCCGAACTACGTTCGGGGTTACTGCCAGGAAGGTTAACTGAGTCAATATAATTTAAATGGATACTTTAGGCAGTTCCTCATACTACTTAGAAGTAGTAAGATTGTACTAGCAAAATCATAAAATTAGTGGGCACCTCAGAGCCGGTTCTAGACAGGCACATATGAGGGGGCAGTCAAAAATGGGTAGGGGGCATCAGGGAACGGTAAATTTGCGCGCCGTGGTGAAAAAATGGGCATGGTCATGACAGCATGTGGGCGGGGCTAACTGTAATGTAGTTATACCAGCTAATGTAGTTACATTAAAAAAATATGAAGCAAATGCACATAATGACAGACAGCGTTTCCCCAGGAAATGCATGTTATGAGAGACAGTGTTTCACCAGTAAATGCATATAATGAAAGACAGCCTTTCACCAGTCAATGCATGTAATGAGAGACAGTGTTTCACCAGTAAATGCAAATAATGACAGATAGTGTTTCCCCAGTAAATGCATGTAATGAGAGACAGCCTTTCACCAGTAAATGCACGTAATGACAGACAGCGTTTCCCCAGTAAATGCACATAATGAGAGACAGCCTTTCACCAGTAAATGCATGTAATGACAGACAGCGTTTCCCCAGTAAATGCAGGTAATGAGAGACAGCGTTTCACCACTAAATGCACGAAATGACAGACAGCCATTTCACCAGTAAATGCATGTAATGAGAGACAGCGTGTCACCACTAAATGCACATAAGAGACAGCGTTTCACCACTAAATGCATGTAATGACCGACAGCCTTTCACCAGTAAATGCACATAAGGACAGACAGCCAGTGTCCCCAGTATAGGTAGTCAGGTGTATAGCTGTCCCCAGTTTATTAGCCAGGTGTATATATCCCCAGTATATGTAGCCAGGTGTATATATCCCCAGTATATGTAGCCAGGTGTATATATCCCCAGTATATGTAGCCAGGTGTATAGCTGTTCCCAGTATATGTAGCCAGGTGTATATATCCACAGTATATGTAGCCAGGTGTATAGTTGTCCCCAGTATATGTAGCCAGGTGTATATATCCCCAGTATATGTAGCCAGGTGTATATGTCGCCAGGTCTATAGGTGTCCCCAGTAGATGTGGTCAGGACTTACCGTGTCCCGACTCCCTAGTATAGCCAGGTGTATAGATGTCCCCAGGTGGGGTGGCAGACGAGTCTGAGAGAGAAGAGGAAGCTGTGGGCACAGCGGGGAAGGGGGGCATCTCCCCCCCTTCCCTCACCTTGGGGCTCCCCCTCTCTCTCGCACTCCCCCTCCAGATATCAGCAGGTGGCAGCGGTGGTAGAACACTTCCTCTCTTCCCAGCGCGGGACAGAGATCTATGCGCCGCTGCCACTACTCTGGTCTAGTCTAGACCAGAGTAGCGGCGCACAGATCTCTCGCTCTCCCATGCCCTTGGAAGCAAGTAAGTGTTCTACCACCGCTGCCACCTGCTGATATCTGGAGGGGGGAGCGAGAGAGAGGGGGAGCCCCAAAGTGAGGGAAGGGGAGGGAGATGCCCCCCTTCCCCGCTGTGCCCACAGCTTCCTCTTCTCTCTCCGCTTCTCTCTCCCCTGCCACTCCTGTTTGAGGGGGCAGAGTAATTATTTAAGGGGGCGATGCCCCCTCTTGCCCCACACTAGAGCCGGCCCTGGGGCACCTTAATCAAGATTGGGGCAGATTCGCTGCCAGACTAGTCCTTGGAAAATTTTGCTCACTTATCCCTAATCAGAAGAAAGATGCTGTCAATGTGAAATTTGTTAACTCCGAAAACATTACTTTGAAAAAGCATTCTGCTGTAACTACATTCGTCATCTGTGCTACAGGTCCTCAATGGCCAGGTCTAATATTTGGGGAAATACTATACACTGCTGTTTTGAAAAAAAAGTGTTGCAACATTTGACTGCCTTAAAGAGACATTGAAGCAAAAAAAAAATATGATATAATGAATTGGTTGTGTACTATGAATAATTACTAGAAGATTAGCAGCAAAGAAAATATTCTCATACTTTTATTTTCAGGTATATAGTGTTTTTTCTAACTTTGCATCATTCTATAATATGTGCAGATTACCCAACACTCAGCATTCAAAATGAGTCTTTCAGAGCAGTCTGTAAAGTAATGACCTCTCCTCTAGCAGAGGAAAAGTAAATAGTCCAGGAACAGTTGAGGTAATAAAAGTCAGATAACAGCCCTCTCCACGACTAACTTAGTCGTAGAGCTTAATAGCTTTTTTGCATAGAGATAACAACTGGAGTTTCTCAACTCTTCCTGTACTGGAAACAATTAGACTGATGTATCTGATCTTAATGTTTTATTTTTTAGCTGTACTACACATACAAATCATAATATCATCATTTTTTTTCGCTTCAGTGTCTCTTTAAAAGGTAACATATGCAAACAAATATCTGTCTTGCAACAGTGATATTTCTTTCCCATTTTCCAACTGATTGGTAAATGCCAGAAGTTAGAGACATACCGTATGTAGGCAGCCTTAAATGCCATTTTTCTTGTTCTTCTGCTTTTATATTAGCTTCAGTTTAGTCTCTGAATCTTATCTGGAACTACTAGGCACCGTATGTGAGATTGACCTCAGAACAGCTGATCTGCACTCTTCTCATAGGACAATTATTCAGAAACGAGTTAGGGCTAGTGCACACAAAAAATAAATCGCAAACGCTTAGTGATTTGCAGTAGAGATTCTGGGCATGTGAGGAGCGATTTCCTATTTATGCCTAGCAATTTTGAAGCGTATTGTTGTAGTGATTTTGTAGTTTTTGTAAACTTTGATCTGGAAGTAAACAGCTTTGTGCAAAAAAAAAAAAAACGCTTTGAAAAATCACTTTGTTTAGCGCTTTTTAGAGCAATTTTCCACATTTTTGGGAGTGTAGCAGCCCTAAGCCTGGTACATTTTGTAATTGATAATTTTGTGAAAATATGTACATTGCGAAATTTCACTAAAAATAGAGCCAGATGCCCTATCAGGTTCAGCGCTGGTTTGCAGTAAAATTGTGCATTGTATTTTTGCATTTATATTTGACCCTCTTTTGTACCTTTTTCCTAGTTGTGAGATTGTATTATCTCAATTGTTGCCTTGTCTTTTTATGTTACACTTTTAAAAATTGTTAAATAAAGAATTTACAAAAAAAAAATAGAGCCAGATGAAAATGCAGATTTTGATTCAGTTAATTTGGCAAAAATTGGAGCTCATTCCTACAGCAGGGCCATACTGGACAGTGTCTTGCTTATGCAGTATAGTATTTAGTATTACATTGCTGTATCCATATGTATATTTGTCAGTGAACTTTTGTCATTGAAAATGCATTTTGTGCAAGCATTCATTCATCTAAAACTCTTTTGTTTCTAAATCCCCTATATACGGTGTTTAAAAATGATTCTGATTCATGCAATTTGCATACAAGGAAGTTATACAAAATCTTAGGGGTGCTTAGGGGTAATATTTGACTCCTCCCTCACTCTTTTATTCCTCACATTCACTCCCTAACCAGCTCCTGTAATCCCCCAAACCATCCAAACTTTCTCTTTTAGGACACTACTAAAATGTTAGTACATACTGTTATATCCCGTTTGGACTATTGTAATATACTGCTTTGTGGACTACCAACTAACAGACTGGCACCACTCCAATTTGTTCTGAATTCGGCTGCTCATATCATTCATCTTTCTTCTCATTCTTCCTCTGCTGCTCCTCTCTGTCAAGCTCTTCATTGGCTGACAATTAATGAGAGCATCCATTTTTAAACTCTTAACCCTAACCTACAAAGCTCTCCACAGTCTCTTTCCCCTGTACATCTCCTCACTAGTTTCCAGATAGCAATCCAATCACAATCTCAGATCTGCACATGACCTTCCTTTGTCTTCCTCTAAAGTCACCTCTTTGAATTCACGTATACAAGAATCCCCTTCACAACACACCCGTCACTCTCCAACCTTTGATATCTTTAAACGCTCCCTCAAAACTCCCTTTTCCAACAAGCATACACTCTACCTCAGGCCATTCCCGCTTTGAACTCTGGTCAAGTTGTACTCCTTACTATATAACCATAAAACACACTGCCTGTAGGCATGAATATTGTATGCTTTCCCACCTCTTGCCCCCCCACCCCCCATTCTTTTAGATTGTAAGCTTGCAAGGGCAGGGCTCTCACCCTTTTGTGTCTTGGAATTTGTTATACATTTTATTAATCATGTTACTTTTGTAAGTGTAATTACCAATTCTGTATTTGGTGTATTTGGTGTACACCATTCAAACAGTAGAAACTGTCAGGGTAAAACAGGCTTTTATTAGATCAATTAAAAATCAAATTCCATAGTCATCAGGACAGGTCAGAAAAGGGGGTGCATATTATTTTGGTGCCGCTCAGTTCGAATGACGGCTCTCACCGCTGCCGCTAAACTCCGAGGCGGCGTTAAATACTATTCCCCCTCCTAGTTGTCGCAACTCGGAAGGAAATGTAATTTGGGGTCTGGCAGCCGCCGGAGCCCTGAATTACCGCTACGCACCCCTCACAGCATAGCATTGCTGCTATGGGGCGTCCAGTTTCGTCGCTCGGCTCTGAGAGCCGCGTGCCGAAATCAGCTGATCCACAGAAAAGGAAGGATAGATAAGCATGTTCAGTTGACAGCCATTTCGCACCCTCTATAGGGGCGCTTCATCAGGACCAGTTTTGGAGCACTCTGGTGAGTCTGTAACAGAGCTTGTGCACCTACTCTACTCAATACTGTTTTGGTGTACACCATTGCCTGGATTATTATGGACTAGTAGACCTAAGCCTGTTTAAAAACGGGCTCTAGGTTTCTCTCTCACCGCCGTATTAACTTTGATAACGGGTGATAACTTTTGATAACGTGTGATAAGTTTGATAAGGGGTGCTATTTGTCTTATCACAGTTTAGTGAATCATGCCCGATAAACAAATGTTTGCGCACGATCACGTGTGTGTTTCATGTGAAAAGTACACGTGATCGCGCGTTAACCTTCGTTTATCACGTAAACTTAATACACATTTAACCTCCTGGGGGTTTCAATTATTTCGCCCAGGAGGTGGCGCAGCACTATTTTTTAATTTTTTTTATTTTTAAATCATGTAGCGAGCCCAGGGTTCGCTACATGATAGCCGCTGTGCAGCGGCATCCCCCCACCCCCTCCGATCGCCTCCGGCAATCAAATCAAACAGGAAATCCCGTTCAGAACGGGATTTCCTGTTTGGCTTCCCCCGTCGCCATGGCGACGATCGGGATGACGTCATCGACGTCAACGACGTCGTGACGTCAGAGGGAGTCTCGATCCACCCTTCAGCGCTGCCTGGCACTCATTGGCCAGGCTGCGCACGGGGTCTTGGGGGGGGGGAGCGGCGCGGCACGGCGGGTAGCGGCGAATCAGCGCGGAGCGGCGGCGATCGGTATATACACGCAGCTAGCAAAGTGCTAGCTGCGTGCAACAAAAAAAAATTTATGCAAATCGGCCCACCAGGGCCTGAGAAATCCTCTGTGGCGGCTTACCCCGAGCTCAGCTCGGGATTAGCCCCCAGAGGGTTAAGAAGGAACTTAAAGAAAATCTATAATGAGAAAAAGTTCCCCTTGGGGATACTCACCTCGGGTGGAGGACGCCTCCGGATCCTATCGATGCTTCCCCTGTCCTCCTGTGTCCCACGGCGGCGTCAAAAAAGCTCCCGGAACGGCGAGGATGTAAATATTTACCTTCCCAGCTCAAGTGCAGGCACAGTATCGGCTCTCCGATCGCTGTCGGGCCGCCTGCACCTGCATAGTAGAGCGGACCCGATAGAGATTGGCTATTTCCGCCTATCTCCGTGCTAAGCGCCTCTGCTGGAGCCAGGGAAGGTACTGTAAATATATTAGCCTTGTCAGGATTTTTCGAGCCCGGATTGCAGGACACTTCGGGGGAGCCAGCACTGGATTGCCTGCAGCTACAGCGGATGGGGAAGCCTCATTGGGACCCTGAGGCTTTCCCCTAACAAGGTGAGTACCCCCCAGGGGATTTTGTTTTGTTACAGGTTCTTTTTAAGTGAATATAGTTTAAAGAATAATATTGCTTATTTTTAACAATATTACATAAATTATTTTGTCAGTGTTTGCCTATTGTAAAATACTGTATGTCCTGTTCTCAATTTATATTCTTAAATTTATCACATGTTTACGACTGGTAGGTGCACCACTTTGGAGTGTTTGCTTACTGCGTATTCCGAAATCAATAGAAGCAACGCCTGGTCTGCCAAAAGGCTGAGTGGAGAATTCTGCATACCTATACACCCTATGCTAAACATCACTGGGAGGGTGGGGTTACTTACCAATATACAGCTATATATTGCTACAGGAAGTGTCTCTGATGTTTAAACCTGGATAAACAATGTGATTCACTACATTCTACTATATGTCACTATGGTGCCTCTTTGACTGCTTGAGAACCACAGGCTTACACCCCCCTGGTGACCAGGCCATTTTTTACAATTCAGCACACTGCAGCTTTAACAGTGTGCTACACGGCCATACAACTTAGCACTCAAAATAATCTTGCCTCCTTTTCTTTCCATCAAGAGAGCTTTCTGTATATTAAGAGGAAAGAGGTGGTGCTAGTATAATTTAGGCTCCTGATTTCAGGGAAAAACCGCATCTTTTGGTGAACAGGGTCCCATAATGAAGCTGAGGAAAAGGGGCCCTGCCATTTGTGGCAATGATAAAAACCATGCATAGTGGCTGACAGGGGAAATTTGGGTGGCACCTGATAAAGTAGGTGTCCCCAAGGCTACCCACAAATGCGGGTTTGCACAAAAGTGAAAAGTGTGGCAATACACAGCAGGCGCACTATGTATGCTTTGCAGTGGTGGGGAGATTAAGAGTTAGGCAGAGTGGGGGTCAAGGGTTAGGCACCATGGAGAGTTTGGGGTTAAGGGTTTGGCATCGATAGAGGCAGGGGCGTAGCAATAGGGGGTGCAGAGGTTGCGACTGCATCGGGGCCCTTGGGTCAGAGGGGCCCCGAGAGGCTTTCCTTCAACTGCAGTATTAGCTCTCTATTGTTCCTGTGCTCATAATAATCACTTCTATAGATACTTTGAATAGTGGTAATCATTTACTAGCTGTTCCCCATCCCCTTCTTGCACCTCTGACACTGTAGTTGCCATTGGCAGGTTTTGGTGCGCCGTATCAATTGTTATGTATAAAGTGCTTGGGGGGCCCCATTGTAAAACTTGCATCGGGGCCCTCAGCTCCTTAGCTAAGCCACTGGATAGAGGCAGGGTTAAGGGTCAGGCATAGATAGAGGAGGGATTAAAGGTTAGGCATCAGTAGAGTGAGAGGTGTATGTGAAAGTAGGGTTAGTTTAGGTCATAGTAAAATATCTATAAATATTACAGATATTTGAGTGTGATAATTCAGTAGCAGAATTAATCTCAGTAATTTTACAGATATTTGGCTAGCGATAATATACCGTGCACTTTTTTCCCAGGCACCTTTATTACATGTACGCATCCCAGAGATGATTTAGCTACTTACAAAACACATCTATTCAATTCATCCACATAGTCAATATGCTTTACAAAGAAAATGTACATACTTTGTTTAGTACTAGTCACAAACTTGGGTAACCAAGACCGAACATTTGATGATGAAATAGATAATCAGTTATCATTGTCAGTTAAAGGAAATCTGTAGGGAAAAAAGTGCCGAATGTGGGTACTTACCTCAATAGAGGGAAGCCTCTGGATCCCCCAGGGGCTTCCTCTGTCCTCCTCTGTTGGGCCGTTCTAGTGCTGTCCCCATCCACACAATCATCGACAGGGGCTTGTCGATGGCTTGGGCATGCCCAGTAGCACAGATCTGATTGGGCTTAGCTTTTTTCAATGTACCCAAGTTGGGTCAGTGCTACTGTGTTAGGCACAGTGCAGCTAGGTTTTGGATCTCAGCGCTGGAATGGGCTCATGGAGGAGGATAGGGGAAGGCTTCCCTCTCCTGAGGTAAGTATACATTTTTTTGCATTTTCGAATTTCACGGGTTTACTTTATTCTGTGGTTCTTAATTAGAAGTGGGCCAGAAAAACTGTTGAAATCAAAATGAAAGTGAAGGATGTTGAGCTTCTGAATTTGCTTTCTGTCAGTGAAACCATTTACCACATCCATCAAAGGAACAGGGAGCAGGCCTACAAGCAGGAAGGGTCATCGCCCAATTTGGGTTCTACAGGAAAAGCTTAGATGAATGTAGCCTTTACTCAAAATCAAATCACTTGTTTATTATTAGACAAAATCAAATTACATTGTTTTTTATTAACACTCTTTATTTATCAATCATAGTTTTATAATTTACATTAAGACTAGTAAAACCTCAAATTAATGACCCCAAATGTCTTAAGGTGCCCATCGTCTTACCAAATATATCTGTAGTAGAAGGGTAAAACAAGTGAATATACATTTAATGGATACACTGAAAGGACATTTGATGCAGTGTGGACTCTCTAAATATAACAGCGCTCCCTGTGCTTTTACTCTGCACAAGGGGATGGGGGGGGGGGGGTAGAGGAGCGGCCCCACATGGTCCTGCAAGTTGTGGGAGCTATTGTTTCACCACATACATCCAGCAACTTGGCGGCCGATCGACCACCTGATTCGATTATTATAATCGAATTGGATGAAAATTGCTGCCGCCAAGTGCATGACTGACCGACAATGCAACCATACATGCGCGCCCCATGTGGTTGCCTAGTAAAGGTGCGCATGTGACGTCAGACGTCACACACACGGCCACATTACTAGGCAACTATGTGGTGCAGTCGTATGGAGAAGGGAGGCTGCTTGGAGCCAGCGGAGGACAAGCGGAGTCTGCAGACAGGAAATGTATCACTTGCACTGGGTACGGGGTGGGGGGATGACATTTTACATTAGGTTTATAGCGGCCAGGTGCAGCATCACAAGGCCAATACCTGATCAATTTCGGCAGGACATTTATTGGGAATTGGCCTGCGGTACATGGGCAGCCAACAGATCTCTCTCTAATCAGATTTGATTAGAGAGAGATTTGTCTCTTGGTCAAATAATCTTATCAGCGGCTCGATTGATAAGGAACATTGCGGCCGCATCTACGCGTGTAGATGCGGCTTTAGACTTCCCAATTAAGATAAAAGATGAAACATGTTAAAAGGGAACTTCAAGTGAGAAGAATATACAGGCTGACATCTTCATTCTCTCATAAACAATGCCAGTGGTCTCAGTGGCGTAGCTAGAGATTATGGGGCCCCACAGTAAAACTTTCATGGGGCCATCAGATGTAGGCATTCTTCAGCAATGCCACCTGCCCCTACCCTATGGATATCAGTTGATTTGGCATTTTACATTTACATGCAATGTACACTGCACATAGTTTATGGGTACTGAGACAAAGTAAGTGGAGGAGGAACACAAGAAAGCTAATCATGAATACATCAAGTACCGCCTGGGCCCCCTCTGCTCCAGGGCCCCATAGCAGCTGAAATGGCTGCTATAGCTATTGCTACGCCCCTGAGTTGTCTGACTTCTGTGCTGATGCTCTCCTTAAAGGAGTTCCAAAGTAAAACAAAACAAAAAAAAAACTGTACTTACCTGGGGCCTCTTCCAGCTCCTAGAAGTCTGTGTGGTCTCTCGCTGTCCTCCTGATCCCCTCCAGGGTACCACTATTACTTTTGGAAGGCCTCCGACCCTTGGCCCAGGTTGTGAGCTTCTGCACATGCACAGAACCTCACAACCCAGGTAGTTTTATCTCGGAAGTACTTTAATCACTGGCCCAGAATGAACCTGCAGATCAGATGCTTTGACTTTGGTCTAAGACCACTCGCTGCATGGTTGTTACAGGTGTGTGATTCAGAAACAAATAAAGCCAAAAGCTCAGCATGACAGCCAGGCAACTGGCATTGTTTATAAGGTAATGAAGATGGCAGCCTCTGTATTACTCACATTCCTTGCCTTTAAAATTGGCAAGGAAGATTGATGAAGCAACCACTTTGTATCTATCTCTTTGTTTATCTTTCTTCCAAGTGCTGACTGCAAGCTTATTAATATACACACACACACATATATGTGAAGGCACATGCAGTATACAGCAACAAAACATAATATTTGTTAAAAATATATATATATGCACATACAGTATATTGTTTATAACAATGAGAAAGAAAACTTGCTGGACAATATCATGATGCCTGTCAGTCCTGATTTCTTCATCCAAAAGGATCTGAAAAAAAAAGAGAGACAAAAAAAAAAAAGTAACATAAAATGGATATTTTAGTTACATTGTTAATTCTTTTTGCATAGAAAGTTTGTACACTTCAGGAAAATATGTTCAGAACTTTACATGTATTAATTTGTTGAGTGAATTCTATTTATAATACAGAGATAATGTACACTACAATGTAAGTTCAGAGGTACACACCTAGCTGCTCACTCCGCTTCTCCAATGGACTTCACCTGACCTCCCCACCGCATCACCCAGTCTTATGCATGCCTCCAGGACTTCTCAAGAGCTGCTCCAACACTATGGACCTCCCTATCTCCCCCATTAGGTTTGCCCCCTCCTTTAACATCTTCAAGAAGGCCCTCAAAACGCACCTTTTCACTCTGGTCCCCTACCTCTCTCTCTAAGTTTTAAGCCTTCAGTAGGGTCCTCCTCCTTGTGACTCCTAGTCCTACCTGTTAACGCACCTCCATTACCGTACACCCATCCTATGGATCTGAGTGAACTCAACTGGCCTAATCTCCATGCTCCCATCCAGTGACTGACTAAGCATTACCTTGTACTGTGATCTGGTTTGCATGTATTCCTGTGGTGTCTTATTGCTGTACTAGTGACCTAAGCCCGTTTAAAAATGGGCTCTAGGTCTGTAGCTGCGTGGCTGGCTTGTGCGCGTGTGCACACATGCCCGCCCTCTTGGCAGGCGGTCCGCGTCCTGTCCCAACGGCTGTGTCAGTGCAGAACATGTGCAGTAGCGCAAAAGCACTGACACACGGACATGGGACGCAGGGACACTTGTACTTTATTAGGTAGGATGTCACTCCTAAATATTGTCTGTAACCTTAACTAAGTGCT